>NW_020449863.1:4248476-4270137 GCF_003343035.1 Apteryx rowi | reverse complement strand
AGAAGAGTAATTCAACACCATAATAAAGTCCTTGCACCAGAACATTCAAATCGGTAACATAAGAATACCACTATTACAAGCTTCCAAATATTAACACTTATTATGCTATAGGCATTTTAATGTTTACTGCAAAACACACAACTTGGAAAGAGATAATTCAAACACCTGTTATGTCAATTAACAGCCTACATGTGCACACAAAAAAATTCATCTTATATAAGAACTAAATCGAATTTAGTATTTAAAAATAACCAAGTATTATAATGACCCTTGTTTGGAGACTTCAGTTTCTATATTATTTGTGCTGCAATTACAGTTTTAGAACCTCAGGTTTTTTTCCTGTAGTGTCATCCACAATAAGAAATGTTTTTGTATTTATTAGCACAGTTATTCCTTTTATAGTAAACTGTTTTGTTAGTGCAAACAGAAGCAACACTAAGTATATAAGTATATAAGATAAGTAAAGACATCTTAAAACTCTTAAGAGGGCCAGTCTGTTGTGAAAGTTGCTCCCAATTGCTAAAACAAATTTATTATCTTCCTAATTCAACCCAGTTAAACCGACTTGGCTCATTTTACATAAGGCATATCTCAAAGCACTTTCAAGAAGTCAGATATAAACAAATGCTTAAGAGAAGTAGCTGATTTTAAGTTACATGCCATGATATGCTTCCATACTATAACAGGATCTACATATCTGGAGTCACATGATATACACTATTCAATCTCCAGTATGTCACAGAAAGTCAAGTTTCAGATCACAGAGGGCATGTCAGACTACTTCAAATAACAAAGTACTTCCCCCTCCACTTTACAGCATGCTTTATTTTTTCATCGCATTAAAATAACTTTCTAGCAAAGTGTCTGAAGTCTAAATAAAAATTACTATCTCTAGGAACTGCAGAGTGAAGCAAATTTCCATTACCTTTTTTCTGGCAGCAGTCTCCAGTATCGTTGCTTGGATACATGGAATCTTTTTCAGGTGTCTGCATTGAGGCTATTTGAACTGCTTCACTTGTCATCTAAACAGAGGAGTACTTGGCAAGCAGCAGCCATTTGGCAACTTGCAAGCTTAAATACTCAAATAGTTTTGTCCAATTAGTACTGCAACTTCAGTTCCACATTAAATCAGTTTGACTCACTTTTAATCAAAACAGTTTAAATTCTTTTGATTTGCAATATATTTCAGTGCTGAAGCTTCAGATATATCTATTGAGGCAATAAAAACTGTTTTAATTTTGCCACTAGGTAAATACTATAATACATGTTGAACTATACCTGCAAAAATTCAAAGGGCAATTTTAGTAGCAAAAATGTTAGAACTAACATGCAAAGAGACCATTCCAGTTTTCAAGAAATCAATATCAGAGAGGGCACTTAAGGGCATTACAGGCAGTCAATGCAGCAATGCTAGGTCTACACAGACTTGACAGTAAAAAGGATTCCAGGAAGCAAGCATGCTAATAATTCAACATTTATTTTTATGTTATTCACCAGCTCAGACATCAGCTGCAGGCAAATTTGGATAACATGGATTAAAGACACCATCCCCAGCTCCAAAGGCTACTGCTCCTATATAACACTGGCTGCAAGACATGCCTTCACCGGACTGTGAATGATGAWAGGTGCAACATCTTAGCATGAAGCTACATAAAATAACAGATTAATTGTAGCAAGGGGGCAGACATCCTACTCCATCATCCCATTTATAGAGGCAACACGTCAAGATATTTTAAAATTATATATCTCAATATTCCAAAGCTTGTGTCTCAGTCTTATCACTTTACTACACATAAAGCTTATCCTGCATGTACTCTATATTGGATTTAATAAGTTTAAGTCAGGAGCAGGTAGTCACACCAAAAAAATTTAAAAAAATAAAAATAAAAAAATCAGGGCTCACAAAGGGATACAGTTTTAAGTATTCAGGTCTTTAGAGGATGACAGTTGAAAGAATCTGATGAATTTAGCAGTTTAGAAAGAAAAGYAGACATTCAGCTTGGGGATTAAATAGATAATTCAGTAAACCTACTATATAAAAAAGAAAACCACACCGTCACAACAAATTAGAAATAGTTATGTGAACAAAACACTGCTGATTCGAAGCTCTAAACAGGTGCTGAATTCAGCACAATGAGTGCCAGTTTCAGTAGTTTATTTCAGATAAGATTGAGGGGGTAGCTTTAGGCAACCAGCATCCACCTGCACACATTAAGTGCTACTTGTATTTTTCAGTCCTCAAAACATCTCCCATGTTCCTCTGAGTGACTCCATGTGAATGTCTCCACTATCTGTTTTATGGCTGAATACTTTGGCCTCGTATTCCCCTCCCCACACAATCTGTTGTCTCCACAAGGGGTGTGGATGGGTGGCTGGGTGTCTTCCTCTGAACCACTTTTCTAGTTCTTCCTTTTGAACATGCTAGCCCTGTCAACAGTACAGTCCATCAATACTCTCCCTGAAACTTGTCCCAACAGAGGGAACTTCACTCTGTCTGCTAAAGGTTTTGTCTTCCTAGTCCTTGCTACAGTTCTCCATTCTTCCTCTTCTTAGAGGAGGCCTCTGCATTCTTCTTAAGCAGTTAGGTTGTTTTTTTTTTTTTTTTTTTTGGGGGGGGGGGTGTTGAGGGAGATGGGACACAACCACAAACATTTTATTAAACATTTTGTTAAACTTGCATGGAAGATGGAGGAAATGTTATCATTCTGCTGGAAGATGTTAATGACTCCTATCAGTTGATCAGTTCTCTAATTTGCAGACAGATGACAATTACCTATGGCTTTACTGAAAAAAAACAAGACAAAAACACATTCATCTACCATTCCTCCCAAAATGCGGTAAATCCACCGTTTCAGGATTTCGTCTCCTTAATATTTTGAAATTGATTGTACATCTCACTTGAGAGCTGCCACATTATATCCAAAGAGAAATTTCATCAAGCTTAGCACAGAACCTCATAAAGTACATCAGAAATAGTCACCAACACATTGCCAATTTAGTAAAACATACCATTTTACATCATGCAACTTAGTATTTCAGTTTTAGAAGTATGAACAACTATGGTAGGCAAAAGACAGCCTTGCATAGTAAGCATTAGTTATATGTAGCGACTTGCTTAACTGTTTTAGGTAAAGAACACAGCCACAGCCAGTTTATATGCATCTGATGATAATGCATCTGATGATAATTCACAAAATTATGCAGAAGTATTTAATAAAAAATATTTATAGTATTTTGCAGAAATATTACACTATGGAAGAAAGCTGTAACAAATTCAAAATAGTTCCATTCTGAAAGCCTCAGAATTCATGCTTTCTGCTTGCTCATGGGCAATTTTGAAGGTCTTACACCTTGAATGCAGTACAAGACTCAATTTTCCTCCAGATCTTTGTCCTTCTGATAAAGATCCACTTTAGAGACTCTTCCTTGTTTATTAGGGTTGAATAAAGCACAAGAACTTGTAGGTCTGAAAGTAGTAAGATGAAAGAATTGACCAAGTTCTTTCCTAGTTTAACACATTACTCAATAAAACCCATAGCTCAAAAGCTGCTTAGTAGCAACTTCTTAATGGGCACTAACACACATGAGCTATCAGAAGTGACTTTCATTTGCTGGAGGTGAAAAGTAGAAGGCGATCTCAGCTAATCCTTTCAATGGCCACTACATACCAAAAAACCCAGTCAATATGCACTGCCTTCACAGAGGTGCAAGCAAATTCATTTGCAGACTAGGAACATGCATGTGCTTGTGTGTATGCATGCAACTTTAAGGGCAGAGAGGAGGGAAGGTCTAAAAATATTAATGCAATCATTTACAAGAGTATATCCAGATCCCAGACTCAAAAAGGACTAAAAAAAATGAGATTCAAACTTAGTCTTAAATGTAGAAACTGTATTCAAGAAGCCTGTCGCTAGCTACTTAAGATTTCTTTACAAGAAAAAGTAAAGAAACAGATGACTATTCACCAAAATCATCTTGGTAACAAGAAATAAGCAAAGTTGGTTTTCCCACAAACTCTTAAGATTCATTGTCCTGAAGGATGATCACAGTCAAACTCACCATGCCTTAAAGATACCAGTACATACTGAAGTTAATTTCTGTAGCATGATCTGCTCTGTTCTAAAGAGGTGAACACAGKCCACATGTAGAATCTAAGATGGCAGCTTCTTCTCATAGGCCTAGGCAAAGAGGGAATTGGACCAATCTCAGAAGTTATCAGTTTCCTATTCAAATACCATTTTGGACAGTGTAGTGCAAACAACAAATGCTCTACATATTACTTAGTTTTACTACAACATTCAGAATGACGGATAAAGGAAGGCAAGAGACAAGGCATTGGTCATTACAAAGTTCTAGAGCAACTTGATTTTTCAACATAGAGAAAGAATATTTCTCATTTGTTTCTCAGATGAAATAAGCTTATTTAATGAATAATGCATTCAGTGAATGTGTCTTGCTTATTCAATGCAATAGGCACAGATTTCAAGCAGCTGTAATGCATCAGTAATGCATCAAAAATAGTCAACAAGAGTAACTGATTATGTCCAAGCTATTTTATTTACCAGCACTACAAATAAATGCTACTCAAATAAGGAGCTGAGTTTCCAAATAAAATAAAATTATACTGGTTAGCTTGGCTACTTAAGTCACGGTTAATCTTTCATAGAATGATTCGGATTGGAGGGGACCTAGGAGGTCATCTAATTCAATCTCCTTCTCAAAGTCCAGTCAATGCTAATCTCAGACCAGGCTGCTTAGGGCTTTGTCCAGTCCTGAAAAATCTCCAGAGAGAGGAGATCCCACAACCTCTCTGTTGTAGGATGTCCAGTAACCTGTTAAAAAATAAAAAAATAAAAATAAAAGCACCACACACATCCTCAAAGCAAAGGTTTTTCTACATTTCAATTTATGACCACTGTCTCTTGTTCTCTCACTGTGCATTTCAGTAGATTGGCTTCATCTTCTTAGTATCCATCCTTGCAGGTCTTGGAAGGTTGATATTAGGTCCCTCCTAAGCCTCTCTTCTCCAGGGTAAGCAAGACCATGAGGGGCCCTCAGTGTCTCCTCAGAGTTCACATACTCCAGCTTCCTGGCCATCTTGGTGGAGTTGCCCAAGTTTATCAACATCCTTCTTGTTCCCCAAAACTGGAGACATGATTCCAGATGCAGCCTGAGAACATCTCAAACAAGTTCCAACCAAAGTGGAATAATCACTTCTCTTGCTTGACCTGCTGGCTATGTTGTTGTTGATACAGCCTGGTAAACTGTTAGCTTTCATCACTGTCAGGGTGAAACAGGTCTTCTTTAGCAGAGCTATAGCCCAGCCAGTCAGTCTCCAGCCTGTACCACTGCTGGAGGTTAGCCCACCCCAGGAGCAGGACTTCACATTTGCCTTTGCTGAATTTTACAAGATTCATGTTGGCCCATTCCTCTGGCCTGTCCAGGTCCCTCTGAAGGGCAGCCCTGCCAGTGAGCTTACAAATGGCACCCCCTGCTTCAGGGTCTACCCCAAACCTGATAGAGGTACATTCCATCTCTTCCTCTAGGTCATTGATAAAGACATTAAAAAGAGCAGGTCACAGCACAGACCCCTGGGAAACTCCACTTGTAACACATCCCAGCAGAGTATGAACAATTAATCTCTACCCTTTGAGCCTGACAATCCAGCATTTTTTTCCATTTATCTAGTAGCCCACCCATCCAGACTAAGTAAGAGCATGATCTGGGGCACTGTGTCAAAAGCTTTGCCCCCCTCCTCTCTTCCAGGTCTCCAGAAACGGATTACAAGAAGACTTGCTCCATGATTTTCCCCTGGGACCAAACTGGCCTCAGTTCCCCAGAAAGTCATTCTTGCTATTTCCAAATATTAATGTAAATGTAAACTTCCCCAGTCATCAGGCACCACCCCTATCTTCACTGTCTCTCACAGATGACAGGCAACAGCCCTACAGTGACATCAGCCAGTTTTCTCAGCATTTCTGCATCTGGTCTGGTCCCATTGGCTTGTACAGGCCAGGATTTCTCAGGAAATCCCTGTCTCAATCCCCTTCCACTACTGGTAGTTCCTTTCTTCCTTGAACCCTGTCCATAGGCACAAAGGCTTGTGAGACCTTATCAGTGAAGATCAAAGCAAAGAAGGCATTGATTACTTCCGTCTTAACTTCCGTCTTAACCTATGTCTTCTGCCACCAACTCACCCGCCCCATTCAGTTACAGGCCTGTATTTTCCTTTTTGATTCTTTTGTTAATACAGCAGTAGAAGTTCGTCTTGTTGCTTTCGACGTCCCTTGCCAGTTTCAACTCTAGTCGAGCTTTGGCTTTCCTAATGCAAGCCCTGCATTCCCTGCTGAAAATCCTTCTTTGTAGCCTATCCTCACTTTCACTTCCTGTACACATCCATTTTTCTAGAGCTCAGCTATGAGTTGTCTGTTTAGCCAAGCCAATCTCCTGGTACATCTACTCACTTCCTTGAATATGACAATGGACCATTCCTGTGCTTGGAGGAGGTTGTCCTTCACGATCTGCCAGCTCTGTTGAGCTTCTCTGCCCTTCAGAACTGCCTTCCACAGGATCTACCTACTAGACTCTTTAAGTTAAGTATGTCCTCCTCAAGTCGAGGGTCTGTACTCTGCTACTTGCCTTGCTACCTCCACTTCTGGTGCTTAGATGTAACATCCTAGAGAAATCAACTCACCATTGAATAAGGCCTGATTTTTCATCACCATCCCCCTTTCTACTTCTATGAGTGAGCTACTGAGAAATCCTTTTCTGGCCACCATTTTAAGCAATTATTCTCCTGTATAGTTTTTTACATGGAGGCAATATAGGATACAGGAACTCACTGGAGAAAGCTTAAGTTTCCCCTTAAATTCATAGTCTGCTTGTCACCATATCAGAAGCCTTCAGAACCTTTGTTGCTTTCAAATTGATTCAAATACTAGGATTGACAGCAAATAACCAAGGCGCAACAGATCAGCTACACCAATCAAGTCTTTTCTACACTAGTACCCTTGGAAAAACAACAACAAAAAAAACACATATCAAACACATTCCAGAAACAAGTTTTCATGAGCTAGTTTACAAGTCACTTGTGATTCAATACTTTAGAACATATATACCACTCTTACTGTTTGCTAAAGGTGAACTAGCCACCAASTTGACCCATAAGAGTGCACAGGAGAATAAGACCAAGAACAGAAGGGTGTCATGAGAAACCGCTGTCTTTCTGGGATCACATAAAAGAACAGCTATCAAAGACTATGAATACATAGATCTAGAACATTTTCTCCAGATGTAAGTCACATTAATACCTTCTTTTAAGGATATGGTTCTGTAATACAGCTGAGCCATGGTTGCCAGAAAAGAACAGTGCCATTTTCCTATCCTTCCTTCCCCCAGACTGTGAGCTCCCATTACCTTCACCGGGTCAGCCCTGGGATTCAAACTTGTCTTGCTGAACCATTTCAACTCATTAACTGGCATAAAACCATTGGAAAAAAAAGATGTGTGATGGATTACCAAAATAAATCAGGGTATAATCAACATCATCTAGAGCTAGGATAGAAGAAAGATCAGGAAAATAGCACTGGTGAGAGGAAGAGATTATGTCAGCTCAGTTGTGTTCTTGAACCATGCCCCTACACGAAGGGCCACATCCTGTCAAACATAACAGAATGTAAATGACCACATTATGCTCCCACTTCTAAAATTCATTTGTCTTCAGATTAGAAATGAGACATAATGACAACGTAAGTCAAATGTGGGTGTTTATTCACCCACAATAATATGGGAGAAAGCTGATCAAAGAAAAATTATGAATTTATATATGTGAGACTACTGTCAAGGACAGGATATTAGACAAGATGCCCTGCATCTTTAACACCTCAATCACAATCCCTATTTGCTTGAGCACTTAACGCGACTCAACACATCTCAATCCATTCCTATCATGTTGAATGGAAGTTAGTAATCTCCTCCATCACTGAGTATTTGTGGACCTCAACTGGTTCTGCAGGCAGACAGCCACCTTCATCAGCTGTTTCACTGCTAGACAAAAACTAGTTCCATGCAGAGCCATTCAAGTGTCCTACAGCATCAGGTTTCTTCCAATTTGGGGTGATGGAGAGCTGACTAGAGTTTCTTAGTTCATGCTGCACATCAACAGATACTACAGTATTGCTTACATAGCAGGCCTTGGAATTTTATAGGTATGGCATTTGGCAAGTGTGTCTGAAAGGTAACAGGATCAACTGATTTGAGCTCACCATCTCTTCTATTGCTAGGTTATAGAAGCACTGTGCCACTGTTTGATATAAACCATTTCTTGATAACATTATCTAGAGTAAAGCAATATTTAATGCTTCTAGCAAGTGAAATAGAAGTTTTCATTATTTTATAACATAGCAAGGATGCCTGAAACTGAACAGAAGAAAAATTATAACCTCCAAGCTTCAACAATTCAGAGTTCAAATGTTCCAAAAACAAAATACAAGAATTTATGCATAAAAACAAAAAATAAGCAGGTCTCAACAAGTACACATAGCCATCACGCAACTGACTGTGTACAGAGAAACAGTCCGACTCACTCAAGAACTTTGACAAAATCTTTGCCATGAGTTTTGCTATGCAAAGTTTCTGTTTATGCTGTATTCTCATGCTCCTACAGAATAAAGATATTCTTGTCAGTGAGTGCTGATATTTAATTCACCTGGAATGACCATTGTGAGGGCAGCAGTATCATCTGCACCATGCTATGCATTCAGGGAACATCCAAAAGTGGCAAGTTAAGAACACCTGTCTCTCATAATGGAGATTTTTATATCAACATTTGACTTTGTGTTCTTTAAGACTGCAACACAGCTGGTGACATTGCTAACATTGTCACTGTTACGTGACTTCCAATATTGTCTCCTCTTAAATTAAATTTAAATGAGAAAATATAACTCTCCCCTGCTGTAACAAATCAGGACAGAAACAATATCAGGCAAGGGGTGTACTAGAGCAGCTCAGAGAATGGCAGCCACATGTGGCAACAAATCAAGCCTAGTTGTGAAGCAAGTCATCAGCAGTCACATTACAAGCATATTTATGAGTTTCAGCGGCAAGATATGTCATCAGGCATCCAAACCATCAGCTTGAATACCTAGTGTTAATACCTACACCTTAAAGCACCTCTTATGAAACATCTGAGGGGTGCAGTCTTGTGACAACTTTGGCAAAACTAAATTGATAGTGCTGTGAACCTGTCTCCTCCCACGTGTACATTTCTAATTCAACCTTTGTGCCAGGAGGTGCTCTTACGTGCTCACGTACCAAGCTGATTCAAGGAGCTAGACTAAAAGATAATTTATTGCAAAGACCAGCAATAAGCAAGCAACATACACACACACTTCCAGTAACTTTCACCATGAGATCTGACAAAGCCAAGTATCAACACGAGGAGAAAGAGAAGCACATGGTCAGAGGCAGAAGAGTGCATAAACACAGCATCACTAACTTATTCAAGTAATAACTGACTTCTTTCCCAATGAAAGAGTCAAGATTATGAGTGGATTACCAGAGCAAGTGTCAAGAGTACAGGCAGAGGTTTAGCAAGAGCTCTGTTCTAGCACACTATATCAAAATTGAAAACTGGAGGAAAAAAAAAAGTGATTCTAAGCACCTTTAACCCCCCAAAAAAGAGGCTCATCAGGTAGCATACAACAGAATATTGTTCGTGTAGAGGATATGAACTCCCCATAGTGAAAAGAAAAACAAAGCTATATTGTACACATCAATCAAGCCAGTTTCCAAGATGTTGCACCCATTATTTTAGAACAGCCACGAAGAAATAACAGAGTCTGACTGACAAAGGAAAGAGGCATTTAGTGCCAAGCACTCTCACTGAGGTGGCATAAGACTCAAAGCCTTGAAATCAACATAGGAAGAAACTCAGAATGAAAAAAGCAGTTTCAAATAAATTACACACTAGCTGCTACTTTAGCTGTTTTTGATTTACCTCTGTCCTGTCTCCAGGTTTTGAAGGTACTATCCTTTGGCAGTTGAACCAAGCAAGCTTGACTGTTTTCCCCTCTTTTTGTAGAAAAATAATTCTAGGTTCTTTCAGCCCACTCTAATTTTTCTTTCCTTCTCTAAACACGGCAGTTTAGCCCAAGTGCATCCTTTCATTCTCCTGAAGCCCTTCTAAAATCTTTGCTTCCATGGTGACAGTGACATGAGCCTGCCCCTTCCATATCACCTTAATTCCATAACTAGAATGGATCGTTCCATGCACGAGGTTTTCCTCTGTCTACAGGACTTTTCCCCCCACCCCTCACAGTCCAGCGGGGAAAGGGTACAAACTTCAGGGAAAAGCAGTACAGACTGAAGCTGTCCCCTCCTCCACCCCCCATTCCCAAGAAGGAACACAACATGAAAATGATTTCAAAGAAACCATGCAGACAGAATTAAAAGAGAAAGAATGAAAAGTAACAAAAAACAAAATAACAGGCTCCTCCCCATTCCCCCGGCAAAACACAAGCCAGTAGCCAACTTGCACTTGCTGTTCTTTACCCATGCCAGTATCAGAGTCATGATAACTCTGAGAGATCATTTCAGTAAGCTAGGAGTGGCCAGCAGAACTTGGTAATAAAAGGTTGAGTATCTGATATCATAGTTTTTTGGGTTTTTTTTAAAACATGGCCAGACAAACACAAAACAAAACCCACTGATAAGAGAACAATAAAAATCTTTGATGAACAGTGCTCTGTCTACCCAGGTATTCGCTGCACTACCCTGAATTCTAAACAAGTTTATGATCTKAGTTATTTCAATAGCATTTTCGCTTCCTTCCTCAATAAAAAGAGCATTACTCTTCAATTCCTCTTCTCTCTCATTTCTTCTCTCCTGCAGCAGGAGTATCAGTCTTTGACCAAAGGCAAGGAGAGGATAAACACTAGTTGGAAAGAATCAACAGTTTTGAAATTGGAATAAGATAAACTGTGCAGAAGGCAGCTTGCTCATAGTTCCTCCTGGTTCATTGATTCTTTCTGTACTAATGATAGCTAAAAATGATTACTAAAAAAGCTGTCATGTCTGCTTTATATACAGTAACTTCTGCATCAACCAGTCCTTTAATATTAAAAAGGCCTAGAGAGGAAGGGACAATATGGAGAGACCTATTAAGTTCCCCACATTAGCTTCATATTCTTTGCAGAACTGACAACATAGTCAGGCTTCAAGGCTGGACAGGCCTTTAACATCTTCAAAAATTAAGTTACTTTGATTATGGAATTGCTACCCCAATTTTTCATTTAGACAATAGCATTTAGCTCCTGAACAAAGAGAGCAACAGTGAAAAAAGGTCACTTCAAATTGTAGCTGATTAGTAGTTTTCCCAGATGGAATCCTACTTTCTTTCTGTACAGATTCAGATATAAGGAAAACTCGTTAGATGGAAAATATTTTCCTTGAGAAATATTTTATATTCGTAGACATACTTAATAAGCATGTTAGTTTCAAAGTACTGTATACATTAGAGTTATTCCAAATAATAATAATAATAATTTCAGAATATTTCTACCACTGAGGTTGTGGCATCTCCATCCTTGGAGATATTCAGAACCCAGCTGGACATGCTCCTGGGCAACCTGCTCAAGCTGACTCTAGTTGAGCATGGGGGTTGGACCACATGATCTTCAGAGGTGCCTTCCAACCCCAGCTATTTTGCAATTCTGTGATTCAGTGGCTGTTTTGTGACCATGTTAAATTCTATTCCCTACCATTGGCAACAACAGTACACATGCACTTCATTTCAAGGAAGATCCTAAAATACACTAAAAGTTTATCCCTTCCCCCACCAACTCCATCAGTTAAGCCTCATTTCACCATTTCACTGCATTAAAAAAAAAAAAAGTTGTTTGGACAATGTACATCCTTATCCCCTCCCCTCCAAAAGTTAAGATATACTCTAAGTTTAATTTTGACAACATTCATCTTTTCTTTAAATTAAAATAATACTATAACAGTAGTCAAGACTACATAGTAAGCTATTATGGCTGACAACAGCTTCTATTTTGAGTTCTTTAAATATTTAAGGGAAGTTCTTCTCCAGCCTAGAGCATCTTATGTTTGGTGCACTTTTTTTTTTCCTCCAGTTAAGGAAGTGGGAAGTCATCCTACGGGACTTAATGTTACAAGCTAGATATTGGTCTTCAACAGCTGTTAGCCCATATCAGGCTTTTATTCATACATGGTAAAAAAAAAAAAAGACATATAGAAGCACAGACATAGTTCAGTGTAAGACAAACCAAAGAAAAAGCAGAAGTGAAATAAATTCTACTGTTTCAGTATGATAAAAAGATAGGATACAAAATACCAATGTAACTATGGCAGTCTTAATGACTTGTTTCTACATCATATGCAGGTATAATTATTTCAATTGTAAAACATAGGGAAAGGTTAAACTATTGCTTTTACTATTTATCAAAAACATTGATCATTTATCAAAAACAAGCTCTCAGATCTGTCTGCAAAGGAGACTGCACAGCTATTTGACTCTAGTAATCAATGTGAAACATTCACTTAACATTATTACATTAATTTAACATTATTATTAAACATCATTAATTGAAATGAATTTACCTATGTACTGGACATGACAACACCCTTCAGCAGCAGTATCCACAAAGGTAGCATGCTTATCTTTTCCTTGATCCCACAAATGAGTACTAAAAGACTGAATCACCCTAAAATCCAGTTTCTTTACATTGTAAGAGATACATACAATCTAAAGAAGGGATGGCTGAAAAAAATTTACAAAACAAGCAATTTCTATTATTAAATCATCTTTTAAATGACTATGCCTAGGTCATCTTTTACACAACAGTCCAATTGTGGTACTTCAAGACTGCTTAAAAACTGCTTACAGAGGATTTACAGAACAGGTTTCACCAAAAATCTGCATTAGCTCTAGCTGTTGCTTTCACAAGAGTTTTGTTAAGTGTGTAAGACCCCTACTATTTGAAGTTTTACGTAGAGCCATCTACTAGTTTAGAAAAAAGTGTCCCCCAAAATAACAAAAACAGCAAGAACCTAGAACTTGAATGATTCCAGTAAAGATAACTTAATCCACCAGCCTAAGCTAGTAAGGGGAAGAACTAGAAATGACAAGTCCAGAGCAAGTACTGGATATTTTAAAATTAAGAACAGTAATAAAATAGTATTATTTACACACACACCCAAAAGGCGCATCAATAAAAGGCATCTTTTCAGAGGAAAAAAAAAAAAGTGAAACAATAAATCCCTAGCTGTGATATGAGTCTCCTGCAAAAGTGGCAGAGACTGGAAACACCACAAGCTAGTGACTAGATGAACATCACATCGAAGTAGTCAGTTCAACACACCTATAGGTACTAGTCCCAGTAGTACTGAATGATACTCACTAAAAATGCCTGCAAATCCAATCTGTAATTGGACATTGTTAATCATCTCCTTAGGGGCAGCACTTCAGTTCTGACTGACAACAGAGTGAGACTTTCTTAGAAAGTAACAGGCAGTATTGTGCACTGGGACTCTACTGAGCTGGAGCTGAGACCATTTTAGATTTGTATGCACGCACACGGAGAATCTAGAGATGGACAGAACATATATGCCTTCTGAGATGTGGGACTGATCACTGCCTAGGTGAATCAATGAACTATCTCCCATTAGGGCTGGATTCAAATATTCCAACAGCTGAAGTCAAAAAAGCATTTCATGTTTGTCTTGGATATAGATGCACATTAAGGAAGTGTGTCCTTTTCTTGAAAAAAAAAGAAAAAAAACAGCTATAAGTATTTCTTTCTCAAATGCCCCACAGAGATCAAACTAGATGTTAGACAGTAAGCGTTAGCAGTACCGTATCTGAAGTGACATCTTGTGCACAAACTGGCAGACAGAGTACCTTTTGCCTAGGAAGAGAGATTCCTGTTGGGATTAGAACAAGTAAAACAAGACAAGTATTTTATTACTATACAAGGCAAACTGAGAGCAGAAGCACAAAGGAGGCAAGAAGAAACTGAAGAACATCTGCACTAGATTCACCTTTTACAGCTTCACAGAAAGCTCTCTGTCAGTGTTTTGAGTACAGATCCACTTAACATAGAACCTAAAGGAGCAATTTCTTTAACTTTTATGTACTGAAGACAAAACTCAAAACTCAGTTTGCAGTGCCACTTAGCTTCAATACAGTACTTCTCATATGAAAAGTTTCAAAGTGTATTACAGTTTCAACAGCTTTTCAAGGTCACAAGGACAATCACAGAATTCCCTTCCCCCTCCAAATCCTAATCTACTACCCTCATAATCTAACCTAGCTATACTCCAGAAGCTTCAATAAACCATTCATTTTCTAATGTTCATTCACTTTCCTCCTGTAATCATGGTCCAAAACTACTGTACATGGTACCAGTGTGTATCACTAATCTCCAGTTCCATATAAGTCATTACAAAGGGCTACAATATACATCAAAGACAACCTTAGATCCATCTATATTTATTTGGATTTTGTTTAAAAAGCAGGTTGGATACTCCCAAGAATTTTATCTGTCCTATGGAGAAGAGATTTTCAGCATCCATTAGTAAGAGAAACTGACAGTTCCTATTACAAACATCATTTCCTACCTCTAGATATGTTACCTGAAATGTTAGTGAAGAAAAACACTCTTAACTCTTCTGAAAGAAATTTAAACCAGTGATAAGTACAAAAAGGAAGTAAAACAAAAGCTATCATTATTTGAAAGATAAAATACAACCTTGGGAAACTAAGCCGCAGTTTTCCCTCAATAAGTTTTGTTGAAACTGGCCACAAAGGTAAATATTTCACAGATGTTCAGATCCTATGAGTTTTGTGGAAATGAGCAGACAGGTCAAGGAGAGACATCAAAATTAGTGTCCCTCTTGAGGATAGGTGCAGCAGGAGCTCAGCTATGCTACTGATAATGATTTTCCATACAGGACAGATGTATTACAAGTGCCCCAAACACATGAAAATACTGTCAGAGCTCAAAACATATTATACCCAGAAAAATTCAACCACAAGACACAAAGCCACAGGAAACTAGGCTTCATAACCTTTTTGTTCACACAGCTACTAGTTTCATTCTCAATTAATTGAAGTAAAGCCATGAAATAACTACTTTCCAGAACTTACTATAGTTTTAATACTAGCCATTTTAACATGCAATTGCAAAATTAGGGGCAATAGTTTGGGAACAGGGGTTATTAGGGACAATAATTTGTTGATACGGGTTCAGTTACCACTCAAGATAAAGAAACAAAAAAMTATTTAGAGAGCAGTCGCACAATTGCCCCAGTCCTGACAACAGCACCTAGGAGTGCTACAGTACTACATACAGGTAGTACTTGAACCCAGCCCCCCAGCACAGCTCAACACCCTTGCCTGTGCTCCAAGATGCCTTTTAGAGAAGTACATCTACATTAGCACTTCAGTTTGAATCAGGAGCACGCTTCTGAAGCAAATCTAAGCCAACCTCATTTACTGTGCTTTTTCACATCTTGGAGTAGTTTCTGAACACATGATCTGAATATCTGTCATTAATCTAAACCAAAACTGGAGCACACCTAGTACCCTCCAACCCACTGCTGGGTACTCAGTCCACAGAACCAGATTAACTAGTTTGAAACAGAATCCCATGAAAGACACACACCTTGGACGTTGGGTCCTCAATAATCTATTGTGCCACTCTAGGAATCATCTTCAATTGCAGTGTACTTGCTAATGTAAATATAGTCAATGTGGCAGACACTGCCCATTCATCTAGAAGTGCCTCAAGCAATGGTAACTAAGCCAGCAGGCTTAAGCTGCCAGCACATGCCTCTTCAGCCCTACAAAGAAGAGCCGCACTGTGGATTTGAGTGTTTCTCTCCGAGTGACCATAGCAGCAGCATCTCATCACTCATCTGTTTTTGCTTCCACCCTTGTTAAGGGGTATCAAGCGACACACCTAGGAAAACTTTTCTGAATATAGTAACCAATTCCTTAGGGAAGTTAAAAAAACAAAAATCTACATATTTCACATATCACCTACATCTATAGTAATATTCATCCTTTTAAATAACACTGAAAACATAGTCCAATAACCCACACCAATGGCTCCACTATAGTTGCTGGTAGGAAAGGAAGAGGAGTATCTGCTCAATAGTCTTTTATATCACTTGCACAGTAACTTAACCTACAAAGCTGCCCAGTTAAGAGCTTCACTGGTTCTTGAATAAGCTGACCAACAGTTTGTGTGTTTATTAAAGTATTACCATAAGATTCATTGGTTCCAGTTTTCTACTTGGATCAAAATATTAATTCTTTACAAATACTGTTATCATTTTCAAGTTGCATCCTCTCTAATCACCTTCTTTTTTTTTTTTAATTACACAAGTTTTTAAATACAAGGTCATGAGTTCTGAACAAGTAATACCTGCCTTTAGCATGACAGGAGAATAATTGGCAAGAACAGACCAAAACAATATTGTATGAATTGCATACACTGGTGCACTGGTCATAAGAATTACAATAAGATGTACCTCCTCCACACAACAAAAATCTTATTTTATTATTTCATTGGCAAAACATTTAATTCATATACTAACAATGCAGAGCCATATTAGTTCTACATTCAGTAAAGGTCAACTTCCTACACTGGTGTGCAGACACAGAAGTAGGATTACTAAAGACGACATTTTGTTTAAACACCCAGTAATCCCCTGAAAACTGCAAAGACAGACAGATGCTTTCTTTTGTGACTTAAGTGGAAGCTTGACTGGTCATTACCATATACACTAAAAAGTCTTTTTTGGCACTTCAATAACCTAGTCTGAAACATCCTTAAGTCAACTGACTTTGAGCTGAATCCCTGTTAATAACTCTTGTGAGAACAGACTGAAGGGCCTAGTTGTACTATGTAGACAAAAGAGAACTCAGTGAAAAAGTTATTTCCCATAGAAGAGGAAGAGAATCTACACCATGATATAGAATTATTCTGATAATGCAGTAACATCATAAAATGACATACAAGTAATGTTAATGAGAAACTAATGATGCCCGGGGGGGGGGGGGGGGAAGAATGATGAGTGACATATTTTTCCTTGCAAAACAATACCTGGACCTCACTAATCTCCTCCAAAATTATAAGAATGGCTGTTTTTGAAATAAGGGGTTTTCCCTCCTGTTGATTTCTACATGAGAACGTCTTTGTGCCTCATTTCCCAACATAATTTATGCTAAGAGCTGGACAACTAATTTAACCTACATTCATTGGCAACCCTTATRTTTTATCATGACAATAATGTCTCATGGAATGTGCCAAATTGCAAGAAGTTACCCCCGACTCAATTTATACCATCCTGTGCAAAGCTTTTCAGACCACTTTTCTTTGACAGTGACACTCATTCAGGATCTGTACTTGGTTTTAGCACGACACTACCTCAAGTAGTCACCACCTTAAAAATCCCATTAATACAGTGCTGTAAGTTTCTGAGTTCACAACATTTATAAGCAGGATTGAGACTGCCCACGCTAGAAGTAATTAATCTTGTATAGATTTGCCACATTTTAAACACTTTGGCTGAAATCTTCCATGCTAGATATCTGCCCAGGCCTGAAAGCCATCAGTCAAAGCAACTGAGGTGTTTGTAAGGTTGTCTGTTTAAGAAAAACAGTTTTGATGATCTTTTGGTGAACTCGGCATTCTTGTTCTGTGTATYAGAGACTATCTTTCACTGATTATGCAAACATAACTTCAAATAACATCAAACTATAAGACTGAAAGAGAAAGGAGAAATTGATTCTTACTAAGAACCTGTATATACTTGTCCAGATTTTGGAACTAAATTCCCCCTAAGATATGCTGAAGACCAGGGTTAAACCAGACCCTTACTGTAGTTTCATAGAAGACTTGCCTCTTGCATTCACACTGATAGCAGCTGGACAGTGAGGAGGAAGAAGCCACAATTCACTGACCGTATGTCTAGAAGCCAAATCTTGAAGACAATCAAGCGTAAATAACTGAAGCACAGAACAACAAGAGTTACAAAACAGGGAAGGAGACAGCGCAGCAAGAACTTTAACAGTTTTTGAAACAGATCACCATTGCTCTCTTCCAACTTACTGAGGAAACCAGTATTCAGATGCACTCGCACTTGGGTCTCTAAAGGGCCCAAGATCCAATGGATGTTTTTTTGTCTTCACAGAGAAGAGAAAAGAAACAAGAGTGCAGCAGCAAGTCCAGACAGATGAAAAGACTGGTTGACAATATGGCAAAATTTAAGTGTCAAAAAAGAGCACATTTGATACAACAGTAAAAGACACAGAAAGAATATTAGAGAAAAAAAATACGCTCAAAAATAGGCATGACCTGTTGTACTAACCACTCTCCACAACTCACACAGAGTAGACTGTGGGTTTGGTAAAAGAACTTAGGTTCTTTCACCAAAGCCTTCCCATTCATTTGGTAAGGCCAGCACTGGCAAAAACCAAAGGCTAGCTATCTTCCAGTGCTGGCTGAAAAAAAGCAGGCATTGTCTTACTAAGCTACAGCAATAGGGCTACATGATGAATCTAAACATTCCTATGGACTCATGACCCAAGATGTTACCAAGATGATGAATTTCAATTTTAATTTTGTTTGGAAAAAAAAAAAACTTAAGTACATCACAGTAGCATTTAAGTAGGTGTGCTGCAATCTTCTTCATTCAAGATGGACAGTGCTCTCTGAACAAACAGCAACTTGAAATTTCACTTTTCCCTCATTGTTTAATGTACAACCCCATCCCTTGCAGCAGTCTACATAAACCCTGCTCCAAAGACAGAATTAAGTGATACTCATTATTGCAATATAAATATTTCACAGATACCAATTTTTACATCCAATTGCAGGATGCCTCTCCCTTTTGTAATATGGGGGCAACACATTTAGGTAAGGAATATTCACTACTCTCAATCACCCACTCTGAGAGAAGTAGCTCTTCTGGACACTCAGCACCTTAAGAGACTGTACATTCAACACACACTTCTCACAACCTTCAATTTCAACTGTGTTTGGTCTGTACGTGTTGCAAGCCAGGGTCTCAACTTTAGTAAGAAAAGTAAGAAGCATGCAGTGATTATCTATGGAGAAGTTCCAATAGTAATTCCACAACAGAGACAAGGAGGGAATTCAGTAATGCAGGGTAACTACTATGAGACTACTATTCTCTTTCTATAGCTCCCTACCTGGTTAAACTGACCACCACCCAGCTTCTGCAATACGTGAGAAATGGGTTCTATGCACTGCTTTCAACAACTTTGCTCTTTAAAAAAAAAAAAAGTCACAAATACCTCCCTCCCTCACTGTCACCACATTCCCTTTGTCCTCTGCAGCTACTACAGGTGTCTCTGACCTACTAACACCCAACTTCCCACAAGTGAGTTTTCCAAGCTTATCCTTCAAACACATAAGGCCTCCTTCAAACTATCTCACAAAAAAAGTCATGTGCTATATACAGACCTCTCTATACTACATTAATTCAGTATCCCCACATCTTGATGTTATGTTCTTTAGTTAAACCAGATATCCCACACCATTACCTTCTTCTACATATCTGTACAGAAGAAGAGAGGAGAGGCTGTGTAAACAAGTAATACATAACATCCCAAACCCACAGACCATGGTATACACACATGCAATTTTTCCTCGTTTCCAGATGAGCCAACCAGCCTTCCACTCCACGCAGATCATCTTTTCACAGACCTCTGGCCCTCAAACATTTATGTAGCCACTCTCTTTCAAACACAACCATACGCCCAGTGCAGACAATTTTGTACCTTCTGAACACATGCACTCAGTTAAAGTGTTAAAATATATCATGCACAAGCACAGGCACATTCTAGCTCCTGAGCTCACTAGACACATACACAGGGCTTGTCTACACTAAATGGTGTGCTTTTGATTAGCTGGTGATCTGTCAACACCATGCTAGTTTCAGCAAAAGTTTACACTTGAAGTTAATGGACAATTTTCCCAGTGGAACAAACAAAACAAACAAAAGAGCTTTTAACAGCAATCCCTTGACTATTCTGTAGCCCTTAATCTGATAATATTCATAACAGTCATAAACACTGTCATTTTCATTAATTGTTTTGGTTTCCACAGGCTATCACAACTATGAAATATTTCTCTCCATACTAAAGGGAGCAAAAGAATTCCCTCAGTCCCTAGCTGCTCAATGGCCACTTACTGGAAACTAAGTCTCAGGAYACATCTGGAACCCCCTGCTCTGCTGACTGCCCCTCCTCTACACCATTTCAGCTTTTCATATCCTCAGCAAAACAGCCTGCCTCCTCTCTCCATACACAGACTGGAGTTCCCACTAACTCAGCAATATAAAAACTCCAGTTTCCCTTTTGCACAAACACCATTCCCCTGATACATGTATGCATATATAGCTTAACATAATCTTCACCTTGTACATGCATAAACCCCACAAACTCATCCTACTTCCCCCCCTTTTCCAAACCTACACAAACCTTTCAAAGATCCCACTGTTCCTTTCTCCCTCTCAGCCAATACCCAAGGCCCCTCACAATCCATGTTAATTTACCCACAAGAGTGCATTAATGTCCTTATAGAGTTTACACTGCCTGACATAACCTGTCAACAGGATAGATACCTACAAACAGCACCACCATGTCCCCAACATGCACCATTTGCTAAAAGTTTTCTAATTTGCATTCCATAGCCTAAACAACAAATATCCAGGTTTTCAATTTTATTGCAGAGACAACAATTTGCAGCTCTTCTCATGTTTCCAGTTGCTGCCATAGCCCATCTCAACACACAAGAAACAGGCTCACTCAGCTGGTGACAGCCAGGCATCCTTTTCAACCCTCAATACAAGTGCCAGACAAACCAAGTTACATGCAGTGAGAACATGCATGCCTTTGTGTCCACACACCATCTCCTATTACACATGAAGGTCTCACACATTATGCGTGACCACACTGGCCACTAAACAAAACAAGTTCAAAACCTTGTAGCAACCTGTTGCCACAGTGCCTGTAAGCTGTATGTAAGCTTACCACCCAGAGCCTCCCTCCTCCACAACACTTACAAGCCAACCAGCTTATCACCTAATTTCTCAAAATATACACAAGCTTGTCCACCTATCACTCCTAAACCCATAAGACTCCATTTTACCACTATTCCTTAATATATGTGATCTCACCCACCATCTGCATCCCCACAATTTGAACATACCTGTAAACATACTGCTCAACCTACTACATTACACAATATAAACCAGGCAGATTCATCCAGCTATCTCCAGGCCATCAGAATTATTCCCACCCTTTGACTAGCTACAAATCGTAGTAAGAACACATCCACATTTATACACAGAGTCAGCAAATTCGGCAGCCACCAACCGGCAAGAAAGGCCTGCCTTTAACTTCTTTCCCTTTCCACAATAAACACGCAAGAGCACTGCCCGTTTGTCTGTCACTTCACTCCCTCCCCACCACCGGCTAGTCACAAGCACCCAGGCCGAACAACAACTTCTGCCTCCAACACGAGGGCCTCACTCGCCTCCCGCCACCCCGTTCCACCGGCAAGCGCCAGGCCTCGCCGGCCCGCGGCCCGCCACTCCCCCGGCC
>NW_020449863.1:4095016-4247773 GCF_003343035.1 Apteryx rowi | reverse complement strand
CTCCGAGCGCCGCCAGCAGCGCCGACATGTTGGGAGCCCCCGTCCCAAAGGCCGCCGCTGGGCCCGCCCTCCGCCGCCCACGTCAGAATGTCCCGGGGGGGCGGGAGGGCCCCGCCCATGGCCCCGCCCCCCGCCGCTCAACGGCCCTTCCCGGCCCGGCCGGCCCGCGTCGCTCCCCGCCTACTGGCTGGCGGCGCCATCGCTCACTCGGTCCCGCCTCCCCCGGTGGCCTTTGGCCGCCATCCCCGCTCGCGCTACCCTGACGCGGCCTCATTGGTGAATCCATTCGCCGCTCACCCGCCAGCCCCGCCCAGGAGCTGTCCCTGATTGGACATCTGGCCTCGGCTTTGGTAACTATTGGCTGCGGCCCTTGTTAATCAAGGCGGTCGCGCACAGAGGCTCTCTCCCTCCGCCCTTCTCTGATCCGGCCTCGTAGCTTGGCCGGGATTGACGAGCGGTTCTGTTAGTGGCAGCCCTGGCCCCACCCGCCGCCCTCCCCATCACCACGTCCTTTCTCTTCCAGCGCGGGTCGCCCGCAGGCCGTTGGCTCTCAGTGCTGTCAGTCTCAGAGCCTCTCTCGCCCCGGCCGCCTCTTCGCGAGAGGCGCGTCAGTCAGGCGGGGCGGAGGCGCCCTCCTCTGATTGGCCGTCGGCCCTGCCAGTTAAGCGGGGACGGTCGGCGCTCGGGAAGGGCGGACAGGCTCGGGGAGAGCCACAGAGCGCTGCCCTGCCCTCGCGCCGCTCCGCGCGGCGATTGGCCACGCGGCGGGTGGGAAAGGGGAAAGGGCGAGCGGCCTTTCCCGGCGGCTTAGGGGGGCGGGGGCAGTACCCGTATGTTCTCGGCGATGACATCACCACCAGCCAATCAGAAAGCGCGAAGGCCGGGCCCCCGCTCCCGCGGGGTGGAGGCGCGGGCCCGCCCGTCGGAGCAGTTGCGCCTCGCGCGCCGAKGGGGGCGCGGGCAATGGGCGCGCGAGGGGTGTGGGCGGCCGTGGCCGGCGATCCGCCCTGAGGTGCTGCCGTTGTCACATAACAAAGAATAACGCTTAGAGGGCTTGCGTTGCTCGGGGGCCCGAGGGAGGCTCCCCAGGGGCCGCCGGCCGTTCCCCTCGCAGCACCGGGGTGCGCGGGCTCGGCGGGGGGGCCCAAGCACTGCGCCGGGGTGGCTGGCGTCGCGCTTGAAAAGTGGCGCCGATTAGGAGCGGGCGTCCATTAGGCGTAGTTAACGTTCCAAACCGTCCCCTCCGGCACCCCGGCTTCCCCGCGGAGGCAGTGCCGCACTAGAGGCCCTGTATGGGCTTGCCTACCCTTAACGTCTTTCTCACCCCCAAACAAAACACATCCCAAGCGCTTTTGCAGGAAGGCACATGAAATTCTGCCTGATGCCGTACAGTCCCCTCTTCCCACCTCTCTCAACCCATCACCCCTTCGGCTGGGCTTCCCAATGGGCAGGGGCTGCTGCCTGAGGTTACACAATAAACTCTTTCCTGGTAAGCTTAATGACAGAGTTGAGATGTCTTCATGTTATGTTTGTGAGTGCCTCGATTGTACTGTCTGTACCAATGGCGTAAAAATTCCTTCAGAGTGCTGTCTACTGATTGCCTTGTCCCTTTACATTGAAGCATCTCCTCCCTCCATGTTATATACAGCAGCACACTTTTGCAGGACTTGAGATCATAGGACGAAGCACAGATTATACAGCATTTTTATTTATCCATCCAGCTTTTCTGGAGCATTTGCAAATGAGCAGGCTCTGGAAAAGGCAGGAACATTTCATTCTGGAGTCAGCATTCTCTCCCACTCTTCCACATAGGCACACTCTGGGATTATTTTTCCGGACTCTCTACTCCAGGGTTATGTCCACAGTACAGAGAATATTACGCAGCTTTTAGCCTTAGTGCTGTCATCATCACCATCACCAACATTCACATTAAAAAAATCATTGCACAGAGCTCTGGAGACTCTTTGAGCTAAGCTAACTGATGCAACTGCAGCTGTAAGCTAGAGCCCAAGCTTTGCTTTCTGTGGTTTCAAGTGCATCTACTATGCAATGAGAAGATGGGAAAGGTCACTCCAGTGTCATAGTGTTGCTTCCCACAGCTCTCTGCCAGCTGATGGAGTTGATTGAGAATGAAACCTAGATTGCTCCAGCACAAGCAGACACTCATGAGCAAGTTCAGAAATGGTCAGAACACTAAGACTGCAGTTAGCCCTCTGCTACAGAAAGCTTGTTCATGGACAAGCTAATTTGAGTGCCCAGACACAGCTGCCAATCAACCTGGTTCACTTTAGCAGCGTCCACATGATCTGCGACTCAAGATACATTTATGTATCAAACTAGTCCTAATTTGCCTTTCCTCAGGTTTGGTTCTAGTAGTCCTTTAAATGCAATTCATGTATTATTAAAGTGATGACACATCTGGCTAAAAATTGCTCTGTCTTCTAATTGGCAAATGTAAAATTCATTCAACCTAGATAATTCTTGGTCTGCATTTTGAAATAGTGCAGTTTTTATTTCAAGTGAATCACCAGGAATTTTAGGAGAGCCTGCCATTCCTGAAGATAGTGGTAAATCTTGCACTGATTTTAGCAGGCACAGAACTGGACTATAATTGTACCAGGTCTCTGCACTCTCCACTTTACTTCTTGGCTGCCTGCCAGGAAGACACCATAGGCAGCGTTAGATAACTCTGCCCATTACGACCAAGGTATACTCAGCTGCAACTGACACCATCTAATTTCCTGTAGCATCCATTCCTCCCACAGTGACTACTAAAGCAAAAATGCACAAAAATATCCAAGGACATCACAAGTTAATTTTTCAATTGTCATTCAAACGTTCTAACCGTGCTTTTTTGCTTACTTCTATATCCAACACCTTTGTTCTTATCCACTTCGTTTTGCTTTCAGCTCCAGCTGAACATTTTGTAATCAACACATTTATATCAACATTTATATTAGCGTTTTAAAAAAATGAAGTACATGATACTTCATTTCACATCATTCAGGTGACTCATTACATCACCTCAATACCAGCAGGAACTTTACAGAATTGGCTTCTCAAAATAATAAATTCTACCCTACATTAATTCTAATGTAATAAATCACATCCCCTAACGCTTCTCAAACATGACATGCATAAATATTAGAGATTAACTAAAAATCTACACCATGCACATGAATTATTGACCCAGCATAAACAGCATGTTTCTAATCACTAGAAAATGTGAATATCTAGCTAGTTTATGTGGGCTAAACTAAATGCTCTCATTGCTCAAGAGGTGTGTGTGGCAAGAGGCAAGTATCACAGTGGCAGCAGGGGCTGTGAGTGAAGTAATAAGTAGGTGAAATCATGGTTGTATGTGGCAATGGGCAGTTAATGGCTAATCTAGGGATTTTGTGGTTGACCCCAGTTAAGCTTCATTTAAGGTTACTAAAGCAAGATATTTGTCTGTGAGACTATGTATATTGGCTCAACAGTAATATGTGCATGCCTGAAAGTGTACACATATTTAAACACATACAGTGTCCATCAGATTGGTGATGAAAATAACTATGAACTATAGATATGTTAACTGAATCAAAAAATGGAAATAGTTTGTATAGGATGCAGGTAATTCGCAAACAACAACTATTTGATACTGCAGTTTACAGGAATGAAAGTGAGTTCTCATATACAAAGTTTTTAAAATTCCCAGTTTTTCGTATTCTGCTGTTATTGATGAACAGAAGTTTCTGTTTCGTAGTAGTTGTTGATGGACCTTCTCAAGAATTAAATTTACTTTATGCTCAAACCAATGAGCTGTAAAACAGATCTTGACAAAATATCAGTAATTCCAGGAAGTTACTCAAGCTGACAGCATTTTTACGTTGTTATCTCAACTTTTACCTTTTTTTTTTTTTTGAACTTTAAAAAAGTTAACTTTGTGTCTGAAACATGTATCAGTCTGGTGTGTTAACTGGCTCCCCGCACTGGTTTGACCACAATCAGCAACTGCTCCAGTTTCACAAGACAGCATTTTTAGACACTGAGAGTACTGATGGCATATGAATATTCTTCATCTGMAAAGAAAACAAGCTCTTTCATTCTCAGCTGAGTAACTTTCCATGGAAATTAATTCACTAAAAAACAGTAGTTAAGTTCTTCACCAGTTCCCTGGGTACCCTTCTAGATTACACCATCTGTGAAGAGAGGAAGGAAATCACCACAAGATAATAAGGTTGTCTTAATATTAAGAAATGAGTAGAGAAAGTTTGGAAAGATTTATGTAACATTTGGCCTTGCTTTTGCTCAACAAGAGTAAGATTCAATTAAATGCTACTACAGCAATAGAGAATGGGAAGACCGTGAGACGGATAGCAAAGAAAAAGGTACAGATACTGACAAAGACAAAAGCCAGGTAATATCAATATGCCAAAAAGACACAAATGAAATGTGGATATACCATTTCCAGCATTTTGTGCTCCAAATTGGAGGGATTTCACAAAAGAGTTCAGGACACCATCCTTATGATAACATAAACATCATGGAGTTCCTAACTGGAGCACAGATATTAAGGGGAATTTTCTGCTTACAAAACATAGAAATAAAAAGAAAGATGGATAGTAACATTCTATGTCAATGAAGTGATGCTCTGCAAATAAAGCATAGGGGATAAACAGCACTTAATTTTGTTCCAAATTATTTTGGGGAAAGATGGTTACAGATTTTCTTAAGAGGATAAGGGCTGTGAGATTGTCATAGACCCTGGCTGAAAGTTTTGGCCGTGTCTAGAAACCTCCATGTTATTAAAGAAATAGTACTGCTGAGATACAAAGAATCAGTCAGCGAGATTTTAACTTCCCCGTTAATAGTTTTGGGAATACATGTTACTCATAGTTGAGGCCAGACATTCCTGGATGAGATAGTCAATAGATTTCTCCTCCAAACTGTCACTGAAGTAAAGTGAAGCTACATAAGAAGTAAAGTTAGTTTTACAGTTCAAGAGTATGCCCTAAAATGGCTGAGCATAGATAATAATCCTGGAGTAGGTGATTACAAGTTGGTTAATTAAAGGTAGGGGTCAAAGAAAGCAGAACAGCCACTATGATTCTCAATTTCAGAAGGGCAAACTTTGATAAATGAAGGTACCTGGCAATAAAATCAGGTGGTATAAAGAAGTCAGAAATTTGAATGTGGAAGAAGCCCTAAGTTCTTTAAATCTAACTTGATAATTCCATTGGGATTCTGCATCTCAAACAAGGCAAAAAGGTTTATAGGAAGGGTCTTCAAGGCATAATTGGAAGAGCAGTGGTTTCAACAAAGAGGTAAGAATTATAAGCAGAGAGAATATAACAAAACAGAAAAAAAAGCTCTGGTTGTTCAAGAAGGAGAAGTCTTCAACATCAGTAAATGTAAGAAAGAAGGGAGAATTTGGCTGGAAAATCAGGCTAATTTAGACCTTCTAGATGATATTTGAAAAAACAACACAATATTATTGAGTTGTATACATAATCTTATAAGAAAAGTGATGTTGCTTTCCAGTGAGGAAGGAGCAGGGATTAGAGATAGTCTACACTGCACTCTAAAACTAAATGAATATTTTGCCTCAATTTTCAATAAAATGATGATGCTGAACATGGGGTTAGAAGGTAGGATGGCTAATAGCTAGGAGAGAAAGGAAATTTAAGATGAAAGTAAACCGTAGACTACAGACTCTAGGCAGAAGGAATGGATAGATAATGTCCATTCCAGAAGTCAAAAAAGAGTGTCCAAGGAAATCACTTGTCTCATAGAAAAATTTTTAAATAAGTATAACAGGAAATGATAAAGCATAACATTTCTTTACAAAAGATGGAGCCTACCAGACTAGGTTTCTTTGAAAATATCATTCACCTGCTAGATAAAGGAAGAACTGATGGAGATTAGCAGGGAGAATAGTATCAGAGACTAATGTAGATGATGGAGTATCTATGGAGGATAGGACAAAATATAATGATCAGAGGTGAAGTATCTGACTAAAGATGTTGGGGTTTTTTTTTAGAAATCTTCAAAGATCAGTTTGGGGGTTAAACTTACTAGATATTTTCATTAATGATATTGATACAAAAAGGTGGTGGGAAATAAACGTGTTAATGACCCAGTGCTAGGACATACCAACAGTAAAGAGAACTGGGAAACCATACACACTCAAACTGATGGAGAAATGGAAATGCAGTTAAATTCAAGAGTGTAAAAGCAAGGTCTTTGGGGAGTAATATCAAAAATTTCCTTTAGGAACTTTGTGCTCATCACTTCTAAAAGACTGAGAAGGACAGAATATTCTGGTTGATCACAGTGTGATATGAAATGCCATTGAGTTTCAGCATTGAAATGGCAAATGTAATCTCAAACATGTCTGGGCAACAGGTTAAGTGCCTTCACACAGGCACTTAATAATTGGCAGTGCAGAGGTACTTATTTAGAGTTCCACACAGGCAGCCATGAGCTGGCTTTGAGATGTAAAGGGGTTGATGTACCATGATTACTTCTGCTGCCTTCATTTGAGCTTTGGCCACGCTGTTAAATTGGGTAGAGACAGACAGCCACAAGTTGTCAAGCCAGTTTATAATTAAGCCATGACTTAGCATGGCTTAATAAGTTACTACTCCACAGACAAGCTGTAATAACTACCTATGTATATGCTCTCTCAGCTTGTCCAAGTGCTGAAGTAAAATGTGTTAGTTTAAGCTATTATCTTCTGCTATAGCATCCTACCTGATAAGCAATTAGTTGGCTTGGTAACTCAATCACTTGTACTATGTCCATACTTTTCCTTTTTGCTATTGCGAAGCTCAAAACCGAATGCAGTATTGCAGGTAGCATGGGACATAGATAGAAATTTTAACAATGTTACCTTTTTGCTCTGAGATGTGGCTCTTTTTGTAGTCTAAAATCTTGTTAAACTTTTTACTATGATGTTAGAATACAAATTTTTGATTAGATTACTCTCACCTACCATCTCTTATGTGCCTTCATCATTACTATTGCCCTGGTTTCTTCTTCACTGAGTATCTGGATTTTGGATTATTTTTTCTACCCTTCGAGTGAAGCTTTTAAAGAGAACTTAAAATGCTTTGAGAGAGCTCAAAAGCTTAACCACAATCAAATATAATGTACTTATGTTCTTATCATCCATTAAGCTTATGTTATCAAAGAAATCAATCAAGTTTGGTTAGCAAGCTGGTTTTTAGCAATATACACTTCTGGTTGCAATATCCTCTCAATTTTCAAACATTGTTCAACTGTATAGATATGGTGTTATATAGTAGTGACCATTCTAATGAAAATTCAAAAAAAAAGCATGAAGTTCAAAAGGAAAAACTTCAAAATCTGAAGTTTATCATCAAAATGTGCAGCTTTTACCTTAGATATTTGTCTATGTAATTCCATTGCTACCTTTTCCAGCCCATTTATACTTCCATCCTAAAAATGTTTATAATAGAAATCAAATGACAATGAGCGAGCAGCTTCCTATCTAACCTCTGCAATATTCTCCTAATTTATAAGGAATCATCACTCCCATTAATTTACTATTTTATCCTTCTTTACTATAACTGGTGAGAAGTAGTTGCCTTGGAAAGTGGAAAGGACCACTTCATAAAATCCGTGACATTTTAAAAATACTTTCCCACATTTCCATTTGCTCCCTAGTTCTCCCTATCTTTGACAGAGAACAGCTTGAGAACTGCAGCAAGAGGTGGGCCCATGGCGGGTTGCAACATGCTCAGTTCTCATCTACCAAAGGGTAAGAAAGGCTGCCTAGAATGGGGCAACACATCAGGCATAAGCAATGTGATGTATATGTGTGTTTTGTATTATTTGAGGACATTTTTGTTGAGGGCATTCTGTTATCAGCCTAGCTGTTAAACTGCAAGGAACATGAGTCATAATCATGCTGAGGGGAAAAACACAAGCAACCAAACTGTGCACAGTGTGAAGGGTTGCCCTAACTAACACTTGAAACATTAATGATGAGAAAAGCTGGTCTTGAGAAGTTTTTTGGAAAAGACTTGGAAAAAAATTCCTTTCCTGACAGAAACTTCATGTGTATCCACTAGGTCACTGAACATTTTCCTCAAGAACTGAATTGCAGCAGGGGCTGTTGAGTAATTTATAGATTCATACAACTGATGAATACAGGTTTTAAGAAGTTAATTTCAAAAGTAGAAAGGAAAGGTGGCAGGAAAACAAACACACAAAGAAAAGCAAGCCTGCAGCAAGGGAAGGGCCTCTGTTTCTCTAATAACATCTTCTGACGTCTGAGCCCTGCTCTCTGGTATCCAGGCCCAGTGGTGCACAACCCGGAAAAAGCGGCCCAGCAGGCCAAAGCTGCAGACATGACTGGTTGGGAACTTCCTAATAGAAACAATTGGTGTCGACTCAGTTCAAGAGAGTCGCCAATAGCAAACCTATCTGGGAAGAACGACAGGCTGCACACCAGACTGCTGGGAAATAAAGCTAATAAGCATGGCTGGCCAGAAGGATAATGCCCAATCTAAATAGAGGCCCTCCCTAGATCATTGCTACAGAATAGGGTTCCTTCTTCTTTTTCTGAGTTTCTGTAAGATGGTTTAATAGGTGCTATCCCTGGCCATCTAAGTGGCCCATGTCAGAAACTTTGTCATATTGTGTCCCTTTTAATTTTGAGATCTGAGCTGAGAGTTTAACCTTCTGCGTGCTAAACCCAGATAGGTTACTGCAGTACTAGCAGTTCAAAGTTTAAAATTTTAATGATAAAAAAATTGTGATGCTATAATGAATTTTCTATTCACAAAGAAAAGCAGAGCAGAATGTAGGTCAGACTGCATGTTGTTATTTATCCAAGAAGTTTTTTTCAATTAACAGCGGATTTTTTTCAATTATATACTAACAGAAAGGATAACTGCTTTAAGGTAAATATGCTATATTTAGTTCTGAAAGTACTGTTAACTCTTTCTTCACTTCATCTAGTTATTAAATCTTTGCTCAAAGAGAAAATGTGCATATTTCTTACTAGCATATCTGCATGAAGATTATTCATGACAAGGGTATTGATTTATATAAGCTATTCTTCTGGCTTCTAGAAATTGTAGTAGTGTCTGGACAAAAAAAAAATCCACTGAGATACATTCTCACTATGGTGACCTGCAAGAGACCTGTCACAACAGAGGCTGCTGTTGCCACTACAATTTCCAGAACTCCTGCTGTTCGTGTTGTTGCTTAAGAGAACGTCTGCTGCCCTTTGCTGCACTTAAAGCTCAGTAAGATCAGATTGCAGCTTTAAGAGAATGTTCACACTTTACTGTACAGCTGTATCAAAGAAAATAAGATGTTCAAAATATGCCAACCATAACAAGAGTCTCAACATTAAACATGCTGTGTACTTCCTTTGAGGTGCTGAGTGCTCTGACTTCCTCCTGTTTTAGCAAAGGGAAACAAGCATCAAGATCGGCGTCTATGGGTTCAGCTCTGCTCAAGTTGTAGTGCCATAGGGTCAGTGAAAGTACAATCCATGTAAGAAGTAGAGGATTGATCCCCCACAGGAATAAAATCACATGGTGTTTTTGAAACACAGAAATAAATTAGTATTTTAAGTTATCAAACAGAAAACATATAAAATAAAAAATAGGCATGTTGTTTCTCTGAACATTTAACAGTATGAGCTCCATTTCCACACTCCAGGAAAGAGCTGCTAATAAAGATACTGCAAAGATGCCTTTGCAACAATAAGAGAACAACTATGTTGGTGAAATATATAAAGCATACCTTTTTAACAGGCTATCTGTTACCCAACTAAATAAGTGTATTTTAAATAATTAGAAAATATGTGCTAATTTCAAAGAGAATCTGAAGCTAGTGACAAGAGGACATCATTGGTTTTTAAATATGTATGTTCAGCTCAGGAAAAATGGGCACTATCAGTTTCCTGAATTTTACACTCTGCAGTACAAACGTGAAACAAAAGCAACATGGTCTTGGTGCAAGGAAGATGTGCTAATGACAAGACTTGACATTTTAAAAGCAGTATTATCTGGAAGTGAAAGGGACCCAAAAGATCTCTGATTAGCCTAGTCAGGATCAAAAGACAACTCTGAGAGAAACTTCTGGGATATCTATAATTAACTCTGGGTAAGAGAATTAGAGTCAGAAGTTACTGTGATAGTGTAAAGCCCCTAAAAATGATAAAGTGAGGAAATAAGAGAAAGGAAAATTATTTGAAAAAAGTGCTCCAAATCTTAAACTCATCATCTGTATTAGTGGCATCTCATGTCTGAACTCTATAAAAAGCCATCCGTTTTTTGCCAGCTGTGAGGCTAGGAACTGATATACATTTGATATTTTTATTGTATATAATTTATAAGATTTTAAAAAGCCATGAAAAAATGTTTCATAATAGAATTTACGTTGTCTGGGAAATGAAGACCCAGATCAAATTATAATTCAACTGACTCTGAGCAGGAAGGTAAATCTAAATTTGGAAATCTGTGTGTCAAAGGATCATTGCGTACCAGAGATGATTCAGTTTTAGACAAGCTTAAACAGATTTCATTTGCATTCATATAAATAGCTCAGGTTAAATCAAAACTACCATAAAATATATTAAAACTTTTTCTAAATTGARGGAAGCAAGGGAAGGGAATAGTCCAAAGAAATGTTCTGAAGTTTATCCTCCCTTGCAATGAGGGAAGAAGTCCCAACAGAAGTACAGCCTGAAGTGCTGTTATACTCTCTTCTTGGCTCCCAGAGGCAAGATACGCCTCAGAGAAATCTTAAGCGACCACCAGAATAAGAGATGCTAGGTACATTTTGAAATCATATTTTCTTGTTTCTATGCTTTTTGTTTGTGTGTTTGTTGTGTTTGTTTCCATTTTGTAATCAGGTACTTAACCCTTGTTTTCCTAGTATAATCCTTTTTTTCTTGTTTGGATTTGCCTAATAATAGTGACATTAGGTAAATATGGCAAGCATGAGACACATTTTTTTCTGTGGAAGCAATAAGTCCAAATAAATGATTTGGCACGCAAACCTTTAGGATACCCACAACTTGGGAAAAATTTGGAAAACCAAGGTGTTTCTTCACAAATAGCAAGAGCCAGTGTTAGGTTGTGGAGAAAAGTCTGTTCAGTCAGGCATTTATAGATCCCATGAGATTGGATGGTTGCAGTTACCCAGCTCAGATTAAATCTCTTGGAGGTTACACAGTGCTCTGGCATGACAGAGGACACAACGTATTGCAGGGAAGGGACTGAAGGCAGCAGGACACAGGGAACTCCAGGACAGTACAGCGAGAGCACTGCAGGGAACAGCACAGTGCGGGACAGCCAGCATAAGGCAAGTGAATGTCTTCCATCTAGAAGAAGATTCAAGAAGTGCATATGTTACTTTCCATTGCAAAAGGCCGTGAGAACAGCAGAACGCTCAGAGCTTGGAAAGAAGGAATGAAAACAGACCCTTAAGAACACCACTGTGCAAACCTGTTCAATGGTAACAGGTTCAACGTTTTAATGAAGTGTTTGAAAAAGTTAAGAGAAGCTCCACAACTGAAGTATAGTAAGTGCAAAGGTAAATACTCAGTGGGCATTTCCAAACAGACTGCTGGCACTGTCGTATCACAACAGGATACTTAAAACAGAATACCAGCAGAGTGTCAGCTATAAAGAAAACCTCAGTGTCAGTATATTCAGATAGATGGGCACCTTTGGATATAGGTTTCAGGGTGGTATATATTTATCTAAGATAGACCAATGTTAGCTGAAACTGATCATAAACCACTTATTTTCATTGTTATATGGGGCTTGGGAATTTTCACTTGTTAAGAAAATGTGTTATTTTTTTCAATTGCTACCACATCACAATTACAATATCAGTTGTATTTTTTTGCAAATAAGGATAAAAGAAAGGAAGTTGTGGCATTTGCAGAAACATTGAAAAGAGCAGGGGCACTCAGTCTACAGCTGCTATGACTTCTAGGTTTATTTATTCTGTGGCCCTCTGGAATAGGCTGTAGGCAAAATGACTTGCTCTGGTAGTGTCAGTGGCCTACTTCTTACCACCATTTCTTTCCAGAGGCCCTTTCCCTATCCACCAGTAAAACAGGGGAAGGATGAGGGCCCCTTGAGAAAAAGGGCTTTTAGAAATGAGCTGCTGTCAGAACAATTAAGCCAGTACTCACTCTTCTCTCTGCACAGGTCTGTGAAAAGAGYGAGACCAACAGTGAGCTGTAGGAATTACTTGGTAATAGTGATTTGTTCTCAGCTGCTATATTTCTCAGGCACTCACCTGTTCAGCGCAGGACGCATTGCAGGCAACCTATTGTATCTATTCAGTAATTCTGGCACTTGCAGGAAATTCTCGTGTCCTGCAGCAAAGGATGGACCACAGTATATGGCCCTCTCCTGTTGTGAGAGAAAGATGTAGTCTCAAAAACGGGCATCTCTACTGCAGAGCATCTGACAGAAGTTCATCCGAGTGGAGTCCTTTGTACATGACTATTTGATAGTAATTGTGGATGGTGTCAGATAAAATGTAGACTGTGACTGGCAGCACAACAGCAAGAGGAGGAACATGCAGGAATTAACAGGCAGAACATAAAGGGATTAATGCAGAACCACATATTTCAACTTCTGTTCAAACCTTGCCATACAACTGCAGTTTTCCTTGTATCATTCTCAGTTACATACAGAGTCTTAATGGCTGCTTAGGGTTACAGTACTGAAAAGAAGAAGTTATACTCTTTTTCAAGCACATTTAACTCAAACCAGAAAAACAAAAGCTTTTGAGTTCTCATGAAAAATTATCAGGAAAAGCCTGTGTGAGCAACAATGCAGTCAGGAAGGTGTGACTAAAGACCTAAAGTCTGGGATTTTTGTTTTTCAAAAGAAAAACAAAGGACTGCATAACCAGGGTACAAGGAAGCCATTGAAGCAGAAACCCACAAGGGACAAGGTGTCCAATCATCCAGAACTTCCAGATTTAGAGGACAGGGCAATTTAGTGAATCACAGAGATCAGAAGACAGAATCATAAACGACCTCACACAGATTAGGAATCGTGCCTGTCTGGCTGCAGGAGCAAGAAAAATAAGCACACAACCCCAAAACACTGTCAGAGCTGACATACTTTTGAGAAAGGCCATAAACTCCCAGAGAAAGAGTGAGGRGCATGAGGCTTAGGGGTATGAGCTGTTCTTTCAGAATATGGGAAAGGTGGAGAAAAGTCTAGAGACCTTTGTCAATTGGCTGAAGCATTTGATCACGTTCTTTTGGGGGAAGACATGCTCAGATTTCATTTTCTGTTGCTTGAACATTCTTTAGTCATTCGTCAGAAGAGTTTAAAAAGCAAATCATTCAAGAGTAGTCCAAGCAAAATATTTTTTCTTTTTTTCCCCCTCTCTCAGTCTTTGTGAGATTGGGAAAGAATTCCCTATCATAAATCCTCATTTAACAAAAATATGAATCCGCAAGGAAGACGACAAGAACGAAGAGAAGTCTGTATTTGGTTCCAAGACAGAACCTCACTGGTATTCTCCTTTTCAGTCACTGCTGCTTGTACTTTAACAATAAGAATTACTTTTCAGGGTGTCACATCACATCAGATTTTTACCAGGACTCCAAGAGAGACAAATAATAGGACCAATCATGTTTTCATACAAGTCAGTCATACAATTCCTATTTATTTCATGAAAAGCAAAATCAGTCTGAGGATATTCATAGTAGCTGTTAAAGAATTGCTTTCAGACACAGTTTTATACCATTCTGTTGACTTGGGTGGAGTAATGTATGGTTTTCAGTTTTAAAAATGAAAACAGAATCAGGCCAATTTGTCTTTTTATCAATTATTCATTGCCTAAGCCTAGAGACTTATCACAGTTGAGGCCCATATATACTGCTGCTAAAGCTACAGCAAAAAGTATTAGGCCTTTTTGTCCCCAGCATCAGTAAATTATCACTGCTTTCGTATACCTGTAGCATTTACAAAAAGACTTCTGTAATTGGAAAGTACAGTGGCACTTACCCACATTATTAAAAAACATTGATTTCAAAGGATTCTGCAAAACATGATCTGAACACACATTCAATAAGACATAAATACAAATTAAGGCAACCATTGAAGAAGTGTATCTGTCTCTGTGGTTAAAGCCTGCTAAACTACATTTTAAAGAATTCACTCAGACTGGAAATCATATCACTGTGTGTGGGTATAGAAGAAGGCTCAATAAATTCTGCCTTGGTGGGTGAGTCAGCATGAGTCATCAGCAGACATACCATCCTACAGTTATACGAATCTGCAAGGTATATTTAGAAAGATTTTGCGGTAACAAAATAATGCTATCCTCCTGCTTTTTGTCTAGATGACATTAGTGACAGCCCCAACTTTCCTAAAACATTGTAGGTGCTCTTAGCTCAACATGTGAGGTTAAAAGAAAAGGTCCCTCTTTATTTTGGTCTTTTCATTAGGCAAAGCTAACACAAATGTGAAAAGCATTTAGGATAGCCTCAGGTTGTGAATAAAGTCATTTACATGGTTGCATTACACTGACAGACAACTGAGCGACTTCTACTTTTCTGGTGAAGTTCTAAATATTTGATGGAACCATGAAGAGTTTATTTCTCTCCTAATTTTAATTATTTCCATCACTCAAAATTTCTAGTGTGTAATAAATTGCTATGTCAAATGAGGTTTTTTTAGCTGACATCACCAAATGTGTAATAAGCAAAATAGTGTCAGCTTTGTTCTGAAAGACTTTTAGTTGCCACATCTCATTTAAAGATTTGAGTGCAATGTAGGTGAGCATTTGTAAGGCTGAAACTATTGCCATTTTTTCATCTTTAATTTTTTTTAATTACAACAGAAAAGTCAAATTGTTTACTCTTCTTTATATTTCATCTTTCTCTAAAACAAAAATAGTTTGTTATGAGAAATGTGAGGACTTCCCATTTAGATATAATAGGAATATATTTCACCCACGTAGGATCAGTAAGACATTTTACTTGCTATTTCACATTTTCCAGGAGCATTTCATGACAAATGGTCTTAATTGTAGAACTTTACATGCCTAAAATATATATTTTTTATCTTCTTTTTTTATGGTACTGTTCTACTAGGACATCCAGCTTAAACAGAATTCAAATGATGCCCAGAAAAAAAAAAAAAAAGTTCTTGTCTAAAGGGTGGATTTCACCAAAGGGAATATTGACACTTGATGCACTTTTGGAAAAGATTTATTTCAGTTATTTTGGGAAATATACAATTGCATAGTACAATAAGCCTCCTGATTGTGAAAAAAAGTAGAATCCTCTTTAGCAAGGACTCCCACAAGAACTTATTCCTGGGTTGAGTATATATTCCTTCTGTTCCAGAGTGTCATTTTGTATACAATGTATCCTTTCCTTGAAATGTTTGTAATTTGTACAGCTACATAGAAAACACATTTTGTCTCTACTTCTCATATTAATTTTGGCAGCTCTAGTATTTATTTTTTCTTTAGTTTTGCAAAAGCTATGGGAAATTTCATATTGAGTAATAATGCTGCACTTAAAATTTAGTGAATGGAAATAGGATTGCTCATGGGTATATACATATACAGAGCTATTTGGCCAGCCGACCACCTTACACCTCAGTCTTGAAACCAAATCCATTGCTACAGTTAGTCATCCATTTGGATCCCACTTATTAGAGTGATGCCACACAGATGCAGAGTCACATCAGCTAATCTAGTTATAAAGCATAGGATCTGGGTCTATCAGATATGCTAAAATGTGTGTAAATAGAAATGGCTTAATCTCTTATTCTAGTCACAAGCTCTTGTTTCCCACTCTTCCAATAGTTTAGCAAATGCATTTTGAATTTCTTCCCTCATTAATCTCAAAGGGAGGATCTTTCCAGGTTTTAGTCCTAATCATATTTTGGTTTACTAATCAATTCCTTTCCTAGGTAAGTTGACTATCTATCATCTATTTAGTATTTCAGGCAATTAATATTGTCCTTTATTCAATATGGCTATGTGCTAGTAATCTTGATAATAACTTCTGTTTATTCAGTGAATTCTATGTTATATTAACTCTTATGCACTGAGTAAAAGAGGGTATAATTGCTCTCTCAGCTGCCTCTGGCTACTCTTTGTGAGGGGTTAACCATACTTAGAACATGTCTACTGGATTGGGCCTGCAAGATAGCGAATGGAGGAAACACCAGCTTTGTGAATCTTGTTGAATTTGAGTGGGCTAGTGTCCTGAGGACACGTGGTCTTAGGCACACCTCGCACTAGAGCGTAGGGCCCTTGAAAACTTTGCAAGAAGCTCTCAGGGCTAAGTATTCTGTGAGTGTCAGAGGCACCTTGTTGTTGGATTTGGGCTTCCAGTCTTAAAGTGCAACCTCAAAGATAAGCTCAAAACCAAATTTACTAAATACTGTTTACTCACTAAGCACTCAGGGTTGCTAATTTCTCACATACAACCCAAAGATTTCAGCACTTAATACTTGTAGTTGTGAATAAAATCACACAGTTCACAACATGTTTGTGTCTAATAGCTAGTCTGTTGCAAAAGAATGTGCACAAAGAAAGAAATATTTTACTTCAAATGAGTTTACTCAAAAAATATTCAATAATAGTTTCACTTCAAAAATTTTACTTGCAGTTAAATCTTGTAGGACATTGCTGCTTTTTGTCTGTAAACAGTGGAGGCTAGAGAATGGTTTCTGTAGATGAACTAACTGATTATCGTAGATACATATATATGTAACATACATGTATGTACATATACATACTTATATTGTAAGAATGTATTCTCAGCATGTGATCTTTCCACAGAAATACAATATTCTGTATACTCTGTATATTATAAGATTATTTTTATTCAAAAATATAAAGTAGTCTATTTTAGTAAATTCATTTTCATATTTTGCAGAAAGCAACACTCAGCCTTCCAATGCATTGCTCTTTCTTCAATATTCCCTACAATTAAAGTGGATTGGTGAAAATGAGTTTAAATTATCAAAAAATGAGGCAAATTCCCCATTTTCTTATGCTTTCCAACAGCCACTCAATCTTATGCTTTCTGTAATTCTTGCGATGTTTATTTCCAAACTTCCTGTAAGTAGGGGAAATCCATTCTGGCAACCAGACAAGAGACTGTAGAACAAAGGACTTGTCAAAGATGATTGAAGATCTGACTGTAACTGATGCCATAAAACACAATAATTCTTCAGTTACCTTTGAGGTAGGATTCCTCCTCCATCAGAGCCCATTAGAGCCTGAAGGAGGTATATGGAATTACATTTTCTTTCACCCCAAGTTTTCCCAAAGAAACCTGGAAACTGAAGTTCGCAAGCTCACACCTGAAAACGTCGCATCAGACCTGCGGAGCTAGAGACCTCGTGATTAATCCCATGAGTAGGCTTAGAGGAGGGAAAACCACTGGTGTACTCCCCTCCTTTCCCTCCTTACCTGCCTTAAGAGTGACTCCCTCTGCCGTGCACAAGAGCCATGATCCGGGTCTGCATCTCACCTGCCCTTGAGCCGGGAGTGGGAGGCTGCCTGGGAGCCCTCCAGCATCTCGCAAACGGGAGCTCCCTCAAAGTCAGCCTGTGCCCTGCCCCACACAGGCTGTGTGTCAGGGCGAGCTGGATACGCRTCCAGGTCTTTGGGATCCAAGACCTGTCATATTTTACATAGGGCTGATTTTCTGGTTTAAGTCATTGCTGAATACATTTATGATATCCTTCTCTGTTTAAACAGACTGCAATGAGTTCAGCTGAAGAAATGTGCCTGCATTCTGCATCCTTGTATTCTGTGTCACTGTTAGAAAGGGACAAGTAAAGACTTTTTCTATTCTAGCAACAGCAGGATTTCCTAAGATGAAAATGCTTAGTAATCTTGGTCATTTTCCAGTATGCTGCTTCATTCAGTATAATTTGCAACTTCGCTTTCGTGCATGTAGCTTTTAGGTAATCACTAGCTAAGAGCTGCTGATGGTATCAAACATTCAGCTCAGCCGTACAGAACTGCTGCTACACTTTCAAGCTCTGATGAATTGCATGTCAAGATCAGGTACAAGTGTTTATGTTTTAAATCAAAAAGAGAGAAAGAGAGACAAAGAAAGAAAGAAAATTAATGATTTGAGAGCAAAACTGAGTTAAAGTTCTTCACTAATTACTTTTCTTTCCTAAGACAGTTGCTTAGACACACACAAAAATACATTAAAATGTTTTTCTGCATTCTTTAATTTTCCTACCTATTTGATAAAAAATAACTAAAATTCATAAAAATAAAAAGGTAGCGTAACAGAATCAATCTAAGCTTGTCCATTGATAGCGGGCAATATACTTTGGCAGTATTTAATATCACTTTGAGTTTGTTTGCACAAATATCATGACTATAAAAGTGCAGAGCACAGAATGGGGGATCTGCCACCGTATTTTTCAAGTCTGTATGTATATGTGTTGAGTGTATGTATGTATATATATATAATTTTGATAAAAAATAAAGACCATAAATTTGATTTAAAACAAAAATAGCCAGTGCTACCAGAGTTAATTTACATGCACAATTTCCCTCCTTAAACCTGATTTAAAGTAGCCTCTGCTTAGCTCAGGCTACTGCGGCTAGAGGCAAAGAGATGGACAGGCCACCGGAGACACGGACATGCGAGACAGAAAGGCTAGGGATGTGTGGGTGGTGATAAGGTCCATCAAGCATAGCTGTATCTAAATGGAACAACTAAATAAATGTCAGTTCTGTTTCATTTTCTCTTTTTGTACACCAATATGTTCATGTAGACTGAGTGTGGGCAGTGCTAGTGCCTGAAAAAAAAATATTCAAGTGGTTGAGCTAGCTTTTACTGAGTGGGAAAGTGGGAGGCAGTGAGGAGGCAGTGGCAGCAGTTGCAGATTATACATGCTAAGGAAAAATTTGTATCAAACACAAGTGTGTAAAAGCTGCTGGGTGTCATGGTGCACGGCGCTGAGCCAAYCGTGTTCTGCTCTCTGAACTAACTGTCGGGCAGATTTGACATCTAACAGCGCCAGTCATGGCACATGGTCAGCAATTCTGGAGTAAAAAAAATAAGAAGAGGGGGAAGAAGGAGTCCTGAGCACTCAGCATTGTCAGGTTAAGGCAGCTCTGGCTCTACTCACAGTCACATCACTAGTCTTTCCAAGGTGAGGATATGATGTGGAAATGCTCTGTGGTGTGAGCCCGATCCTTCCCTGAAAGTTACTGGTGGTGGAAAGCGGTTAATGGAAGGCTTACTTGTATTGCAACATTTGTGTGGAAAGTGTGAGAGCACTAGCGAATGGAGCCAGAGGATGTTTGTGCCGCTTGTGGGCAAGATTGGGACACTGAGGGGCGTAGGGTGGTGGAGCTGCTCGCGGGACTGTCTGGCACAGCACTGCCAGAGCTAAACCACTTGCAGCTGCCCTGCAGTGCACCGGCACGAGTGTTCTCCTGCCCATGGCTGCTTTGCTTGGAGGCCGGGATAGCATGGCCCCGGGCAGCCAGGGAACCAACCTGGGGACAGGGGCACTTATGGAAGTGCTGCCTGAAGACAGTGCAGTGGAAACCAGTGCATGTAAGAGTGCTTAATTATACATTACTTAATTATATTTGTTATATCTAAATGTACTGAACATTGAATAGTAGCCCATACAAGTTAGTTGTTTGCAAACTAAAAAATTCCCTAGGAACTCTAGTTGGGTAAGTGAAGTTTCTAGCAGCTTCATCTTACATGTTTGTGTTTCTCCTTTTTCCTTTTTGGAAATCCAAAAAGTTTCTCTTCTAAATTTGCATAACTGCTGACTTGCTGAGGGTATTGCTACTAACTATTTTGCTGATAGAAGTAGTCCCAAAAGACTAAAAACTGTGGGTTTTATTTCCTTTCACATTGCTGATTGATCATGTGCTTTCCTCTCCCAAGCTTTACAGTACATCAGGTCTGACTGGAGGAGTTGTCTGTCATACTTCCAGTTAATCAATGACCTACTTTATTATTACATTTAAAGTCTGGGCTCAGAGAGAGGCTTTTTGCATTGAGTGAAGATTTGATCAATAACTGGCATGAAGGACACAGCAGGGTACGATGCTACGGAACAGAGAATAGTTATTTCTAAATGTCATTTCATGACACTTCCCCTTGGTGATCTAGTCTATTTTAGGTACAACAGGATGTCATAGTTCAAGTTATTTTTTCAAATACAGATGTGCAGGTTGTGGAAATATACTGAGAACTGAACTGGAAACCTTTCAAATAAATATTAGCACATTATAGAAGAAAACAAAGCAACTTTATTTTTTTCCCCTTCATTTAATTGTATGCATCTTCTCAGACATAATTGCAAGTGCAGTACAACTCAGCTGGCCTTAGAAAGTTAAGTAGAATGGTGAAGCAAAAAAATTATTTGCTACTGAAATAACAGAGGACAACTCTATTATGAAACTAATTTTGTAAGACAGCTACCAATTTTTTGGCAGACCCGTTCCTTTGTGTATTCTGTATCACAAACGATTAGTTTCATCATAAAAATAACTATTCATTACTTTTACACAGCACTGCAAAACTGGCATGAGTAGGAGAGAGATAAATCGGATTCTCGTCTGTCTCATGTATCACCAAGACATTTACTACAATATTTCTATTTATACTATATATACGGTTATGTTTCTGCAATCTCATTTAGCAATAGCTTCAGTGGATTTATATTACTCTAACCACCCTATAGGTGTAGGTGAAGAACAATTTGACAGACAGAATCTTTATTGTCACTAACAGTACAAAAATCAGAGCGATCACAGTTTGATTTTGCCATCCAGGCTGAGTTTACATGGTTGATAACTGAATAACGTCTTACATCTGGACTCATCTTGCCTAGCTTTAGGCCTATAAATGAGTCCATGAGAAGGGTGAGTAGTAATCCTCATGTCTGCACAGAGTCAGTCTTGACTGACAGTCCACCAATGATCTGATGCATTTTCTAAAGGTGCCTATCTTTCTCCAAAAGTCAACACAGGAAGCCCAGTGAGACTGTGTTCTTAACTGAACGCCTCAGGAAGTGTTAGCACTAGTTGTCATCGGTCAAGGCCTTAATGCACCCACAGAATGGCTCTGACATGCTAGGAGAGGACTGATGCTCTCTCTCGCTCTGTTCTAAGAAGAAAGGGAATTCCCTAAAATCTTATGCTACAGGTAACTTCCCCAGCAATTCTGATAAAGAACAACAAAAAGCTACTACACTTCAAAAGTGTGGCTTTTTAAGCAACAAAGCTGGTTCCAGCAGCAATCCCATTTTAATGACAGCAAATATTATGCAGGAGAACGGAATCTTGTGGAGCCAGAAGAGGTACATGCCAATGTAATTGGGCTGAAACCAATGTTGCTCTTAGGATTTTGGTTCCTGCCCAACTTTGCCTAAAGGGAAGCAATCCAACACTCTGCAGTGCAAAACTTCCTTACTTTGTCTAATTGGCCTGTTATTCTGCAGCCCAGAGCAAAGCAGCCATTCAGAAGCACTGTAGAAGACATATCTGCTCCTTCTTCCCCAAAGCCAGAATAGTTTTTGGACAGGTGAAAGCATGAAAAGGAGCTTCAATTACCCAACCTTTTCTATTCTCTGCTCCTAATATCAATATTTGGACGTGGTAACATGCAATTCTATGACAGGTGACAGAAGACTGCAGGTAATGCCCTTAAAATATGGCTTGAATAACAGTAAGGTCAGGGATTGCCCCCTCTGCAGTTTGTGTTCATTTTATGGAGAGAAAAATTGCTGCCGAGGCATCAACGTATTTGAAGACGCTTTGTGTATTAAGCCAAATGCCAATACCTAAAGCTAAGCACCAAAATAAGCAGCATAGTTTCAGGATCTTACTGCTCACATGGCTTTGGCCCTTTGCAAAATAGTCTCTCACAAAAATGTATTAGCATAGAAGCAAACTATGATTTTTTAAATGCCACATTAAGCTAAGTCATAACAACAAAACATAGGAATACAGTGGTGGAGTAGTTAAAATGGGTTGCTAGGATGTTACAAGGATGACTTTGAGATTGTTCCAAAGAGTATCTTCTCTCAAAACCATAAACAACCATTTGGGCTCAGGAGTCAAAAGCAAACAAATTAGGTGTTAGCTACCCTTCTCCCTGGCCTGCCAGAAGTTGGTATATCTTAACTGTGGTAGCTCGAAGGGCTCCAAGGCTGAGAAAAGCCATGAATGATGATTAGTATGAAATGTATATAATAAGATTACGCAAAAAAAAAGCGCATTTATTTCACTGTTAACTGAATAATTAGATGTGGACATCCATAGCTACAGGTCACATAATGCCATCATTTGGAGAATAACCTCGTTGTAGGAGCTGATCTAACATGAAAAAAAAAGGAAGAACTAAACAGAATGTAACACGTTTAACAAAGGAATAAAGTGATATTGAAATGACCACATTCCAGCAAAATGAAAATCTGCTCCCAAACCCCGAAGATATTTGTTCAGAGTCTCATATGTTAAATCTCCCTGAAGGATAGTTTTTCTTGGACAGCTCAGACAGATCCCCTTGCACGTTGCGAGCCCTTCTCCTATCACTGCTGCACAGAGCAGAACTAATGATGGTCTGTTTCACCTTAAGTGTGGAGAGACTTGCCAGGAATAAATGGTTCTTTCCAAAGGAAGCAAACTTATTAGCTGCTTGGCTCCCTTTTTGTTCCTTCTACATCTGTGTCCTATTCTGTAAACGAGGTGTTTCGCCACTTAAGTCAGACAAGAAATAAAAATGGTGATGTGGTGTTCCCTACAGCTATTCTCTATCTCACCTGTGACAGAGACCCTATGAGCACCAAGCACCACGGAAGCTGTTCAGTCTGATATTGATAACATGACTTCCAGCAGGCTGTGCTGTAAAGGAGCTGCCCCTGCATCACAGCCTCCTCCCTTTTCCCTTTCTGGCTCTTTAAATTTCCCTCACCTCTGTAAGCAAAAGAGAGCATGGGTCTGAAAGTCCTTTGCCAGTGACTGAACCTTCAAGTTTCTAACAGCTCTGAAGGTGCCAAGTTACTCTGCTGTAATGTAAAGCAGAAAGATCCACTAGAGATGCTCCAATTAAAAATTACAACAAGGAAATAAAAATTAGGATGATTAGATTTCTTTTTCCTTATCTTATTCACACAAATAATGTTTTAAAAAGTGAATTGCAGACTGAGATATCATTCCATGTGGGATGAGGATTATTTGAGGTTGGTAACTGTAATAGCTTCTAACTGAAATTCATTTGGTGCCAGGAGTGCAGCTCTAACTGATTTTCATCTGCACTTTTAATAAAACAAGTGCAAAACAGCATAGTCTCCAATATGCAAAAGTGTCCAAAGTTTGGACAGAAATTAATAATGTAGTAGTAAGGTACCTAGGGTGTGGCTAACGTCTGCTGGAGTTAGAAGTGCTAACGGTTTGTCTCACTGATAACTGGATTTGCCTAGCTGTGGGCACAGTGGCCCTGTCCCTCCTCTGCCATGCTGTGAAGCCCCTTCTGAACCTGAAGTCATTGCAGAACCTGGGCCCTCTTCTGCCCCATGCCCAGATCTTCTCAGTGACACACATGCCTCTGTGAAAAGGGAGGAGGTAGGACTGCTGCAGTCTTTTCACAGAGTTGATATTCCTGAGTCTATCTCACCAAAAATACTTGGGTTATGATAATGGATTTTTTTTCTTCCTGCTTTTGAAGGGATTCATTGATTCAGGAATATACCTAACATTTGTGCTGAGACTTCCAGTGTCTTCAGAAAGGCTGAAACATCTGATTACAGCTAAGGGGAACTGGAGAAATTTTCAAAAAGCCTTACAAATTTCAAGAGTCTTTTGTTGATTGGGAAGAGCTATTCAGCAGGCCACAATTCCAGTGCAAGACATTGATTTCTAAGGGGGAAGAGTAGGTCAGAATGAGGACAAAATTAATTATCACTTAGGAACGTATTTCTACTGTGACTAAATGTTTCCAGAGATATCATTAACTTAACTTCTAATAAACTGAATAGCTTTTTGGAATAAACTTTCACTGTTTCAAAGAACATATATTCACTTATTGAGAAATCCTTTTAATTTTGCTGTACTACAGATTACCTATTTGTACATGCACCCTATCTACCTTACATGAAGTTTGCAACTAGAACTACTTGTGTTTGCAGAGCACTTAAAATACTTGGATGTCAGTGAGTCAGAAATTAAGAGCACTTGGTATTAGCTATTTGCTATGTTCTTTCTCCACATATTTTAGTCTTATAATATACGTGTCAAAGAATAAAAGTAACTAGCATTGCTTTCCTTAAGACAAACAAGTCTTCTTTCTTGTGACTCTCGATCTGTACCTGCAACTTCATCTGTCTGCTAGTCAAGTTAGTGCTGGGATCATGTAGACTGATGTAACTCTTCAGTCACATGATTAAATTCAGATTCTCATCTCAGAATTGCCTCCAAACATTAAAATACAAAGACGCTTTGCAGGCTTTGTGTGTTTTTGTTCTTTAAATTAGACACATAGGTTTTGGCATTTTTACTTCTTCAGTAAAAACAAGTTATTCATAGTTATTCATTCAAAAATGTTAATTCTAAATAGTTTAGAGATGCTTTTTCTAACACAATTTATATTCAGCAACAATGAATGTCTGGGTATCTAGGTCCAGGAGAAACTTGCTGACTGGAACACTGGTTTGTTTTCTCCTCTACTAGCCAAAGGAGAAACACTATGAAATCATAAAACTGAGAATTATATAACTGAAAACACAATAGCTGTGGCAGCATTATTTCTTCACAGCATATGCCCTGAAATACTCAGTAGGAGAGTGATTTCAGCTCTAACAAAAATCAAAGATCTGTTTGGCATATTTTCTTTCTCATTCTCTCACTAAAGGGGCAGGAAATTTGGAAAAGTGGAGAACTCAAAGAAGCAGGCTTACATTCACGCTTCATCATCCTCTTTTACTGATTTTGCACTTCATCTTTGAATTGACTTTCTGACTAGCTGATGGTGTGATTGTGCTATGATGAACTGTGTAAGCAGTGTAAAATAAGGTAGGTTAGCAATTAAGGGCTGATACCAGGCAGATACACACCAATTCACATGTGGGTGACAGGCAGGCCCAGTGACAAGTCAGCATGAGTTGTGCTGACTAGCAACATGAGAGACTGAAGCTTGGAAGACATGACCCACATCTTCGTGTGAAGCTGTAAGCTCGCAGGAAGTCACACAAACGTGAGACAGTGGGAATAAGACAAGATTGTAGGGCATTTCTGAGCCTCCAGGAAGAAACCCCATCTTCTGACATAAGCCACATTTCATCACTCATTTGCCTTTAAGGGATATTAAAACATACCTGTCTAACAGTGGATAAACCCACAGATGTTTTAGAATTGATCATACATTGCACATGTTGCTATCTGATTGTTTGTTTATAGAAACATCCCTGTTGCAGATTTTCAGAAACTGAAAACAAAAGCTGTAACTAGTGTGTTTGAGAAACCACAAACAGAATCAGGTAAGTGAATAACAGATCGAGATTTATAAGACCTATATATAAAAGCTTAGGTTGTAAATAGTTATTTATATCATGAATTGAACTTCATGCAGAGACAAACTCTATGCAATTCTCTTAGTGACAGGCAGGTGAAGTGCCTGTTGCTGTACTGAAGTTGCTAGTAATACATCTGTATCAGAAGCAGAAAGTTTAGAAAGAGCTGAAGACTATGGCTACCTCCTCAAACTCTATACATCACTTAGGGTTTCCATGTAACGGCTGATTCCACGCATACTTTTTATTCTTATAACGCATGGATAACATTCACTTAGTAACTGTGGCAGCTAAGTTTGTTTTATTTTTTATAATTGCCTAGTTTATTCCAGAAATACATACTGTCACATCCCTTACATTTTTCTGTGAAGCATCTGATAGTGGCCAGGGTTGGATCCTGCATTTGTTTGGGCCAGTATGGAAATTCTTACTTGCTTTGTTAAACAATGTCATAACATTTTTTTTGCATATGGCAAATAGTCACTCTTCAAGCTTATGAAATAATGTTAGCAGTATTTACCCCAAGAGAATCCAAACAAGTTCTAACAGATATATTTATACACGTACATATAGATATATATGGACATACACACACATAGGAAGCACTCTCTGAAATATTGCCCTCTAAGGAAAAGGACAGCAATCAGCTGGTGCTGAACCAACCCCATAACAGCAGAAGGAAGGGGGATTTTGGCCAGTGACTACTTGGGCAAACTCTGACAAAATTGAGTTCACATTTTTAGAGTTCGGGCACAACATCTCTCATGCTTTAGGCCTCAGCTGAGAGCGTGAGGCACCCCATAGAGTGCAAGTCCTAAATGATTGCCTTGGAATTGTGAAAGACTCAATTTGCAGCAAAAGACTGAAGTGTTTATTTATAGCCAGAAGCCTCAGAAAGCTTGTGATGAAAGCCATGCACTGCGATGTGTAGCTAGAGAAGCAAGGAGTTAGTGAATACAAAATAACAAAAACTAAGCTCAGAGGTGTCTGAGAAGCCAATCTACCAAATCTGCTGGTGTCCATCAGTGTAGCATCTGGGCTTTCTGGGTAGTAAGATAGTCTCACTGAAGTGATATGTATGATGAAAGAGACATGAAATAGAATAAAGTATTTGGTTTGTCCACAGCCAGAAACCTCAAGCATGTTACCTGAAAAAAACCAGAACTTCAATGATAATCACAGGCATCGGCTTCTTTCTGTTCTTTAATTGCATAATACATTAGTCCCCCTCCTTTCAAGAAGAAGAGGTAGAGCATTCAGCTAGAGATGAATGTGAACTTGAACTTCATTTTGAACACCCATATTTTAACAGAAAGGGTTAACTTCAGTTTGGATTGGAGTTTTACTCCTGACCCCCCTCTAGCATTTAAAAATGGTCAGACAGCTGGAAGAAAGACTTCTAAGCCTTGCAATGGTTACATTTGGAGCTGAATTCAAACCCATAGTTGACAGGAACCCACGTATGCATACACTATTGCAGCTTTGTCAGAAAATTAAACTTTTGGGGATGTAGCCTTTCATTTCCTGTGCTGTCTGTAGCCCAACCTACAACATAGTGTTTTCCATGTGTAAGAGCTGAATTTTCAGCTTTAATAATAATTTCACCAGCAGAGTCCTCTAACTGGCCAATGTCATTCATGGTGACATCCTGCCATGCCATTCCATCACAGGTTGAATGATTAGCTAAACCTTTACTGCCAAAGCAGAACTAATCACTCTAATTAATATTGCAAGCTGAGTGCTAGCTGAAGCACGGTTATTTTTTGTTCTTTCAGCAAGGCTCTTTCAGTACCATAAATACCCTTATAGTATGGATTGAGACCATCTATACCAGCTGAAGTCACTATCAAAATTATCCTTTATTTAGTAGGGTTCAGGGGGCATCCTGATTGTAACTTCAATATACTTGAAGAAAATGTATGATACTTCGTCTTTATGCAATGGCAAGGGGCAAAAGAGTCCCAAGAAAAACTTTAAAATCCTTATTCCAGAGGTGGAAAGGATTCCTGCTGAGCAGGAACTGGAGAGACAAGGGTTTGGTGTTATTTGACAACCTCTCAGAGACTCAGGTGTAGAAGGCATAGCACAGTATTGCTGATAATTGGAGACAGGTCCTTTAGGCTGAGTAAGCTGGGCAAAGCAGCCCAGCAGCCCAAATTTGAGAGGGCATAAAGTTGGAATTCTTGCAAAGCAAGATGGAAATCAGGCAAAAATTCCTCTCTGGTACAGCCAGCCATTAAGCCCAATTACAATTAACTAAAATGAGAGCAAGGGACTAAAAAAGAATCTTATAAATATGAGTTGATTTTCTCAAAATATTTTTTACATTGAACCTGATTTTCCAGTACTTCTAAGCTGGTAAGCAACATTCTCCCTATAGATCTTTTTTTGTATCACTGTTTCTAGGTAGTGGCTCAACATGTGAGCTGTTGTTTCCCTCTGCACTGCCATTTGCTGTCCTTTCCTTGAATACTAATCAAAACACCTGCCCTAAGAGTTTGAATTACCTGACTTTGGAAGATACTATTGTGTATACAGCACCAAGCAGGCACATGCCCTTTCCAGAGCATGTTGAGAATGAACAACTCACTATCTTGCTTACAGAATGTGATGCACAGGCCAGGTATTGTTGGTGAAGAGATCTTAAAATTTTTCTTTTCAATGGCAGAGTGTTTTAAGGGATGACTGAAAGAGATGAATGGTGCTTATAATCTGCAAAGTAGTGGCCTGTTCTAAGTAGAAGTGTGATATGAAAAGAAGTGCAAGTCACAAGTGGGAGAAGATGACAAAAGAAGTAGGCAGCACAAAATGCATGGAATGGATCAGGGTTGACTCATATGGCTTTCAAGTCAATTTATTTCTTTGGAGGACCACACAGAAATCTCTCTGCCTCGTGGACAATTGACTCCTGCACTCAGCCTTCTTTTCTGATATTCTGCAACTCTCTAGGTACAGATCTTCCTTACACACAGCCTCTATGAACAAGCTGGGAATGTGGGAGGAGGAGGAAGAAGAAGGGAGCTAAGTATAAGATTTCTTTTACTTCTCTGATCTGTTGGAAATTGGAATTAACCACTCCATCCTTGGGACTCTTTAATGTTTAACCATAAATATCATTGTTCTCCTCACCTTTATGATCTCTCCTCACTACTGAGAGTGAAATCCTTAAAGTAGGCAGTACTGACAGGATCCACGTGGCAGGAGCAAGGAAATGATATTACTCTGCATTCCAGGGTTTTCCAGGGGCAGCTCCTCATCAGCCGCATGCTGGGAACCCAGACAATTCAGATATCACATGGAGTGTGGGTAGACTTAGGGGCTTAGGTAGCTAAAAACAAAAAGAGCTTTCAGAAGAGCTCTTAGACTAAACTTTTTACAGCCTGGAAACTTTGACATCTGCAGAATGCAATGCTTAGTTATTCAGCCTCTGTTTACATCTCCTTCAGATCTAGCCATCTGCTACACTTCAGCTGTTGTGTTTTGATGCCAGACTTTCTGTAAGCAGGCTTGCATTGACTGGATTCCATGTAGCACTGGAGCTGCATCTCTGTGAAAGCCTAGCTTAGTGGTTCCTTTCTCACTTCTGCTTGTACATGTGAATATTGCTTTCTCATCAGAATCAAACTGGCATACCACACATCTATTAGATGCCCACATCCATTCTTGTGAGCCCATCCATTCACTGGAAATTCCTTCTATATTACTTCATGTTCCATTGCTGTAGAATATGAAAGTAGAGACATTCCATACATGCACAGATAGGATAGATTTAGCAATTAGAAGTGCACTTTCTTGCATCTTTCACTGGCATCTGTTGTATTCTAAGCAAAAAGAACTGAAGAACTGCTCAATGCATTGAGAAGTGGGTCATTTTTAGAGGCTGTACCACTGGCAGAGCTAAAATTGACTGAGATACAAAGATTTACTTGGACTTGATTCTTTTCTCTGTTTTTCTATTTCTTGATCTTCTTAAATCTGGGAATAATTTTAGATAACATTTACTAAATAAGTGGATAGTAGAGGAACCAATCAGTAACCTATAAAATCATACCCATAAAATCAATTTTGAGGAGTGGGAAGATGGAAGGATAGAAAACCTGAAAAAGCAGACAGGTATAATGAGAGATCAGTGGGAGTGAAAATTCTGTTATCCCTCCCAACATAGGAATGATGCCTTCAAACAGTCATTTTTAGGTGAGGTTCTGAGTCTCTTTTTGTATACCTTGATATAATTATTCATTCATACAGTTCTGAGTCTCTTTTGCATACCTTGATATAATTATTCATTCATAGAGCCAGAAACATCCTGCACTAACTTTCCTAGTTTGCCAGAGCAAAAGCACAGCAGGTGTTATAAGACTGGAAATGTGTCTGGCTTTCTTTTCATATTTAATCTGCTCTCCTTCCTCACCCTTCAGCTCCTGTTTCATATCTTTTTAGACTATTAACACAAGGTTGGAGGGGCTGTGCCTTCTCAGACCAGCATTTAGGACATTGTGAGCACACCCATAGTGTAAGCAATCAATAATAATGGGACATATTCTCCACTCTTACTTGCACCAAGGAGCAGGTAATCGGCAAACTAGGTCTTGCAGTGTATCCACAATAGGTTTAGGGTCTTAATCCTGAAAATAATTCCACAGAGTTGTGCTATATAAATCAGTTAGAAAGTCTGTTGTTGTGAAGTGCAGCATGCATATGTGCTTTCAGGACTAGGGCCCAGTAAGCAACAGAGTACTGTTTATTTTAAGCCTGCTCACTACATTCAGTGAGTAGCAAGACACCATGATTTTGCTTTGCTTTGTTTTTGTCATCACAGCAGCTTCCAAGAGTTCAGGACTGAACCGCTGGCTCTGTTGAATAAACTGCAAGCTTTTATTGGCTTCAGCTAGACCTTTTAACCACAGTGGTTCTTACCACCATTGCACAGAAATACTGATTTTTTCCACACAAGGAAGAAGACAAAAGGATTTCTTCAAGTAACATCTTTTACCTAAAGACCAGGAATTACTATGTGTATTTTTAACATCGCGATGGTGGTACAGGGTTTTGTTATAAAACAGATGTAGCTCAACATGCTCTCCTCCTCTAAAAGCTGGCTTGGATATACCAATCAACATTTCTTTTGAACATGTAGTGGACAATACCCACCTGTTCCCAAGTACTCAATCAGGTTTTGAAAACACAACTTTTTGCCAAAGGAGAGAGAAGAATACAATATTAATTTGGAGAACAGAAGCAATAATCAGTAATTCTGAGCACAGCACCCAACACATCAGCACCCTAGGCAGCACATGGATTCCCCTGGGTATGGTTGTTCAAGGGACAGGTCCCACATGCCATCTTCAAATTTCTCCTTCAACTGCTATTTCAGAGCTTGTGTTTCAGAGCTCTTTTTTTTTCAGCATGACACCATCCGCACATTTATGCAGGGTTGTCTAAAGAACCTTTACTCAATTAAGCCATTTCAGCTCAGGGTATGCTAGGCAAAACTGACCCCTCTTCACCTGCAGTGAACAACTATGACCATCTCTTGTTGCAACATCAGATACTGTCGTGAAGCTTCTTTCATGGTAATTTGAGATCTGTGTAACTGCAACTTTGCTGTGAGAAGGCAACATTTTTGAAGTGATATATCTTATCAAATCAGCTAACAGAATTGCAAGAAAAAAGCAGGCCAGCTTTTGGTCCTACATGGCCTGATCCCAGAAGTCTGATACAGAAGGAAAGAAATTCATGCTAAGCATAGACTGAATTGTGTCAGTGCCCCATAGTGGGGAGGCCTCAGGAAAGTTTATTCATTTCTTGCGGATTGCTCCAGCTTCAAAAAAAAAAATCTAAGCAGCCTTCATAAATGTAAAAATCTAGGATTTCAACTACCCTTAAAACATGGAGGAGATATTTAAAAGCTTTAAACGCTTAGATATTTTGAGCAGAGTTTGTGCTTATGATGCTACCCTTCTTTCACAGTGTAAAAACTTTTCCTTAGTTCTGTGTTGTTCAGGTCCTCTCCCATTATCCATAGGTACACAGATGAGGTTTTGCTACGACGAACCAGTTACTCAAGACATAGCACAGTTTCAGCATAGCATAGCATGGTTTTTAATTTCCACAATRAGGATAATTTCATTAAATATCCTATAACACTTGCATGAAGTATAACCAGATTCTTTCCAGTGCTGGGCCAGGGCAGCATGTGAGAGGTTTGGGGTATAGTTCCTGCAGAGTTAGGGATGAGAGAAGAAATAATGAATGTCACTCTAAACCTTTCACCTCTAGATACTATATGACCTCTGATTTCTACACAGCATCTTGCAAAGCTCTGGTAGGATGGTGTGCAGGCAAGAGTTTTCTTACTTAAGAACAGAGATAGCTGCATGAAGGGGCTCTCTCTGTTCACAGATACTGGAAAAATAAATTCTTCCCATTCTCCCCCTCTCCTTGTATCATCCTTATCAATTCACATTTTACAGCAAAGATCCTGAGTTTCAGGCAACATGAAAACAGGCCTGTAAATCTGATGTACATACATCTGTGCAGCAGATTTGAGAAGGATCTGTAGTTTTTAAGGGAAATCCAAAAGTATAATCCTGGCTATTTTTTAACAAGTGTTCCCTGACTACAGGACTCTATTGGCAAAGCCTGCACAAAAATGTTGCCTTTAGATGTCTGTGCCTAGACATAAAGAAGGCGTTTTGCCAAAATGAAAATGAAAATCATTGGCCAAATTAGCATCGTGTGATCCTAGCTTTAAAATGACCCTGATGCTGTATAAACAAGATTACATAAGGGTTCAGAGGTATGTGAAGCAGTTCGGTAGTGCCATCTTCAGGGAAGCTCCTAGATTTCAGATCATCAGCATTTGCCCATGTTTTATTAGTTGGAAATAAGTCAGTGAACTACCCCAGAAGAACAAGGTACAGAAGATTCAGAAATGCATTAAAACATGCCCTATTTGGCAGAAAAGTCAAAGCCAGCACTAATGCATTTCTATTGCTGCAGAAAATTATAGTCTGGGAAAGAGAACTGTAATAATGTTTTGCAGTTCTAGCTGTTTATCACATAGCCACATAGCCACTTAGCAATATGAATTAAGCCTTGCAAAACATTAACACTAATTTAGACCATAAATATCTTTGTGTCACAAGGGAGGCAATGGAGGTAAAGAGATGATTCCAGAGTCCCACAGAATACTGTGTATTTTCTGTAATCTTTGTTTTCATCTGGGATGCAGAACAGGATCCACTTATCCCAGCCTGATTTTCAGTAGAATTTTAGCTATAGATTGGAACTGAGATTGATTGATTTATGAAGTGGGCAAATGGTCAGAATTACAAAAGAAGTTGCTTACAGTTGCTATCTGTTTTGCTTTCTATCCATCCATATCTTCCCTACCACATTGGTTTGGAAGTGCCATAAACCATCTGGTAGATAAAGATCAGCAAATGTCAAAAGTGGATTTAATTTTTCAGATCTGCCAGCTGGTGACAACTAGAATGGTTTAGAGGTCATGCAGATTTTTTCCCGGGGGGGCACTCTGTTTCATAAACATTTCTGCATTTCCTGACCAAAGCCACAGAGGGCAGCAAGTAATGGTTGGTAAGAGCTTTTTTTTTTAAACTCTATTCCCTTCTTTTAGTAAGAACAAATTTACAGCTCTTGTAGCAACACAAAAATAGTGTACAACATTTAATAGCCTAGATGTTGATGACTTGTTACTTGACATGCATAATCACCAGAGCTGGTGTATGATTTATTGATTATCTATGAAAGGACAGACAACTGTGAACTTCAATGCTTCTGTAAATATCAGTATTACGCTAGTACAAATATATCCAGCGTGTGATCCTACAGCCATGTACAATTCCTCTGGGCCCTGTAGGTGAAAATAAATATACAAATTCATGTCACCTAATTTACAAGATCCAAGCACATTTATTTTTTGCAGTTTACCTGGATCAAGTGCATTTTGCTCCTTTAGAAAGCTCTGAACAGGTCATAAGACTGTCTAAGGAAGAAGAGTGAAGCAGGCAGGGAGAAGGAGAGAAGACACCTTTCCTTCCAAGGAAATATTACAGGGAAAGGAAGAACTGAACACCTCCTTGAATGTAGCTGCAGATAGGCTCGGAGTGATTGCAGACTGAGATCCTGATACAGTAGTGTGACTTTAATTTCAAAAAACGGTGTCTTTGAATAAAGGAGAAAAAGTTGTGGCGAGGTAAATGCCATCTTACTGCAGTAATACCTTGCTGTGACTTTTTTTGTATCTTATCACTGGTCAGAGTTGCATTTGGGTGTGTAGTTAGTCTGTATATGATACAGTGTGTAATTATGTTCACTCCTGATTTGATGTTAAGTAAATGGTTATCATCTGAATATTCATGAAAAATAACAAAGAAATAGGAAACAGCTGTTCATAAGCCTCCTTGAATCAATTCCTGAAAAAGTACTGAAGAACAATACTTCTGCATATAGCCTTTTGAAGTATAATTTGCTTGAAAAATATGAACAACATATATTTTTTAATAAATGGAAACATAAATACTGAACTGTACCGAGGGAATCCGTACATACCTTTGTTTATTTGGCTTCCTCCTTCTGTCTTATATTCTTTTTGCCATACACCTTGATGCAGATTCTTGGGAATTAAAAGTCTTTTGTAGTCACTGAAATACRATAGTTTATGAAAGTGAGGGTCTGCCTTCTATATTCATTGACTTTTATGCTTTTTTTGTCAGTCATTCTAGTATTTGAAGTTACCTTTTCAGATCAGCATTACCTTAACAATGTGAAACAGAAACTTAAGTGAAAGAGGTAAACACTATAATGCTTGTTAGAAGTGGATGCGTTTTTCAGGGAGAGACATTTTCCGTGTTTTCTGAATTTACTAATAAATATTTTTTCTTTTTTTTAATCATTACTCTGGAAAACTGTCATAGAATCACAAAATCACAGAATCATAGAATAGGTGGGGTTGGAAGGCACCTCTAGTCCAACCCCCCTGCTCAAGCAGGGTCAGCTAGAGCAGGTTGCCCAGGACCGTGTCCAGTCAGATTTTGAAAATCCCCAAGGATGGAAACACCACAACCTCTCTGAGCAACCTGTTCCAGTGTTCAACCACCCTCACAGAAAGGAATGTTTTCAGGTGGAATTTCCTGTGTTTCAGTTTGTGCCTGTTGCCTCTTGTCCTGTCAGTGGATACCACTGAAAAGAGTCTGGCCCCATCCTCTTGACACCCACCCATCAGATATTTATACACATTGATAAGATCCCCCAAGCTTTCTTTTCTCCAGGCTGAACAGTCCCACTTCTCTCAGCCTCTCCTTACATGTGAGATGCTCTAATGCCTTAGTCATCTCTGCGACCCTTTGCTGGACTCACTCTACTAAATCCACGTCTTTCTTGTACTGGGGAGTCCAGAACAGGATGAGCACTCCAGGTGTGAGCAAAGGCAAAGGATCATCTCCCTCAACCTGCTGCCAGTGCTCTGCCTAATGCAGCCCAGGATACCACTGGCCCTCTTTGCTGCAAGGGTACACTGCTGGCTCATGTTCAACTTGGTGTCCACCAGGACCCCTAGGACCTTCTGTGCAAAGCTGCTCTCCAGCTGATTGGCCCCCAGCCCATACTGGCACATGGGGTTATTCCTCCCCAGGTGCAGTACTTGGTACTTCACTTTGTTGAACCTTATGAGGTTCCTCTCTGCCCATTTCTCCAGCCTGTCCAGGTCCCTCTGAATGGCAGCAAAACCATCTGGTGTATCATCTGCTCCTCTCAGTTTTGTGTTATCTGCAAACTTGCTGAGGGTGCATTCGGTCCCATCATCCAGATCAGGAAAGATAAAGGGACTGTGACTGTGAAAAATATCTGGAGCTATCCTCATAAGGCCCTGGTATGTGATGATCACATATATGTAACAAATCATTATGAAATAAAGAGGTAATAACACTTTTGCTAGAATTTGTGGAACTAAATATTATTTCCATTATACACTTTTCCATCAATACTGCATGTGTGATACACAATTATCAAAATTACTAGGTAGTGTTGCTCTTTCACCCAGCCCTCACAATTAAAAACTATAATCCTGCTTTGGGAAGAAGGTCTGTGTGTGTACCCATTTTTACCTGTGAAAGGAGGAAATATATGGGAAGGCTCTGTATTTCTGCACTTTTTTTATAGCCTCCCCATTTCTTTCTGTCCTTCTGAAAATAATATTCAGAAGATTTTTTGTGCTGCAGTGGATTGCTGACCTATCCCCTGAAGGAAGGAAATATATTGATGGGAAGGATATGGCGAGTTAATATAGTTTGTTAAGCATATTTGGGAAATGAGTTTGTGGATTACAGCAGGTGTTCTAGAGCTCTTTACTTGCCCATCCCATCCAGACAAGGCTTTCTAGAGGAATGAATAGGGAGGTGTGGTGTATGGTAGGTGGAGATGGCACTCCATCCTTCTGCATCCACTGGGATAAGACTCTTGTTTACTTCTGTAAATAAAGGGAAAGATCTGCCATCAGGCCACTGACCTCCGGCAGAGCTGTGGAAAAAGCTTGCAGTAAAACCTCTCAAAGGCTTTTCCCATTTGTTGGTTTCTTTTGGTTTTGCACTTCTATGTTGACATGTCTATATCTGAATAAATGGTCTTGATTTTACCCAATCTGCATGTAAAAATGGCTTGTGTCTCGAAAATATGTGAAAATTCACATTTTCATTTTATCTGTTCCATAGAAATTACAAGAAAAGCAAAACCTGGACTGGAGAGATGACAAAAAAATCAACAGAAATACTTTTAAGATAAATACACAGAACAAAGAAGGATCTTTTTTCAGTTAAGTGTCCTTGTGGGTATCCCTCATTGCATTTCCCACTGTATGCTATCCCGCTAGACTGATGTACTAAATTGATACTAAATAAGTATTTGTATCATCTGAATTTCCTTTAGAATTTTCTTTCTCTTCTATTTCCAAATTACTGGCTTGTGATTTGGCAGTTTCATTTAACTGCAGTTCTTAAACTTGCCAGCCAAGCAGTAGGTGAAATGATTTTTCGAAAGTAAAAGACCACAAAGTCCACAAATGCCTGTTGTAGGGAGTTCGCTTTATGCTTCTCTTGCCATTTATTTCAATTTTAAATGCCCAGCTTCCAGGGCATTGTGAGAAGGATGAATGTGTCAGTGTGTTTCACTGAACTACAGACCGACTTCACGGCCTGGAAACTGGGAATCATCTCATTTATAATGTTAACTGCTCCTACCACAGCACTGTTTCTCAAAAGCAAATTCTGTTACTGGTTTACTATTACCCAGCAGTGGGTGCATTATTACAGTAGTAAAATATCTGAACAAAAATTAAGTTTGCGCTAATTTTATCTCAGAGAAAATAGTTCTGCAATAGTGGATTAATTCAGGGAAATAATTTTCTGTTGGATTTATCCTACTGAATGTGTGGTTTGTATTCCCCTTCTTCTACAGACTTCCTGTGAGACTCCTTCTTCTTGTGAGACTCCTTTGCATCATCTCTTCTCACCCCGACATAGATGTTTTTTAGACTCACGCAGCAATGAATCTAATGAGACAATGCAACAAATGCTAAGATCCTACTAAGATCTCCACTGTAGGCGTGATATTCTTACATGGCGTATTCAGCACATGTACAGTTCTGTAACAGCTAGTTACAGTGAGGTGTCTTCAGATTTAGCTCAATCAACCTCCTAAACTCTTTTGCCACACAGAAAGATGCTGGCTAGATGTCATTTATAATTTTCAAAAGGGGAAAAAAGTGAACCTTCCTCCAATTTCTGTTATGACTTTCATCACTTACTTTCCCTCCAAAAGAAAAAAGAAAATCAGGCCACACTTTCATCTTATTCATATATTGATGTTGTGGTCAGAAATTCAAGTTCAGTAAGCAGGAAATTCACACATGTGGCGGTGTTCTCTGTTCTGTTCCTATGTTAAGTACGACTTTCCCTTGCAGCCAAGAGGCTATTTGCCTTGGAAAGGATGCTATCCCAGTAGATTTGCTGTGCCAGTGCTGTGCTTTGCAGCCATTCAAGAAAGGTGCTGAACAATGGGAGAAGGGAGAGAGAAAGGGCAAGGACAAGAAAATACCTGGAGCAGATTTTACAAGTACACTATGATACCCCTTCATTTAAATCCTTCTCAATGAAGTCATTTTCTCAGCTTTCGAATAGCCCAGAAAAATTCTTAGGCCCTTGTTTATGTCCCACTTATGGCCCATGTTTATATATCTGCAAAACATAAAATTCAAGATTTCCTTTGCCAAATAGCAACATACAAACAGGCACCATGATTCACTGTAGGGAGGAGTCTAGAAAGCTACACATAAATCTGAACAGCAAAATTACACACAAGTTTAAATGAGGACTTAATTAGGCATAATGTTTTAACTGTCTCCATGAAATACTGTATTTGATTTGTGATTGCATTTTAACATCAGTTATTTCTGACTCTACATACATTAAAGCCTTATTCATTCATGACTGGTTGCAAACAATAATCTGATAAATATCAGCTTTAACCCCTTGCATGACAGCCTAAGAAAATAAGGCCTTGATCTTGACTAAGGTCTTAGTAGGCTATAATAAGATAAAATGATACAAGTTTCTCCTATAATTTTTGTCAGAGGTCATCAATCAGTATTCAACAAAGCCATTATTGATATTTGATACCAATGAGTTCCTAGTTCACTAGCCAAGAAAAATCATATGACACTTTAGGCCTATTCTTTCTCTTACATGAGACCCATAATTAATAGGGCCAAATCATTCCTGACAGATAATTAATTCTCATGTAATTCCACAGGGTGACTGACATTTCATGTAAATAGTTCTTTGGATAGGAGGATGCAAAGAGAAAGGGCTTAACTGCCAAACAGTGTATTTTGCATCCAGCTAAAGCTCTTCATCACTGTGCTGTTGCAGTCTTTTTGCAGAACTGCATCAGCACAGTCTTCCCTACTTTTTTCTCTTCTGGTCCCTTTGCAAATCACTGGAGAAATAGTCTCTAATTGGAGAGGGGAAAGGAATTAAAAATGCTTAAAGAATCAGAATGAAGCCAAACAATACTGCAGAGTTTTTGAAACTATATCACAATGTATATCATCTATGTGACCCTCCTGCAGTGATAACACCTCAGCACAGTCTGTCAGTGCTTTTAATCAAGATGGATAGCCAGTCTAATATGTCAGTGTTACTAAAAGGTATAATCCCATTCCCTCTTCCTCTTCTCTGGTGCAAGCCCTGGTATGCACTGGACCCTTCACTGAGCTGACTTGGCTCACCAAAGCTGGAAAAAGTAAGACAACATGCCTAAAATGTCATGTTAATGAGCTGAACCAGCTCATCGAGGGAGCAGAGGAGAACCAGAGCTTGCCACAGAAATGGCTGGAGTGAGGAAAAGGGAACTAGAGCCTCCCCTCCTCTCAGCACTGACCTGTCTGCACAGCCCATCTCACCCCAAACTGCCCACTGAAGTCTAACACCCAGGAAACATCCTGACAATTTCCTTTGCTGGGCAAGGAGAAGAAAAGAGGGTAGATCGGACACGACATACTTTCTCATCCCATTTATCTTCAAAAGCAGAAAGCAGCACTTTGTTCAGAGGCCCTTGTGAAGTAGACGCCTGTGTAACTAGAAGGCTGCTTTTTACACATGACTGTGTGAAGTTTATGTTCCAAGTTCTTAAGCCCTGTCGAATTGCAGGAGCATTCTCCATGAGGTAGCTGATATCGGCTACTCTTACAGTGGGAAAGAGGGAGAGAGACTATGCTTTATCTTGTAGTCATCTGGGGACAGACGCCTAGTAGGTGTAAACTGCAATGAAACCACAGCCACTTATGAAAGCTGAGGATCTGAACAGCCAGCCTTCAGGCCAGGCTTCCTGAAGACACAATGCTGATGTGATCATGCAGTATGTGTGCCTGCATGTCCATCTGTAGTTCCCATTAAACTTTTCAATGACATTTAGTCAGAGACAGAGATTTCTGGGAGATGTTAAGTTCCCACAACTGGCTAGCAATTAAAGATAGTGTGCCTATTTACCAAAGGAAGGGGTGGAGTGTGAACTACCCATTTTTAGAAATCAAGTCCACATGAAAGCCCAACCTCAAAATACAAATCCGAGAAGCAAGGCTTCATTGGGTTCTATTGCTCCCATAGAACCAGTGTCCCTCAATGTTAGTCAGCCTTTCAGCACTACAGACAACAGAAATTTAGTTCATTGTTTACAGAAAAACAGGCAAACAAAGTAATAAATTGTAGTATTGTTCACCTTTGCAGATAGATTCCTTCTTTTCCCAGAATATACATGAATAAAATACATCACAGATGAAATGCAAAAGCCTTATCTCAATTCTGTTTTTATAAAGCTCCCAGGATTCATGCAAAATGATGCATAATTCACAGTTTTTGTGATAAGACTACCTGGTACTTAACATATGTATAGATTTTTTAAATCAAATAACGCTTGATATGTCACCATCCTAGTCAATATACAGCTTTAATCTTTGTTTTTTGGAAATTATTTTTAAAAAATCATTGTGAAGGCATAGGAGTTAAAAATAGAACATATCTATTAGATCACCAGATGTATCTACATGTCAGTCCAGGACAATTCTCTATGACAAATCCACCCAGTTGAGTTTTAGCAGTCTTAGGCAATTGGACAACTAGCACTTTCCCTTACATTATAATTTTTTCAGACCATATGTTGTGTGCTTTGTTTCATTAATTCAACCATATTTTTTCCTCTTCGTTTTAAATAAAGATTGCAGCACTCACACGTCAAGCTGAAGAAGACATTATTCTAACAGTAACATCTAACATCTGTTTTTGGCAGGCACTATGGGCACTTGGCAGCAGCTTTGCAGTTCCCTCCTTATGTAAATGATCATGTGCTGGTGGCTGTCTAAGCTGACATTGCTAGAAGACAAAGGAAGAAAAAGTCCTTTTGCTTTTACTTCATTCTTACTGCTAGTAAGAATGTGAGGAGTTTTGTGTGTTGAGCAAACACCCTCATTTTCACTGTATGTAGGCCAGATCTGGCTTCAGGGGAACTGAAGAGAGCCCTGTGCAAGCAGGAATATTTACTAAAAAATTTATCAAAGGGAAAAAATTTTCAGTGTCTTATTATGCACAAATTTACTTACTGGAAAGAAGAAATGCTAAGGAACATTGCCTGCCACACAGGCAGAGAAGAAGCTATGTTGTGCCACCTCCAGTCCACATAACAGATGTATCAAACTTTTCCAGACTTGCAATACATTTCTAAAGGGTGTATTCATTGGATGCACAATGATTGCTGAGGCCTTTTTAAATATGCCTGTGAAAGTCAGAGGATAAACATAGCTCCTCYATTACTGTGAAAATATGGCTTTTGTTGGGCATCACATAGAAAGAACATTATTTGAAATTGTCCTTCTCTTTTTATGTGTTGATCACTTGAAACGTGGAATAAAACAGGGATAACTGGAGAAATTCTGTCCTGTGTTATACAAGAAGACAAACTAGATGTTCCCTTTTAACTTAGCTCTATGGATCTCTGAAATCCAACCTATGAGATCTCAGCTCCTACTGCGATACAATTTCTGAAAATGATACTTCTCTAAGGTGTTTTTGAGATTCTTGGAAAGCCTCTGCTTCCAACCACATGGGTCTTAATGCACCTGATTAATTCAACAGAAATTTTATTGCTGACTGCAGTGAGAGTACGAGTAGACAGAAGAACCTATCAGCATTGCAAAATGCAGCTGTGAATGAGGTGTTCAGCTAGAAGGAGCAGCCATTGGCCTGAGAGCACAGTTTCATATTAGCCCAAGGTGTTCTCAGACAATAGTTCAATGGTCCTGCCTTCTCCTGCATCTGCACCCTACCACCCTGTCCTTCGTACCTGCACCGGCACTTCTTTGGACACGTTTTAAGCTGGGTCAGGTAGCTCAACTGGCCAAAAATTGGTTCTGCAAGAAACATGGGCTTTAGAAGCCTGGGTAGAGCTTGATGCTAATGCAGCAATACTCCTGCTGGTCCCTAAGTCATTTAGTATCTCACATTTCTTGCCTCAGCACTGCATTGTGCCATACTGATATACCTCACATATGTTGAGGAATAATTGAGAAGGCTGCTCTGGATCACCCTGATCATTTTGCAGTTTCAGACTCTGGCCAAATACCTCTAATCAGGACCGTGATGCCAGTTACAGATGTCTATCATCCCTCAGCATATGGCCTCACCATCACAAAAAGGCCTCTTAGCTATTATAACCATGGCTCTGGGTAGTTATGTGACRCAGTACAGCTAATGTTGTTTTAATTAAAAACAATCAGTCCTAATGTTTGATGTCTGCGTGACATAAACATCACTATGGGATGGCCAGTTGTGACTGCTGCTTAGTAATAAGAGTCCCAAAGGATAAAGAAAACAGTAGAGCTTGACACAGTAGATCAAGAGCTGTTTAAATTTGAGTCTACCTATAATATTGCTCTCTGCCAAAAGAGAATCAAAAGCACTTTAAACTGTGGGAAAGTTCATACTTCATTATATTCATACATGGATTTTTAATCTAGTGATTAGGAAGATAAAATTGATGTAGATTTAGAGCTCAGGTCTGGGTTTTATTTTGGCTCAGTTCTAATCTTCAAGTTAATTTTCAGTTCCAAATATTCTACGTAGGAAACAAGATTTGGTCAAATGGTCAAATCTAAGAGATACATATGCTCAATTTCCTCAAACTTCAGTGGTAAACTCAGAATGCCTAGCCACTTGTAGGGCTGGGCTTTAACCTGTTTGCAGCAATTAACTCATCTCTTCAGTAAAATGCTGCTAATTTCTCTGTTTTATTATATATTAGAGTATCAGATATCAGAATGCTGTAGCTGTGTGTGCATTGGAGAATGCTGGCCATTTCACTGGGAACTATTTCCATATGTTTACACCAATGTTTCCATCTTAATGTCATTTTAAACTATGCTGAACAATGGTGGGAACATGCTGTGCATACTGTTGTGAGCAAAGAGAAAAGAATGAGCAGAAGGACAGTAGGAAGCTGAATGATGTGTGAAAACGAGAATATGACTAAGTGACTTACCATTCAAATTGCCTTTCACCAAATGTGTGTAATCAATTCCAGCGCAGTAGGGATGGTTAACATTACAAAGGGTCTAATCATGGATTTGTCCAATATCATCTTTCCCAAGAAGTACTCTCAGATGTCTGTAAAGCATATGCATGAATTTAGTAACAAAGACTTGAGGTTGGACCACTTTGCCTTTATAAAATGATTTGTATTCCAGATTTAAGGTATCCCTGCCGTAGTGATTTTATTCTCAGGGAGCTTCTCAGCTCATTCTCAGCTGTGATTTTATTCTCAGGGACTTCTTAGTACTTGCAAAGCTATGCCTACAAATTTGATTGAAGACAGTACTTTGCAACAACTGAGATAACAGTACTAAATTAACTTTATATTTTATTGTATTTGAGTTTTATACAGAATGTATGACAATAACTCTCACAGTATGCCTCACAAGGAAATAAAATGACATTTGGAAAAGTCACCATGAAAATGATCTACTGCTTTCCAAATTAATTCATGTCCTCTGAAAGCACAGAAGACAACCACTTTAGATTTTTCAGTAAAGAGGAAAAAGCCCTGTATTCCAGGTTGCACTAAAAATGATAAACCAAACAGTTGTGACCTTCACATTCAATTTAACAGCAACAGAAGATCTGTGGCATCCTCGGTGGAACTGATCTAAAATATATTTAAACAGCAACAACTTTGATTCATTTGTAATTTTCTAACTACATATTCTCCCTTTTATGGAACTCTGATCCCTCAGAAATCCGATTTTCCATTAGTCTTTTCAACAGAAAATTTCCCACCAGCTCCAGTTCACATTCAGAAATCACAAACCTGCTTTGAATCTCCAAAATAGGAAGATTTTCCATGTGATTTCTTCTTATATGTATTTGCATTCCTGTCTTAATTTGAACGCTAGAGGAAAAAGCCTCAGGGACTTCTGATCTGTCCCAGCTCAGTTACAAACTTGTTCTGAGCAAAGAAGAGCTGTATACAAGCATTCAGCTTGCATATAAAGTAGTCTATAAAATGAGAGATGTCAGGAAATAGGGTAGTTTTCTGAAAAGCAAAAAAATGAGCACTTAAAAACTCCAACTATTTGGTGTTGTTCTAGAACAATTACATTGAAATGAATGGAGTTTAACCCTATTTGTAGTATTATAATGTAACATCAGAATTCGGTGTAACTTCTGAAGTTACCAACAAATTTTATTGCACTCATTGCAGAGAGAAAAAACTGTCATTACAGCTCTCTTAAATCAGTTCAATATAATTACATCACAAACCTTAAGAGCATGTGTCTCAATAATTTTCAAGATCAGTGGAAAACATGGACAAAAAAAAGAAATCTGAACTTCCTTATATAACTCTTCTATTGCCATTTTTTCTATTGCCATAAGTAGCTGCATTCTGTTGGTACACCACAAAAGAAACCTCTTTAGACAGCTTTCTGCCGACTACTTCTTTTATCTGTAGATGCTTTCAGTGACTTGTTCACATATCTTTTTTTTTTTCTCCAAGTGAAATAATCTTATATGGCTTCAATGAACCTGACAGTGAAAAGCAGCAAAGCTGGACTACACAAGGTCATATCACAGCTTATTGAAAAACACAGGGCCACCAAAAGCAGATAACTGTAGACAGCAGAAGGGTCCAGGATAGCTGCTGCCTCAGTCCTGCCTTAAGGTAGCATCTCACAAGTACCCACTTTCCATTTCAGTAATCCATCTTTGTATGATATACTTTTTGTTCATGGCCATCAAGTAATGCATATAGCCCTCATCCTATTACTTTTTTAGCTCCAGGGTAAGGCTTATTTTTCTTATCTACAAATAGGATATTAGGGAGTGGAATACGTATAAATAGTTCTCCATAGGTTTATTGTGTTCAGCCCACTACCCTGTCAATCATGCCATTTTTGTTTTCTTATCACTTTCCTTAGTTTAGCACCATAACCTCAGGGTCTGATCTCATCAGATCTCACAAGCTAAACAGGGCCAGGACAGGTCAATATTTAGATAGGAAACTTCCAAGAAAACTCAAATGTTTGCAGGAAAGAGTGCTTTTCCCCRCAATAGATGTCATCTTCTTCAGTCTCAGTCAGTACCCAGCAGTAAAGTTATCATAAAGATTTCAAGACYATTTGAATGTCGACAGAATTCATGTCTTTAATGAAACCCAGTTTGAGTACACTAAGTCTAAAACAACTATTATTATTTCAGTCAGATATTTCATTTTTCACTTACCCTACAAATCTGTGGCTGCCTTCATTATTTGTCCCCAGGTCTTTCTGCCAACGCTATATTTTTTCTGTCACTGATAATTCTCACTAAGAGCTCCTAGCTCTGACTCAGTATCATCCTTCATTCTTTTCTAGGTCTACCGTAAATTCTAATAGGAATTAGAATTTAGGTTAGGTTAGGTTAGGTTAGTCTTCCAGTTATCCTAGGAACAACTGACTGCCTTTCAGGACATTGGTATTTCACTATATTTGCTATAGATACTATTATTCCAGCAGCACATTTTGGTTTTCATTTTATGTCATTAACCGATGTTCGGTTACTCTGAACTGCTAAAAGCTTTCTGTTCCATTTCTGAGGTGGCTAGATTTATGTGGCAAATAAAATAATTTCCACAGAAGTAACTGATAAACTAAATTGAGACCTTTCTGAATGGAAGTAAATTACTTCAGTTATTAGTTTAATTGTAGATCTTTTTACCATTGGGAGCTTTTTAATCAAATACATGTTGATTAAACATAGTGCCTTAGGTTAGGGCACCATCCCACAATGAATTATGATCAGTAAATTGTGTCTTTTGTGTCCATTCTGGATATCAAGTTCTAGTCTATTCAAGTTCATTTCCTGATACTGACTATGACCTTTCCACTTCTTCAGCGCTAATGCGTGACTTATTATCATGTAAGAATTTTTTTTTCCAACTGGAAATGTAAGTCAAGTACCTCCTGGCTTTCCTGAGGAAACTTGTGCAACTAAGTGTGTTTCTCTCAATGTAGTGGATAAGTCAGTTGGCCCATTAAATGACTTGTTTAAAAGCTAAAGCCACTGTTGATAATTTGGAACGAATATGCCACCTTTATTCACAAAGGGTAGTACTGTCTTCTACATGGGAGTCATGGGAATATTCAGGAAAACATATTTAACTTAAGTAAAAACAATAGAACCTGTTCTTTTGATACCATGACCTGATCCTAGTTAAACACATTATTCTCAGCTTGTGAGTATTTTCTAAGGATAAATAGCTGCATGAGAACTTTACTTTTATTGCTGAAGTGTTGCTTTCTCTGTGATCATTAGGTGGGAGGCAACATGATCTAGTGGCCAGAACAGGAATTGGAGAATCGGGATGCCTGGGCATTTTTATCTTGATTTTACCACAGCTGTCATTGTTTCTTGGACAATGTGAACCTCCATCTTCCATAGCTGCAACTGCTCACAAGTAGCTAGTCATAGAGCTGTGGAAACAAATGGGCTCATAGGCACATCAGCCTCAGACAACATCCTCATAACACTCCTTTGATTACATTTAGACCATTACAGGAGCAGAAGCTATGGAGTGTAAGCATGACATCATCTGCCCTCAGTTTTTACGTCACTTGGTTTCCCCATCTATAAGATGAGGCTAATTATACCAAACAAATAAACCTTGGAAAATGCTTTGGATACCTTAAATCAATAAATCTGTGTAATGTAGTCTGTAAATACATAATACGTCCCTTGCAGATAGATGAACCATAGCATAAAGTATCATAGTGACACATGTTCTTGTGTTTACTGCTGTGTTACTCTTTGGAAAGCATAGTTGATTAAAAACAGGAGAGTGGGGCTAAATACCTAGTAAAGCACTTTTTAAATACATCTGAATTTGGATCACAGAGGCAGGACATTTCAACAATTTGCCAAAGATTGCAAAGGATCTTTAGAAAAGAAGCAGGACTTCATTAATTGCTTTTAAAGTTATTTTTTTGCTCGATTTAGTTTCTTTCTCTTGAATACATAGTAAAACCATGATATTAAATTGTGACATTAATTTAGAAACTTCTGGAGTCATAAAGAACGAATTGTGACTCCATCACTTCAAAACAAAGGGAAAAAACGGACAAAGAAGTACAGAAAGCTTTGTTTGTAAAATATTTGCATAGACGTTATGCAACATGTATATTAAAGAAGCTACATGTGACATGTTTTCTAAATTCAAGTTTGCTCAATATATAAATCCTGCTAGAGAGCTTATTTACAACAAACTTTTGACCAAATAATGGAATTTACAGAATATCACAAACAGAATTAATACTGAAAGCCATGACAAGAATGCCTCCATTGAGATTTTTTATTTATTCTAAATAGTTATGTATGTCAGATTCGGTCTAAAGTTACCAGTTTTTATCCATTAATAACCACTGACTGTTAAAATATGTCACAGATTCTGATAGCTTCCATATTGCCAACATGCTGCCTTCTTTTGCCAAGAACCACTTTTAGATAAGGGCATGTGGCAGATTACTCTTTCTACTGTTCCTTCCTTGCCATTATGAATCTCAGCATGCAGTCCTCATGCCTTACAGAATTTCACAAGATCCTCTATGTGATGCAAAATTTTCACTTTACATGGACTAAACTACCCCATGACAATCCTCAAGGGACAAACTCTCATCAACTGACAACACTTAAATGTGAGATACGGAATGGAGAAAACTAATACAGCTCCCATCTTATTTTCACAGCTGGACTCTTACGAATTTTTGACCCCAGTGTGTTAGACATTAACAGGACTGATTTTTGATTCAGAGTTTAAGCTTCACTTTGACTTTTTATTCCCACTGCCAGATGATTACTATCTCTGATCACACTATGAAAGTTTACCAGTCACAAATTCCTATAATGTGTAACCTTTACACTACTTTGATTTATGTTAATCTGATCTACCAACAAATGGACTCATCTGTTTCATTCCGACAAAGTTGATTTATGTTGACATGTTGACTCCTGTACTTTCCAATTCTGCATTCCCTTTATTAGGTTTCTAGTTTTGTGTCAGCTAGACATGGCTGCCTTTCCTCCTTTTTTATCCAGCTGGGAGATATTTCAGTGTTTTTAAAAATTAGGATGCTGAACTATTAAATTCAGTAGATTTGCTATTAATGTGGACAGTATAATGAAGTCCCTTTTCATTTCCTTAAAGTTTAGTGGTTTGATTTCCTTCATACCGTAGTTGACATAACTCATTAATAATGCCACTAAAATTATTTAAATTACAGTGGTAGAAAGGCAGAAATTTAGAAAGAATTGGTGCCTAATTATTTTAAAACATATTTAGAGTGAATGTTGGTAGTGAGTGGTACCAGACTGCAAAAAATAGTTCTGCACTCTGCTGAAAACCTGCATTTGCCAAGACAAGGATCCCAGCCGACCACAGCGAGCTGTGCTTTGTGCCTTGAGTTCACTCCCTCAGAAAGAAGAGACAAGGTTCTCACTGGGAAGATCATACTCTGATAATAATCCCAGGTGACTAGAGAAAGTTTATAACAGAACAACGGAGGCCTGTACGCAGATACCATTAATGCAGCATAAATATTGTGTGGCCAGGCCTCCCATGATGAAAATGGACGAAGCACAAATACCACAGAGGTATATGCCCTCCTTGTTTTCACACAAAAGTGAGGTAAAGAACAGCTAAAAATACTTCAGTGAGACAAATACTTCATAAAAGCTTCTATTCTTGGTAGCTAAGTGAAGTGTATTTTTCTAGAGCTGAGTGGTGGAGTGAAGTACAGAGAAACCCAACTATTTGTGCACCATGTGCACAAAAAGTCATTTTCCTTTCTAAGAACTTCTAAGTACTGTACATGGGAAAGGCAGTACATGTTTTTCAGACACGACCAAACCAGACTTTGAACACAGTTTCAATCATTGTAACATAACATCATGGTCTGGAAAGCCTCTCAAGAGATCATCAAGGCCAATGAAACTAAAACAGAAGTTGAGCTCCAAGACCTCACCTAACATGCAAAAGCTGAAGGGCATTCAGGCCACAGGCCCAGCTTAGAGAGAGTCTGCAGTAACCTCCCTGAAACTCATTTTGCATAGACATGGGCTCCTTCACACCATCCATTTTGCTCTTTAAACACAATCCTGTTATGTCACACTCATTCCTAATGTAGACGTAGCCCAAGCGTATCACCGCTTTGCCCTAGGGATGTTCAAATTATGGATTTCTGGTTCAATGATCAAAACAAGAGATTTCTTAAAATAAAGTAAAATCTTGATTTGGATCAAATGAACATGAAGCAATTTAATTTTAGCTTATGTAAGCATTTTTTAATCCCGCAGTATAAAAATAACAGATGATGGGGGTGGAATAGAAAACAGGAGTAAGAAAACCTTATAGAAAATAATGTGGCATTCTCTTTCTCCTTTGTTGATGAATTACTGTTTTCTTTAAAATATTGCTATTTTTAGTACTCTACTATTATAATTTCTACTTCTCCCATCATTTTACTATTTCAGGGCTATTTTCTTTCCACATTGAAGGATTTTGTGAAAATTTTCAAAATTTGTAGAATATAGGCTTTGGGAAGATCACAGAACAGAGGTTTCAAAGCTACTCTATTATGTTGGTTCAACTGTGCTCTGTAACAGTACCTTGCTTTTTTAATATTTTTGAAACTGCTGAAAAGAAAGAACAGATCAAAAACCAAAGGCTTAGGCAACCCAAAGCACACGTATAAATGGCTGTGATCCTGAGGCTAAGTGTGCCATCTAGTGTTGGAAATTGTTTGTCGACGGGGAAGCGTTAATTGTTCTCCACAAAGTTTACAATATTCGTAATACATCCTCCATCACTTACTGGGCAGGCTACTGATAGTACACATACATATTAAATGTATGGCTAAAAAATAAGAATAATTTGTCACATCCACCACGTTAAGCTAGTACACGTGAACAGTTTGTGAATGACTCTACTCACGCTTTGAAAGCTGCTTGTCTAAATCCAGTAACAAGCACTTTCAAAAAATGATGAGTCTTTTTTCAGAAATAGTGAAATGGTATGACATAGACATACCAATCAAGGACACAGAGCTGAAGAACATTACAATACAAGATCCTGAATATACTGTGGACTTTACATTGTTTGCTTATTTTAATAAATTGCTGGAACTGAGAGCCTGACTTGCTGTGCAACAAATTGTGACAACATACTTTTCCTGAAACTCCACTATAGAGAACTATATAACCCGAATACCAGCTTCAGACTGGTACTTCATACTTTAGCTTAGCAAAAAAGCTAATGAAAATTGAAGAGCTGCAGACTGCCATTTTTTATTCTTTTGGTTCCTGACAGCTTCTCTGTATTCTGCAATGAGATATGATCAGCCATAAAAACATTGACAGCCAAATGCACAGCCCCAGGTTCATTCTGGCCATTCCCTTAGTACAAATATTCTATTATCTCTGAAGACCACACACTTCCAATATGTGTTACCACAAAGTTCTTCTACACAATCCCAAGAATCTTTCTTGGCACAGTATGAACAACAAATACAAACAGAGTTTATCATATCAGAAGTTTGGTGCATTCCCTCAAAAATTAAAGAGTAAATTCATTGGGGGTAAGGCCTGTGTCATTGTTTCATTAGTTACTATATGTTGCGCCTAGCACATTTTAGGCCGCTCAAATAAAGATGCCAGAAAATGTTATGGTTGAGCACGGTTGGAGGCAAGGAATTTGTCTGGCAGTCAGAGAGATGTAAAAAAGGCTGTCTGTGAAAATGAAGGGGGAAAATTATTTTAAGCATCTCTTGTTGCCTTGGTGTACTGCTAAAATTAAGACTGACATGAAGCCAAATCCCACATTGGTGGGTAGAGTAAGAGAAGGAGGAGGATAATTAAGAGATATTTAATCACATTCCCTTTTGTTTAGTGGCACTGTCATTAACTATGAAGTGATTTCATGTTATATCCTATCCCAAGTAACTTAGACTGCTGCCAAAAGAAGTCATCCAGATTCCCCTCCCACGGTGGTGTGCTCTCACCACTTTCCTCATGTCAGATCTAGTGATCCTGCAGCATCAGATTGTGTCAGGTCAGTGAGTTGATCCAATGGAAAGCTAACTAAAAAAAGATACAAAACAAAGTTTTCTATCGGATCAGCTGCCAAAAATGGCACCCTGCAGCCCTGCTGTATCACCATATCACATGCTGGGGCAGGAACAGCGGTGGAACACTCAGGGAAGGTGATCATCACTTCAGGCAGCAGCCCATAGTTCAACTGGATTGGGAACAACTGAAACCACACTGCAGAACTAAAGAACAAAGTATTCATGAAAGTATTCACAAATGGGTGTGAAGTGTATCCCTTCAAGAAGCCTAAAATATTTAGGTGGGGGAGTAAAAGTTTATTTTGATATGTCAATATTAAAATTATATTTATTTTTAACACAGAGAAAGTGATATTTTTGGATGTTTAAGCTGCATCCTTTGAAGAAAAAGCATGCTTCTTTACATTAAGATCAAATCAAAAGACAAAAACTTGTGTTTTTTCTTAACAAACACACATTTTTCTCATTTTGTTATGCGATTAAAGATTTCTTTGGCTGTAAAAATGCATAGAATATAGTAAAGAAGGTTAATAAGGAGATTTTTGCAGTGAGGAACATCACCTTTGTTATCTTCAATTCAGTGTTCTTAAGTAATTACTCAAAACAGGGTCTGAAGCTGACAGCAACTGGAAACACTGGGAGGCACTGAATTTGCAGTGATATCCTTTGGAGTTAAAAACAAACAAACAAACAAACAACAAAAAAAACCACCTCTTCACAGCTAGGAGGGCACTCTCACTAATCACAGTACTCAGCCTTAATCTCCTTCAGGAATAGGCAGGGAGCCCAAATCAGTTCCCCAGTGGACTGGAAGTTTTTGTGTATCCATTTCTCAGCAGTGATCCAGTTCTGAGTTAGTACTTTCAATATGTCTGACTGCCAAGATCTAGTAGGTGATCCAGAGCAATTTGCATTGTTCCTCCCAGTAAATATTTTTGAAGCACACTGCAGCAGGACAGCTTTTAGAACAGTGCATCTCCTGGAAGAAGCTGTATTTCAGACTTTGATGTACAGTAGAGACATAGGAGAAATATCATATCCTTTCTCAGTTTCATCACCAATGATCACAGTAGTAATTCAAAGACCCAACTGAGGACTCATTTGCACTGAATATTAATGTAGGTGTAATAGATAAAAATGGCAGGAGTAGTTTTCAGAACAATACATCTGCCAGCAACAATCTTTGAAACAAATCCAAGTCTAACTGAGCAGTTACTTTCCCTTTCTTGAAAAAGTGACTCAATATGATCAGCTACATCTTTTCAAAAGGAGACATTTGGATGCCTTTCTTTTATCAATTTTGATCTAAAGTCACAATGGTAGTGATTTCAGTGGAAGGTAAGCTCTTAAATGAGACTTGGATATTTAATTGTCTTTGAAGATAGGTGTTAGCTTTTGTAAAGGTACTTAATTGACAGTCTGAAGTCTAAAGCCTCTTTTCATGCCAAAAATAGAATGAATGCACCATTTTGGAAAACTGTTCACGCTGCCCTGCCAACTTACCTTAAAATTGTTTTGCAGGAATCACCTCAAGTCTTACAAAGAATTGATCTCCCATGTTATTTGGCTCCTCATGTCTGCTAAAATGACTAGTACAGGTGCTTAAATAACTGCATTTGGTTTTGCTTTAGATCTAACTGTTTGCCGGACAGAAAACAGACCAGTTAATAGCTCACTAAATACCAACAGTCACTATCAACTTATAATCAGATCCTGTAAAGATTAACTCCATTGAAATAAATGGAACTTTGCAAGCAGAACACTTGCCTTACGTACTCATTCATCAATGATTTAAAAGTAGTCTAATATCAGTCCTCTGAGTCATTCAATCTACCTGCAAAATTGCTTTTAACTCAAAGAAACTTATGGGGCTAAATCTGCTCAAAATTTCAATTTTCATTTAAACAAATATGTTCAAAATTTACATATTAAAATGTGCAATTTTGATGGTCAAATACTGAGAATTAAATTGCCATTTTTATGCACGGATCCTTTAAGAAGATCCTGTTAGAAATGCAAGCCACCTTCTGCTGTCAAAATCCTGATGTATCCTTTCTCTCACTTGCTGTACTTTGATGAAAGAATACTTCATGTCCTCTCCATTACTTTCATGCTTAATGGCATTGCAATGAAAGAAATGACACCTTACCGAATTAGGACCCAGCCTAGCATCCCTTGGAGGATGAGTTTCAGATCATTATTTCTGCTGACACCGTGCAGCTGTTCTAGAGTTTTTTTCTAGGAGCAACTTCAAAAATTTTTTTTTCATCTTATTTTTTTTGCCACAGAAGTCTTTAGCGGGAAGAGGAAGGCACGGCTTGTTGGGTCAGTGATGTAATGCCAGCTGACAGGTGGGTTTCAGGGAACTCTCTGGGGCCATGGCCTCTTTAGTGGTTTTACCACTCTAAACTCAATTACAGCAGTTTCACGCTCCACAGCAAACTCCAGTCCTTTTTTGATAAAAACTCTATAAAGTAGATAAGTCATGATGATGATATGGGTCTACCATTTAATATTCATTGAAGTACATATGTTTGAAAATTGGAAGCAGAGTTTAATCCATTTTCATATTTATATCAACATGAAGCTTTAAAAAGGATATCTTTCCTTTTCTCAGAGAATCTTGGCAATTTCTGGTCTGACAAGATAAATAAAGATGTACAAAACTGACTTTGAATATAAGGAGAAGAACCACGGAGATTTGAAATGCAAACCTTAAAGTTTACATCTTGAATCTATTTACTTTCAAGAGGGAACACATTGCTTCTTCCTGTTTGACTTTCAGTTTGATTGAAATGACATAAAATACTTTAAAGGGTCCTTATTCTTCACACTGTGTGTATAATTTGATCACAATCTACTTACATCTTATTACACCATGCACTGATGGTATAAAATAACAGGTTAATATATTTTATGAAGGAACTTTTAAATTTAGGACCAATTTCTGCTCTCATTTAGACACATTAGCTCGAAGTAAAATTCTGTCTTTGATAGATTTAAAATTAAAGTAATGATCAGAACTGGGCTATGTATAGATATGACAGTTAAAACATACAGAATGAGTAGTCTATACCAGAAATAACAATAAAACTGAAAAAATAAACAAAACATCAGTCTCAAGTAATTTTAAAATTTCCGGTTTGGAAAAAACCCACAACCTTATATAGCACTGAGTTTAATCATTATATTATAATATCCTTCAGTTTTTCCTGCCCATTTTATATATTTTCAAGAGAAATTAGAAGGAAGATGTGGAAAAGTTTTCTTTGCCTTACTGTTTCATTTCAGACCGCTGAAAAATAAATGAACCTGGTAAGAAAAGAGTTAACATAATGATGTCGTCTTTTATTTGACTGAATGTTTAAGCATGGTGCTACGGCTGATGGCACCTTGTTTAATAATGCAGTACACAGCTTCCTAAGGGGACAGGGCTTGATTTGAAAACTGAATATGGTGCACTCTAAATTCTCTTCCCTGAGGAAGGCTGACTAACTGATAAGTGCCATGAGCTAGCGCAGGGACTGATTCTTTCAAATCAAGCTCAAATGGAAGGCACAATGTAGAATCTTCTCAAGTCTTAGTGAAGTAATTTGAGTAGACATTTGTGACATTAGACAGTGCATCAACTATGGAATGCTGTAAAAGTTCACTGTCCTACTACAAGGTGGTCTTTAGATGACAGGATAAAGAAATCAGTGCAAATTTGTTAATGTAGCAACTCAGAAAAGCATGCTAAAAATGTCACTCTATTGGGATATGTGATAAAATGTATAGGGAAGTGACTGTCAGTTGGGTTTCCTTGTGAATCCTTTATTAGAACTCATGTAAAAGGCACAGACATAGGAAAATGCAACAAATACAAAATTTGTATTAGTTGCTATCAGCTAAACTTTGTGTTTTTTCTGAGCTAAAAAATTCCACTGGACAGCTGGGACAAGCAAGCAAGACAATCCATTGCTTAGTGGCTTGTTTTTCTCTTTGAGATTATGTAGTCATTCTTTCAGTTAAGTCCATTTGTAATACAACCCAAACTTTCTGTACTAAAGTCCTTGAACATCTTGCCTATACAAGGACTGAAGGATCAAGATATTTATTGAAATGCCAGGAAAATAATCATACAGATTGAGAAAGGGACAGAACCTGTTAATCGGATATTAATAATGTGCAACTTTTAACAAGTCAGGGAGAAAGACTGGGAGTGAATGGAAGTGCTTGACTAAATAAAATGGAAAATGAAAATGAAATAAAACACAAATTTGTCAGTGTTAGCCTAACCTGGTATTTTTCTTCAAGTAAATAATTGATTTCTGGGCATAAGAAACGTGGAGGATCTCTGCTTGGTTTCCAGTGAAAAATTTGAAAATTTGCTACCTGGAAAACATGAAAATCAAATTAGTAATGGAAACCATGGTAGATAAGGAACTGAACAAAGGGAATACAATAGCAAACAACACTGAAAGTAAGCATTTCAAGCTGGAGAGAGGTTACTAGTGGATATCTTCCAGGATAATTTTAAAAACAAGTTGTCAAAAGTTTTCTGACCTTATCAGAGAAGTAAAAGTGTGCTGACTGAACATGCACAGTTAAAAGATACTGCAATATAAAAAGAATCAGGATGTCAGAGAAAGACCTGATGACTGGTATAATAAAATTGTGAGTAAATTATATATCACAAAATGCAAGACTGTGCATTTGGAGAGTAATAACAAGATCCTTGTTGTAAACTGGGAATTCATCAGTTGGGTAAAGACTCATCCCAGTGTAATGACTGATAAGAGGAGAAATAGCAGATGTCAATCTGATGCCAGGGTGGTAAAGGCAAATGATACCAAGCTGGTAACAGATGAGGTTTTTCTGTTAAAGAAAAAGAAACATAAATATCATTGTGCAACACATCTGATGAAACCTCACCTAGAATGTTGTGAAGCTTTCAGGTCACCAGGATCAGGAAAGAAATCTTCAAACTGGAAGAGTCCTGGAAGAAAAGACAATCTTTTGAGATAACACGAGAGGAGAGTGACCTGTGCAGGCTGATGAGAGGTATCATTTGCTTTTAAGAAAGATACTGATTGGGAGAAGAAGAAAAAGAACTTCCATTAAGGACAATGACTGGCAAATGAATGAATGGCTGTAAGCAGGCCATGGGGCTCCTGGAGAAAGCTCTCATGACAGTGAAGTTCTGGAACGCAGCTTCCAGAGCAGTGGAAGCGAAATGGCTAGTCCCCAGTAGGATGAATTTTGACAAATTCAGGAACAGAGTATGACATGGTACGTACAGTAGTGTTGGATTTGATGATCTAGGAGGTTCTTTCAGTCCCATATTCTGAACTCTCCATTTCAGTAGTTTTAGGTATGTTTAATTAAATAACAGTGCTTAATTCCTGTTGTGCAAAGCTACAGACTTCTTGGAGGGAGTTAAGACTGACAGTTTGCATTTGAAGGAGTTCAGACACACTGAAGGACCAGACTTTTATAACACTTTTCCTTGATTTAGACTGATGTCCTGACACTTTCTTCAGTGCTATTTATGTCAGGGCAAATTGAGGTTGCTTCAGAAATGGAAATACTATCAATGAGCTTTATTTTAGCTCTCCCATAAAGCAATATTTTAGGAAGTAATAAAATGCATATGCTTATATTCATTTCTTTCCTTTTTCTGCTTATACTGTCCTCGTCTGTATGGAGCTATTTATCACCATATTTATGAGTGGTGTGCTCAAAGGTACAATTAGGCCAGCATCTAAGAAGTGTCCTCAGTCCTAAAGTAATGGTACTATACAAGAAAATACATTAATGATCTTGTATTAACGTACTATGGGGAGAATTTTCAAATGTATTCAGCATCTGTAGAACTGTACTCCCACTGATATTAATGGTATCACATAAAAAATTCTAAAGAGAGTTCCTCAGCCTTCTTATGCTGTAGAGACAGTAAAGATGCAAGCATCCTTCCATTGCAGGGGACACAGATTTTGTAACAAACTCATATTCAAGTTTTAATTCTTGGAATTCTACATCTGTGTTGTACGAAAATGTCTGCTTTGACTCTGGTGACTCTGACCACTATTTATCTAGGGAAAAGTCAGGAGTTCATACAATCTTTTATGGACAAGGCTGATCTGTAATAAAGTCTAGCCCTTCCCTTAAATGTACCCATTATCTTGATGCAGCACCATGTGTGTACAATACTGAGAGGTGGGGAAACAGGGTGAGGRATGGATGATCAGCTAATTGAGTCTAATCATAAAAGATCTAACTTGAAGCACCTACAGTACTGATGCTCATAAATGGCAAACTGGAATGCAATAGTTTAATTAATATAGATAGGGTGACTCTCATGAGATAGGGAAATTTTATTAAAATATGGATTATATTGCAGAACAGTTATTACTATGTAGTTCAAAAATTAATGGAATATATATATATTCATTCCACTAATTTTAATTCGTCAAAATAGTTCAGCTGCCAAAACACTTTCAAGATTTCCATAAATTCACCATATACTGTGATCAGATTATTTTACTTTTAGAAAAGTTCCAGTTAAAAACACATTAATCATCCCAGCCATATCGAAACAGGCAAAGTTCAAGAAATCTTATGAATAATTAGCTTGGCTAATCTTTTGAAGAAAATTACCCTACGGAAACCTTAAACCATTATTTTCAAAATAAGTACATTATATTAAAATTGAGTGAGTTTTCATTGCTGTGAAAGCTTTCCCACCACAGAGCCATAAGGGAAAAATATTGAAATCCAATAGCTTGTAAAAAAAATAAATCTTCTATCAAGCTATCCTGGGAACACCTGAAAAACAATTTGATTAAGTAATCTTACTATTATTCTGCTGCCCCGCTTTTACTTTAATGCTTTCATTTTATTACACCATGAACCTGATGGAATTGAGTCCTGCTCAACCAGAAGGAGGACGCTGAGAAATGGCTTACCTGGGAAGTTAAGGGAAAAAAAACATGAGAGGTTTTCTAGCTAAGTACGAAAGATGAGAAAATTGCAGTGCTCTCCAATCAGAGCAATAATAAGGGGGAAAGAAGACATTCTGATTTTTCAGGAACTCATATGGTCTCTCTCAGGCAAAATGAATCAGCTTTTATTCTGTATCTTGAGTTTCTGGAGTAAGAGCAAGAGCATTTCAATGATTCAGTGATTCAGGGGTAACATCTGTCTTGCAGGCCCCTATGGGCATTGGCAGTATGGTCTCCATTTGAAAAGTATCTAGCCCCAGAATAAAATACTTCTCAAAGGCCTGATATTTAACTTAGTAAGATTTCCTATCCCTGAAATGCTGACGGACCAACTAATTACATTGCCATTGAGCTATTTTTAAGTTTACTGATAGACACAAGATTCAAAATAAATCAGAATTGTTTGTAAACAGACCGCTGTTTTCTGTTTTCTTTAACTCAATTACTTCATTAATTTCCTTCATTCATTCCTTGAGATACAGCATATCAGTGCTAATGCTCCAACTCAAAGGCAAATGTTCAGTTTGAGGTAGAGCATTTTGACTTACATTTGTAGCAAGGTGCTCTAAAGCACTGCAAAATGAACTGTAAGTTATCCTGTTACCCAATGGTAGGACTACCAAGATAATTACATTTGGAAGTACCAACATGGCAAATGATATTGACTAGTGTCCCATTTTCAAATTTTATATGTTCTCATTTTACTGTCAATTAATTTACCTAACGTATTTAGAAATAAATTATTAAATAGCTGAAATAAGGAGCACATTATAAATCATGAAACAATACTGATAACTAGGCTATATGATAAGTATGCAATGTACAATAATGCTGTAGTTGTAAAGAACAATTTCTCATATGTTTGAAGTAATTTCTGAATAACATATACATGAAAATTTCCTTCCCTGTTATGCTGCAGAGCGGGGAGTCCCATGGAGTACAGACAGATTTCTAAACTTGCAAGTCTATAAACACTAAGCGATGGTATATACAATAAGCTTGATTAAGTTTTCCTCAATAAGGACATAAGACAGTCTACCTTTTACTACTGAGGTGTAAATTTTACACTGATATGTAACTGTGCTCCAGATATCACTAAGGGCCGCCCTTGGTCCCAACCTATTTTAATTTCCATTCTTAATACCTTCAATAGCTCATTGAAGATCTTCTGGTAAAAGAATTGCAGCAGCTTTGTAGCACTGTCAATAAACTCCATCAAGACTTTCTTCCAAGGAGGCTGAAACAGAAGCCAACAAAATTAAGGCAGCTAACATAACCAAGTTATAAATCTACAGGCCCCCTTTGAAGTCAGTGGAACTTCACATGGTTGTAGAGATCCATCAACTTAGATTAGCTTTCACATATCCATGGAGCACAGTTTAGATCTAACTTTGGATGTATCTACGGGGTACAGTTCTAATAGTCTCTGCTGTGTGTTTCTTTTCTTTTCTGAGAAATACTTATTTTTCATCCAGACTATAAAATGTTTTAACGTTACATGCAGGGTCAGTTCTTTACCTTTTTATTTACTAATTCAAACTTTTCATCTTGCACTAGCAAAACTGAACATCTACAGTGACAGGGAGAACTTTTCTATAGCTTTCTGTTTGCAACATTGTGCTGGAAGTATAAGGATATTGACATTTTAAAATATTTCTCTGTATATTTAGGATAACAGAAGGGATTTTTTAAATGCATATATGGAAAATTTGTGATAGATTCAACACTAAATCATTCTTATATTTCAGAAGGTCCTCTAAAAGTTATGTCCGCATATAACTGTATGTAATTACATATGATAAGGGTCGTAATATTTAATACAGCACATTATGCAAGAGGTCTGATGCTGTTCACAGCAGCCCTTTTCAGAGGATCTGAAGTGATTTTCTTTGAAAACCTGAACATTCTCTCAGACTACTGAACTATAGTGAGTATCACTCATCTTACAAGCAAGAACAGAAGGCAGACATGACAACAGCCTCATAGTAACTTTTTTGTTACACTTTCACCAATGAGTTTGATAATGTAGTGGAGCTGGACACTGAAAGAAAATGGAAGCATCCCAAAATAATGCTAATAGCTACTCTTGAAGCATTTTGCTTGAATACCTCTATGCCTTAGACTTCCTATTTTTAAAAATGTTGATAATATTCATTCACATCAGCAGGGTGTTGTAAGGCTAAATTTATTATTGTTTGTAAAATGCTTTTAGAGCATCCAACTGAAAGAATGATAGATATGCAAAATAGAACCTCTTGCAGCTATTATTCCCAGACAATTTCTGTTCAATTTATATAAAAAGGAATACCGATTTTTCTCAGACAATTATTCTCAAACAATTTCTGTTGAATTTATATAAAATGGAACACTGATTCTTTTTAACAATACAAAGAAAACTGCTTTGTCCATTAATCATTAAAATAGTATGATGCCTTCCGATTTTTTTTGCAAATAATAATAAATTAAATGGAGAACACATCAGATACACTCAGCCTCTCTTAAGATGTACATGCACTGGATATCTTCATCATATTGACATCTGCTACATGAACACAGGCCCACAGTCATCATTGCTTCTTCCTGTCAGTAAAATATGTATAAAGCTTTCAAAGTGTGTGCTTGCTTTTAATGTGCAACTTTCAGCAAAGGGGAAATGCACAGAACAAGACACCACCYGCTAGTTTTTAACTTCTGGTACTTGTCTGAATCCTGTTGAACTCACACATTGGAAGGAGCATTTTAACACAGTCTTAAGAGCATGAGGAGACCTTCACTTGCTAATTCCAGTCATGTTCAAATGAAATAAAAGGAGGCAAGGTGTGCTCTGGTTAAATATATGAGACTGGAAGTCAAAACAACTCTGTGCTTAGCTCTCCATTCACTCACTTTGCAACTTTAAGTTTAGTCATGGAACTCTGAATTTTCATTCTAATGACAGAATAGCATTTACTGCTGCAGTTCCCATAACACGGCCTGACCTCTTGCTCCAATACAAAGAAAGCATCAATCCCTTTCTTCAGATCTTGTCATTTAGGGTACTGTGAATTAGTTAACATCTGAGTTATGCTTTTTATCACTTGTACTGTTCATCCTTATCACTCCCAGATTTCTCCGGGCTCAGCTGTTCCCTGAGTCTGGTTCCCCCTTTGACACATTTCCTAGCTCAGTTCAGCCACGCTCGCGAGTCATGCTCCAAACTTCCCAGCTCTCCTGCACCTTCCTTCGTCAGGTGACTGGCCTACTTATACTGGCCAACCACTCTTAATTTGGGAATGGCAGCTGTTTTCTCCAAATAGTTGATGATATCCAACCCTTTGTGCTGATGCAGCAGTTTAACCCTCAAGAAGAACATGGATTTCTACCTACAGCCAATCATACTTTCTTGGCACAAGTCTGAGCCACCTCACATCTGCATTTAACAAACAGCCAGTGAACAAAGGGCCTCCACGTATTTCTTGGGTCAGGGCTTCTCAGTACTACTATAACATAAATGAACCATAGGAAGTTGCCAGAATGATGGCATGCACTCCAAATGTTACGAATAAAAGACAGGAATCCAAACAAAAATGAACGTACTCAAAAAGGATATTAGGACCTGTGACATTTCCAAGAAATCTGAGTTTAGAAACATCTGAATAGCCTACATTTATCCATTAATGCAATAATTAATATAAAAAGCCCATGAGTCAACAGAATAGTTTTTTTTTACTGAAATACTATAATCACACCACCTGCAGGTTCAGTAATGTTAATAAAACTTCAGATAGCAAAAGATTCTGTGACAGCTCATACCATAGCTCAAAAATACCTAAAGATCTGGATCAGATCTGATCAAACCACAACCCTTCTGGAACTCTTTGTACACATTTGAGCAAGAGATTCAGCTCTATAAAGTAGCAAATCAACTGGGCAGTAGTAATTATAACATGATCCAGGGTTATCTATTCTGTTCAACCTCTTATACTAAGCCGTAACCAGGGTAAGTATCTGTATGGCTGTGGGTACATGGGCATGTCCATGTGAACACACGTGCAGATTACTCTTTCCTCTCTCTTCTGAAAGACCAGTTTCTGAAAGGCACCACTCAAACAAAAGAGACCAGACTTTCTGCAAAGAATCCACAGGATAAACACACAAGACAGCTGGAAAGAGGGAGGGAAAGAAAGAGTGCTAGGGCTAAAAACAATTTGTTGAGCTAGAGGGTTTCTACTAATAATGGTTGTATCATAAGGGTATCGCATCTCCAACAGCCCTGTGATTTTAAAAAAAGCATCTAGCTAATGAGTGAGTCCAAAATCAAACACTTGTATATACACACTGTGCATATATCTGTGCCACTGACAAACCCCGCACCAAGCACATTGTATACCAGCTCCTTACTGAAGAGTAGAGAGGGAAGACCACTAGGGACAAGCACCACCAGAGGGACCAGATTTCTTACTGTTCATCACTCCTCTTGGAACTTCTTCTCAAGTCCTCACGTATCCTTAGTGGGATAGGCAGTGACGGCTGTGAAACATAGTGAGCTAACCACAACATACTATTTAGTTTTCCTTAAGACGAAACAAAGTGCCTAGAAATAGCAACACTTGCCAAAATATTTATGATTTTAGCTTTGCTTGGTTGCCCTAACATTCATACCTCTTTTTCTTCCTCTGTTCTACCCTCCAATTAGATTACATTTCTTTCGGTTGTGGGAACTAGGATTATGACTGAGCTGGGAACTGGGGGAAATACAGTAAAGTACTCTAAAAGGGAAGGGGGAATATTTATGACATTCCTGCCAGTTACAGCAAGCAGCAATTGACCAAACATGCTGTACATCTACACTCCGTTGTTACGCGTTGGGTGAAAGGGCTGGCCCTTGATCTCTCTCCGTTGCCTTCTTGCATTTCCCACAAGGCATTACCTTTGCGGACAGATTCTATCCTTCTCATCAATTATGACTGTCATCTGGTCCCTCAGGCTACTCTCTGGACCATATTGTCTGTACTTCAATTGATCCATTATTTTGCTTTTATTTCTGGCTGCCACGTTATYACTGTTGCCAAGATTTTGTATGTGCAATCATATGTTTTTATAAGCCTAAACCATAGCTCCTCGGTTTTAGAAAATAAATACAAACAATTAGACAGTGTAAACAGAATAAGATTGTCCCAAATTTTCTAGCTTTATTTTTGACTATATTTAATATTTCTAAAGACGACACCCTTCATTCTCTTAATTTTTTTCCTCCCCCAGTAGCTTTGAATGACTTTCAACCTTACTGCCAACTGCTGCAAAAAGAATAAATCAGGTAGCAACTGGTTTCGGCTGAAGTCTACAGTGATTCTTACAGGCATTGCAAAGCTTACTTTAATTCACATGGGGCTTAAAAAGCACTGACATGGCAGAGATTGTTGTGGCAGAAGCAACTGGAAAATGTCCTGAGATTGAAACACAGACATATTAACATCACCCTTGCAGACGCTAATGACTTGCACTTTAAAATGCCAGAGGCTCATACTGCCAGCTAAAACAAAGAAAAAACACATTTTTAGTCTCCAAAGACTTTAGATCTTTCCAAACTCTGAGGGCACATTCAGCCATAATGTATTTTTGCAGTAGAGCAGGGCAGCTCATGCATGCCACGGGGGGAATCGTTGCCTGAAGTTGCTGTAGGCAGTGTGGTCGGTATAGCTAAATAAAACAGCAGCTGAAAACCTTTGAGAGGTTAAACTAGTAATGAAGCATTCTATAACGCAATGCAATCAAACCTAAACAGTTTGAAGGCATATCTTACTGACACTCACCAACCCTCGTCTTACTCACTGGAATGTATTTAAGGAAATAAGCACCAAACAAAAGGATTTCTATGTGAACTTTACAATTTAAATTGACACATGATTAGAAAAATATTTAATCTTTTGATGAAGTAGCAATGTTGCCTATAGACCTTTCTAGATGAGGAATTCTTTTAAGAGATTAGTAGTAATGGCAGATTGGAGACTTTCTATAACTAAATGTTTAAAGAGCTCTACCCAAAGAAGAAAGAGAAAAGATAACAAGAAAGGAGGAAAAAAGAAGCAGAGAATAACGAGAAAGCTAGGAAAAGACTTCGAAGCAAATACTTGGAATAAAAGGGGAAAAAAGATTTGTTTGAGGGGGAAAAGAAAAGCAGGATAAGAAAAATACAGAGGCCAAACTCATCCTCTTTGTAAATCTAATGACAAACCAAGATGAAGCAACTTTAAGTAAACTGTGCAAAAGCAGGTTTCTTTCTTTTTTGCTTCTTTTTAATATGCAAAAGAAAGTCCCTAGAAGGTTTTAAAAATAAAATTCAAAGTTAAAAATAAAATCCAAATTTCTTAAGAACAAAAATACCTACTAATGTTTTAGAGTTTTCTTAGGGATCTACTCCTACCTCCAAAAATAAAACAAAACTTCCCTAAACCTTCTATAACTTTTATAATAAAACAAAAAAACTAAAATGAAAGGGCTTTCTTTTATTTCCAAATTAAAGTAATAGCAATTCTCATAATAAAATGCATCTGAAAAACGAATGCACTGTCAACATCAAGTGAGGAAGAATTATAAAAGAGGCATAAAAGCAAAAAGATCTAGAAGAAAAACATCGTATGGTCTTCCCTGTATCAAATATTCATAATGGCATTCAGTGTTGGTAAGGGAAAAATGTCAATGGACATCTGGGTCTGTGTCCCACAAATGTTTAAGCATGTCTCTATCTTCACATACATCTTAGCAAAGATAAGCCTTAGGTACTGGTAAAGCAGTGGCTAGTGTTGTCAAGAGTGGGCAAAAAGGGGGAAGCAAAATGTGAAATTGTAAAATTTTTAGGCAGAAGCAAAACTCAGACAAAAACAACTCTTCCCCAAATGAGCAGCTAAAGTGTATTTAAAGGATAAGAATAGTAACACATACACAAGACTGAAAACAGAAGGAAACAATACAATTCTGAGAGATAATGCTGGGAGGAGGGTGGAGGGGGGAAGCAATAGAGATGCATTTATCAAGATCCTCAAAATAACAGACTAGCAAATTCTTCTATTGACCTATCTTGCCAATAAGCATAAAAATCTTCCCACTGAAATCCTGATGTATTCCACCTAATTTGCTGTGCATCTTCTAAATTCAAATCTAGACTTAAGAGTTGAAAGTGGTCTTCTAGGTAAAAAGCTGAAATTCCATCTGTCTTGTAAAAATCTTTTCTAGATGCTTGAGCTTGAAATTTGTCATGTACAGATACCTTTGCTAAAAACTCAGGGAAGATGGAGAGTCTTGATCAAATAATGAAAGTTAACTGTAAATGGATAAGCAGCCACTCTTAATATGGCAATAATTGTAATTCATCTTAAACAAGGAATGAACACATTATCCCAGACTGGAATATAAGCTGCCTGGAAAAATTTACGGTAGTACTGAATTGGAGTTTGTGCAGTAATTTAAACAAATATAAATGGTATGGAGCTGATCCTTAAGTCCTTGCACACCCTAAAATCCTGTTGGTGAAGTCTTTATATGAAGTAGTTCTGCAAGAACCAGGAATACAACTTTGGTCTACGATTGTACAGATTTCTCTGTATGTATAACTTTTTCAGAGCAGAGAATATAAATTTAAAGCACCATAGCTATCACAGAATAAATCTTTGAAAAGTCCCCCTTCTTCTCTAAAAAGTGTGTTTCTACTCTCAGTTTAAGCTTCAAGGAATTCTTATTCCAAAATAAAATTTTACAGATGTTGATAAATCATACTAAGATGATCTCCAGAATAGCATTCCATGCTGAAACAGAGCAAGAACTATTAATAAAGATCATACTGTGTAGCTGTGGAATAACTCCACATTTCTGGGGATGGTCCCTTTCCAGGAAAGCGACCTCTTGTCCAGAGATTACTTCCTTTTTCCAACTTATCTGAATTTACATATGCTGAAATAACATGCATACTGTTCATCTGTACCAGGTGACAATGTGATCCAAATCATTTGCATACATGACCCATTTCCATCACTTAGGGCTCCATGATTTTTCTCACTTTCTAATTTTAGACAGTGACTTTTCCTTTAGGTCTTAAGTAAAATACTAAACCAAGAATGATCCCCATAGGACCTCACTAGATTAGCACTTATTTTACTAGCTATTCCTAGCAAATACATTTTGAGTATTGCCAGTTAACCCATTCTGAATTTACTGGTATTGAATAGTAGTCATTTCGGTGTCACTAAGTCAAACACCTTACAAAGGGTGCCAACACCTGCCATCTTCATGAACCAGACTTGCAATCCTGTCGGAACAATATAAAATTCATTTGATGAGACCTAATTTCTGTGAAATCCTGCTGGTTAACACTAATTGCATTTTCAGCATTAATCCTTTATTGATGAAGTCCACCATCAGTTGACCTGTTACTTTGTTGATGCTCCATGCCTAAATAGCTGTCTCATACTTCCAGAGTCACCCATCTTACCATTTACAACAGTAGCAGATCGTTCTCCTGATTCTCTGGAACTTCTCAGATTTTCATTTAAAATCAAAATCATTAGTACAGACAGGCTCTTTAAGACCCTCTTGGATGACTTATTTCAACCTTATATAAAAAAGTTTAATGCAAAAAGTAGTCTTTAATATACTCTTCATCATGGGAAAAGGTTTTATCATTCATAAATACGGATGCAGCAAGCTTTGTTGTAAATTGCAACCATGAAATTATTAAGCACCTCCACCTTTTCTATATTGTAGAAAAAAATGCAGAGGAAGTGATCTTTTACTATCAAAATTCCTCTTGTTTTCATGTTATCATGAAAAAAAAACCCTTTCCCCTACTTCTGTGCTTAATGACAACAGTTGCTGGGATGAAAGTTTTATTATAATCTGTATTTAAACCCGTTAATCACCTTCCTAATATCAGATAGTAGCAAACATTTTTCTTTGCTTTTTGTCCTTTTCCACCTTAAACACCAGGTACTGGGCCACTGAGTGGTTTTGCATACCTGAAGATTATACAGTGCCTAAACTTCAAACAGGATTCTAGGCAACATAGCATGACTACACTTTTGCAAAGCTGCAAACCTAGTACACTGGGTTTTGGAGAGACATACGATTTCTCGAGTGSAAGAGAAATTTCCAGGGATTAGATATAGCCAGAATCTCCTTTGCATAAAGCAGAAGGGTGGGAAGAATCCTTCACTCTCAGTTTGTCCTGCGAGTTTATAAAACTAGTCACAGCATTTAAAAACTGCTTATTTTGTTTTTTTTCTTGCTAACATTTATTCAGCTCAAATGTTACAAACATGTGGGAAGAAATCCTCACTGTTGAAGACTGCAATAACAGCAACAATGAATGAACAAAACAGACCAGGACAATGGCCAGTATTTAACCATTATATTCAGTGTACAAATCAGATTTAGTGCTGCATGAAACTCCTGTCTGAGTCACTGATTTAGTAAAATAATCAGTGTTTCATGTTTTCATCAGAACATATATTTGTCAAACTTTAACAATAATAGGCAAAGGATTTTGCAGAGTGAAACCATGTTTGTAACATTCCTTTCTGCACTGCTAAAAATACCATCTCTTTTGTGCATTTTTGATGAATGTCTTAAAATCTGTAACGTGAATCAACAGAAATACTTTAAATACACAAATATTTTTATGCTAGAAAAAGTCATGTGTTTAAGGTAGTTTATTTGGCAAGTCAAGAAAAAGTAAAAGGGAATTTTTCTTAGAAGATAATTTTAAATTGTTAATCCTTTTTTTCCTGCTTTGCAGGGATCGCTTGTGCTGCACATGGGATATCCTATTATATCTGACTGCTATTTTATCGTGATTTATCCAGACACTATCTGCCCTGTGGGAAATACTTAAACTTTCCAGCCGTCACACATTGAAGCAATGGGAAAATACCAGCAACACTACCCATGTTGCTGAAGGAGGTTAGTCTCTACAGTTAAATGATACCACCCCAGTTATTCTAATTGAAGTTTATAAAAATATATATTCAATATTAAAGATTCTACAATATTTCATGATAAACATTTATTTTGAGTAACACAAAAGTTAAGTAGTTAGGAAAACAGAAAGAGAATTCAAGCTGTTTGTTAAGCAAATTTGGAATTCAACATTTTGATTAGACTTTCATTAAGTTAAAATTTCATTTAAGTTAAGCTGAACGCTTTGTCCCCAAATCACTGTGTATACAGGTCTATGTAGGAAGATGTTTTACATTACATGCACACTTGTTGAGAAGAAACAGATTTTTTTCATGACACACTAAAAATGTATGCAAAACCCACGCAAGGAGCTAGAGCAACATGGAAAAGGCCATCACTGACCTACTTAGGGTAAATATATCTATCTGTTTTTCAGACAACAATTAAAATCAGGGTAACAATTCAAACTTCCCCCTAACTACATCTATCAAAAATCATCCTCCTTTAAGAGAATGTCTCTAAAGTTATCCAATTTCTAGAAATATTCCACATGGCTAAGTGACACTTGAGTTATAAATTTTGCCTTGTAACACAATCAGTACTTGTAAAAAATAGTAAAACATAATTGTTTCTGCCCTGCCTTCACAGTTGGAAACTTTTACCCCTCAGTTAGAGCACAGCCATATCAACATTTGATTTGGCATCTGACTTAACCAGTGGGGCAGAAATGTCCAGCAGGGATGATAGAAAAATTAGCAAGAGAAGGAAAATCTCTCAAAGCAGATCAGCTGCCAAAAGAAATAAAAACTTTTTCTATCAGTGGCTGATCTGCTATAAGAGGTTTTTGCTCCCTGCCCTTCCAAATGCTTGTTTTTACCTCTCCTGATATTTTTGTCTTCTCAGTCAAATGGGTTTGTGGCCTCACTAACTGGGGGAAGAGAAACAAACAGAAAGATGTGAGCTCTTCACACAATAAAAGTTAATTTGTTTATTGTTCATAAAGTAACAATCCAGTTATCATTTTAGATACCTAAACCATATATGAATGACCTGAATGAAACTAAATTAAGTGTTGTTTTGACAAATGATCTGTACAAGTTTATAGCAGTGTGCAGCATCTGTCCCTGACGTATCCCAGTGAGGTATATATGTATGAAGTATACACATATTGTATACTTACACTAAGAGATTTAATGTTTGTGTATTAGGTTTTGCAGATTCTAAGCAGCTCCTTACTTCTAATCATCTTTAGATTAACCCTTCTAAATCACATGTGACTGCAGAATAGCCCAATTCCTAAAAAAAAGTCAATAAGCATTACGATAAGTTGGAACATCTGTAAGGAAACCTCAAATACTTTGAACCAAAGCAGAAGCCTAGACGTCAGACACTCTCTGGATTTGTCTTGTATCCAGACTTCAAAAATTTTTCACTGTTCCGAACAAGAGGCTATTTGGCAGAAAGGATCAGCCACCATGCCAACTGATATAAAAACAAATTTATGCATAAGAATTACTATCTGAAGCAAACCCTCTAAGTTTATGAATCAGGTTTTATTATAAATTCACATTCCAGCTACAATCTACTTTATTTCTGAATCTGAAACTTTCCATTCTTGTTTCCAATGAAAAGTTGAAGCATGCATCAAAACCTGAAGACAATTTATTACTTATTGGAGCTATAGGCAGCTGAAATACAATTTTACCATTCCCAAAACCAGTCTTACTACCTTCTCCCCTCCAATACTCAAAATAGCCGAACTCTCAGATGTAATATTCTCTACAGTACAGCATGCCACAATTAAACTTGTAAAACAAAGACAATGATAAAAGAAACACATATGATGTACTTGCATCTATATGCACATTTTCTAATACAAAATTATTTAATTCCTATTTTATCCTTAATGAAATACAACAGATTAAAGAGACCGAAGGACTACTAATCACTTACAGATTTATAACTGTTTTGCAGTTTTCAGTAACTGTACAATATGCAAATCCCTCAGCTATGATTCACTACAGATCTAAGAAAATACCCTCTTACAAAAGCAGCTACCTCAACTTCTCATTTTATGCAGCTTATAGAAAAATTTCAGATGTGACCCAGTTATGTCACAACCATCTTCAAATTGCAATTCTCTGAAAAGTAACTATATTAAAAAAAAAAAAAAGCACCTTCTTAGTCATCAAATCTACTCCCCATAGATAGCCAGGATAAGATTTGCTGACTTGGTTACAAAAATAGACTTTACTACTTATTAAAATTTCTACTAACACTGCAAAACTAACATACTTGAGGAGAACAGGGAGGGAAGAGGGAGCTGAATTCTTTTGCACCTTCAATGGAATTACTTTACAGTGCAGTACAGCTCTAAAAGTCCTGAGGACATCATTTAAGACTTTGGGAGTGATCAAGTAAAAGCAAAGGCATACTTTTGCCTGCAGAAATATTTTAACAGATACATAGGGTAAGGAATGAATTTAGCTTCTTTGTTAGTGATAAAGTCAATCTGGCCATTGGCAATGAACTGTTTTTATGTGAAGAACAAGCATGCTTTATATGGAAATCAACAGGACTCTCAAGCAGCAATTTTCCATTCAAAACTGGGCATTATCCATCTTTCTCCAGTTCCTGGGCTTGTCTTCTCGTTTGCCATTTCAACAAAAAACTTAGATATTAGCCTACACTTTTCTCCTAAGACTTGGCTCTTTGATTTTTATCTTGCTGCTGCTAGCTCCCTTTCCAGTACCTCAGTTTGATTTTATCACTCTGCCAAACCCAGAACAAAGCAAAACAACACACCATATCGCCAAAGCTATGACTCTGAGGTCAGGCTTCCATAAATCCCGAAACTGGCTTAAACTTAAGGAAAACTTACAGCATGGAAGTGGAAGCTTTTTTTGGTGTATGTTGGGAGGAAAGGACAAACAACTGACACTTGGGAAACAAACGGCCCCCAAAGGTATCATAGCATCTTAAATGTCCATGAAAAAACATGGACCTTAAGTAGTGTCTTCTTGAAAGGGGGCTGTACTTACATTCATCTTGTTTCTGAGAGGCAAAACAGCAATCCCTTTCCAGCCACACTTAGCAGCCTTACTAGTTACTCCTGTCTTACATATTTTTCCTTCCCTTCTGTTTCTTCCTTATACCTTAAGCTATCCTGTTGTCATCCTTCTCCAGTTTCCCTCTGAACGACTTATTCACTTATACCTTCTTCCATCTCGCTTCTATAGCTCTTGAACTTTTAACTTCATTTTTATCCCCTCAAAATAAACCCTGACTAGTTCAGTAATCTTGTTGACTTCAATCTCATTTACAATGAGAGATTTTTCTTGAAGCATCCACTTTTCTATATGTTAGGCAACACTGGCCAAATTAGAAGATTTGAAAGACACTGCAGTAATAAAAGCTGGAGGCTATCTGGGATACTGGAAAATATACCAAAGAAGGAAATGATATTATTGCTAGCATTAAGCAACTCAAGCCCTAAAAATCATAAATTTGTTTTACAAAACATTATTTTAAAATATTTTCTCTCTGAATTCATCAGCTATGTTCCAGTTATGTTTTAAATTTTTTTGAAAATGAGTCTGATACTTGCATTTTCATAAGATTTCTAGATCTGAGAAATATTACAGATTAAAAGGCTTAACAGAAAACTGAGGTTTTGCAGTAGCATTCTTATGAGTACTAAGTTGATTCCATTTTCTCCTCTCAGAACAAAATGGAAATAAGATGTTAAAAGTGCATAAAAACCTCACCAATTGTGAATTTAGAGTTAGATTCTCTTCCCTGTGACAGAAGGAGTATCTGTATATAGATACAGACATATATACTGAGAACCACAGARAACTATATTCATTGTTATCCTTCTGTCTTTTACAGTCTTGGGACTCGTCTTTTTCAGAGACCCTATCGCTTCAGCCTGGATTGCATGACTGAGATGAGGCAAGAGACCAAAGCCAACACTTTCAGTCAGGCTTGGAGAACAAGCCACAGGGAGTGGTCACCTTCTGGTTTCCTTGTCATGTCCACTCAAGAATGCATATTCTTCATACCAGAATCCCAAAGCACTGCATTGCCTGAAATCTAAGGTTATCCTTACTCAAATGTCAGAAATAAAACCAATATTAATATTAGCAATACAAATATACACCTACCTCACCATCTTCTCAATTCCATGGCTTACCATCCCCCAAAGTCTCAGATAAACCCCCCAAATTACTCTCTCCATGGCAAATCTTCCTTGTAGTCCATTTCCCAAGATGAATGTAGGCATTAAATGAATGCAGAAATTCTAGAAACATCTTTCCAGATAGATTTGACTGCTTCACCAGGCAGCTCAAACAGGTGGAGGGCACTCCTGAGACCCTTGAGGTAACCATGGAATAATTTAGCCCTATTGCACAGCCTTCAAGCAAAGGTCATGTTAGATTTTTTCAAGGGTTAACATCTCATAAACAAACCTCTTATACATGGTAAAGACCATGATTCTTGTTACTCTCTTACTCTCTGCAAAATCCAAACCACCTAAAGGCAACATTTCCAGGCCAACTTTAATTCTCTTCACCTATATTAGTTACACAAATAACACAGTAGAGCTGCTGCAGGTCCATTTACACTTCCTCCATTGTTTTGAAGGGATTTTGACACACCTTGAGTCATTAACTCCAAAAGTTTCAGACCCTCATATTCAGAGGATGCATTTATAGTGGAATTGTAACTTTGGATTTTCAGATTTTGTGAATTTTTTTTTTTTTAGCTGTTTTGCACATTTGAGAGTTTATTTGTTCTGGGTTTTGTTTTGGGAATAATGGGGAGTAAGGAAAAAGAGCTCTGAATTGGTGCATTTATTGTAACTCCTGCTTTGGAAATTTCCATGTCACATTTTAATTAAGGTTTAAAATCATTAAGAGTTGTTTATTATAAAGTCTCTATGAAATTAGCAGAAACCATGTTGGGACTTAACAATGTACTAGTGGATGTAGAATGGATGCAGAACACATATGTTTGCATATGTCTATCTATTACATTAAACATAACCAGAACCATTCTCTGGTTTTGAAGCCAGCTGGAAGAATTTGGCCACAGTCCTTCCTTTTAAATCCTCTTACCCTCCAACACAGCATGGCCACCTCCAAACTGCCTACTGGCAACAGTCCCATGCTGATTGATGCTAATTCCCCAAACTATGCCCAGCAATTGTCTGGCATGGATCAAAACTTTTTCAGAGACTAGGAATTTAACAGTACAGACACACCTTGGAAGCCCAGGTTTGCTCCCTGGCACTGCTAAATTTCTGGGAGAATAGTCTCCTGGGAATTATCCCTGGGAATAGATTCTCTGGGAAGAGTCAATCAGGCCAAGAATCTTGGAAGATCTCAGCTGTTTAGAGAAAGGGAAAACTAGGAAGTCAGCAGAGGATTTCTTTCGTTTATCTGGAGCTTTGTATTAATTCTTTCTTTTGGTAGTGAGACCAACAAACCAGTTTCCCCTAGATTGCTTTTTCCAGTCCCTTGCCCACCCCACACCTTTCTTTCCTATCTTTCTTAGCATAGACTCATTCACATCTTCCCTGACTTTTCAACTGTCTCTTATGCAGCTGACCACAACTATCTTCTGGTAGCTTTTTCTTCCTTGGCTTCTATGACTCCTTAGTTCATCTTCTGCAATCTAAGAGTTCCTTAAGAGGATCTTTGGATGGGTATCTCTTCCCCCTCTTTGGATGTATGTGTGTCTTCACCCTTTTCTGCTCTACATACTCTTATCTCTGGATAATCTTTTCTACAAATATAGCTAAAAGTATAGCTACTAACCTTGTGCTGAGGCCCAACAGGTCTATCTTAAACTTTTTGTCTAAATTGAAATCTTGGTGCTTCATTCACATATCATGCATGACCCATTAACTCAAGCTTAGCATGACTAGAATAAACTTTTACTCTCCACCTAATAACTTTTCTTTCTCAACTATTACTGGTTATTCCACCACTCAGTGCTTTCTCTGGATTCTCACATACAAGCGCTAATCATTTTTCTCCTTGAATAACATATCTAACACACAGCTTTTTGTCTTTATCCAGAGAACTAAAACTCTCAGCAAGGCTCCAACAACTATGTCTCAATTACTGATTAAAACTTTCTCTTTTCCGGATCTTGATAATGCAGGCTAGATCCTCAACCATTCAGAGAACTTTAGCAAATATAATTTCCTAAGTCTAGTGCTTCAAGTACATCACATCTTGAATTAAATCCTCAGGGCCCCTTATCCTTTTCTTTATCAAACAAACAGCTATCTTTACTTCTAAAACAGAACCCTGTCTGACTTTTCACTTGGTAGTGAAGAGTCAGCTCCCCTCTGAATAGCCCATCATTTCAGATTCTGTTATTTACTTACTAGATTTTCAAATAAACACCTTTGGGTTTTCTTTGCTTTGGAAGAGTTCCTGGTCAGCACCAATCTCCTTCAAAACACTTCTTTAAACTGTCCTTTACGGATTCAGTAATAGCAAAGTCTCAGCAACAGAAGCCTACTATATTTTTTATGCTAATCAATTATTATCAGCATTACTAATAATTACGTTATCTCCTTATTTCCTTTTTCTTCTCTATTTGCGTTACCTTTTCTTGTCCTCCTTATAAGCATCACAGACATCTTTGTATTGTGTTTTTGTATCTCCTAGTATAGTGGAGCTCTACTCCATAACCAAGTAAGCTCCTACATCATCCTAATAACTAGAGTGTATGTTACTAGCTTTGCACTTAGGTTAAGAAATTCATCTTAGACTCCCTTATTTATACTAAAGAGTAAGATGTGTGTTGCATGAAATATCATAACATTGTGATAAAATAGAACCCATGACAAGCAGTAACGTTATAAATATTGTCTTTTTAGCTTTATTTCATGCCTTAAGGCTTGACTATGAGAAGTATAGAGCACCCAGGACTCTTATAAATAGCAAAAGCAATGTTCAGAACTTCTAAAAACTGTGCTCTTCACATTTCAATGTCCTTCAGACTTTACAAATCTTACTAAGTAAACTGTAATAGAAAATGGCTGATTGTAATTGACTTGATAAATTCAATCTCATCTGTTTTGATGAACAATCTGCCCCCTGGAGTAGTCATGTGCATCCTATGGCAAAAATAATTATATGCTTTGTATGAAAACATTCACTTAACTTAGAAGTACCTATCTAATTTGATGCTGTAATTACCTCTTAGAACCCAGCTTTAACTTGCATGCCAATATGAAATTACAATACAGACAGCATCTTAGTAAACACGCTCAGGCAGAGATTTACGGTTATAAAGTTTTTATATTAAGGTTCTGCCTCCCACACCTTGTAACCCCAGTCTTTCCCAGAAGGAAAGAAAGTAGGGGATGACATTTCAGAGGCTCTTCAGTTCTACTCTTTCAACATGAAAATCTAGTCAGTGCCTGCCACTGCAATATTGTAAAGACTGCCACTGGTGGCTTTAAAACAACATGTACAAATCAACTAACAACTGAGTTTAGATGGACCTCCTCCTATTAGCGACAAGAATAAGTTACATTTTTTTTTCATATTTGCATGCTACCTATCATAGATGGTATATATACACTCAACAGATTGTCAGCGACATACATTACAGTGCCTGAAATAACACACAGAAAACTGGTAACAGCTCCATCCCACCTAAAATCCTAAACTTGCAGGAACCACAGAGAACGGTCTTCCTCTCTCGGTAAGAGAGCCCAAAGAGAATAAAACCAGCCGAGGAGGCTCGGCGGGCTCCAGCAGCGCCAGGCAAGAGCCGCTGCCCTTAACCTCTGCCCGCAGAGCTTTAGGACAGAAGCACCGGCCCCTGAGGGCGGACGGGGCTGGCAGTGCCGGGAGCGCGGCTGAGCGGCGGCCTGCCCTGAGCCCTCGGAGGCACTAACCTCGCTTCTCCCTTACAGCTCTGCCCAGGCAAAGAGGGCGGCACGCGCCCAACGGCCCGCCGCACGCCCCAGCGCCTCCCGCGCGCACCCCGCCGGCTGCAGCGACCCGCGGCGCCAGAAGACGCAGCTCGCGAACCCACTGCCACGTGACTTCCGGCTCCAGGTGGGGGCAGGCCGGCGCCTACCCAGCCGGGAGGCCCTCTCGGGGCCAACCGTTACCTAGCGCGGAATTGCCCGAAGAGCGCTTAAAGTGGGGCCCTACTCCCGAGACAGGCACAGCATTGCCTTTGCCTTCCCCTACTCCCTTCCGCTTTCAGAACAGCAGCGAGGCGCAATCTTTGCCTCCGAGACCAGGCTTTTCCCCTTTAAGCGCTAAGGGGACACGGCCGAGAGCCTTTGGATGGAGCAACTCCGGGTTGGTTTCTGATCGACCCACTCCCGGAGTGACGGGATGCCGCGCCGACCTTGCGTGGAATGTTCCATCAGTGGAACAGGGGGSGTTGGAAAGGGGGCCAGTGCCGTCAGCGGGCCGGGGTCTAGACGGGCCCAGAGGCCCTCCCCTGAGAGAATGGTTTCCGCCAGTCACGTGGGCCGGCAGAGGCGGAGCGCCGCCTGCGGCCGCCCCCCCCCCGCCCGGGTGCGCACGCGCAGCAGCGGCGGTGCCCGGCTCACGTGCTCCTCCGAGTGCGGCGCGCGCGGCGGTTATGGCCGCGCTGCTGAGCTCCGCCGGGCGTTGGCCCGTCCCGCGCCCCCTCCGCCCGCCTCGCTTGCTGGGCTGCCGGCTGGGCCCGCGGGGCCGGGCCGGCGGCGGCCTTTCGCCACGTGTGAGCAGGGTGAGCTCAGGGTCGAAGGACGAGGGGAGCGCAGCCGCTCTTCTCCAGCGCCGGCGCAGGCGGAGGCCCCCTCCGTCGCTCTGTTTTGCAGTGTTGTGCCCTTTGACTTAGGTGAAAGCGGGCTGTTTCTTTTTCTCTGTGAAGAGTAAGAGGCAAGTTTTCCTTCAGGGGCTGTAATTACAGATGAGACAAGCTGTGGAAACAGGGAGTCAAGGAGGAAGGAAGAGACCAGGTTGGGCAATGCAGCGATTTACTCCGAGTAACTGAGCAGTTGGAATCAGCACTTTCCTGCACTTGTCCCTTAGTCCTTGCTGGGCCTGTTATCAGGAGGAATATCTCAATTCATTTTACGTGGTTTTCTCTCTCCCATCACACTGTGGAGTGCTTGCCCTGCCTGTGCTCCTGCTCCTGTTCTGAGTACACTAATACCTTGCTGGTGTCTTGCAAGAAGTTTTGAGGCACAGTCTTTCTTTAAGATGAGTGCATCAGTTTTATACAAATCGGTCATTAAAGCAGGAAGTAGAGAGAAAGTGAAAGTATGGGGTGATGATGTCACATGTCTCTCTCTATGGCTTTGCAGGACCCAAGGAGTATGATGTTGCATCAAAGTGTTACAGCATTCTCTTTGTAGTTTTGGGAGAGCTAAGCTTTTTCTCCAGTGCTGGTTAAATGCAGCTTCAGGATCTGGGGAGCTTTTTGTCTTGAGCATTCACTTCCTGGGAGTGGAAGTGCATAAGGCTCAACCCTGAATACGTGTCAGAATCAGTGCCTATGCATACATTTTTTTTAGCTTTTTTTGTGCACTGGTTTTTCTAAAAGATGATGATTTTCTCTTTTAGGTAGGCTAGTTGATTCTGTCATTCTATCAATTAGTTTTGACAAGGATCTTTACTTTGTGAAGTTGATAGGTACATCAAAAGCTTTGAGTCATATTTATTTTTCATATTTTATACAGTTAGGATGCTGTTAGAGCTACATGAAGACTGGTGCAAGCTTTTTTTTATGTTAGGGATTACTTCATTGTCAGCAAGTTCTCAAGCTGCACGTGAATGAGAGAAAGGTTTGCTCATGATTTCTGATCCTCGATGAGATTAGATTTTGGTTTCCATTGTGTCCTATTTCTGTGTCTATAAAATATAAAGTTGAGAGTGGTTTGAGACGCTTTAGCTTTTGTTTATGGAAAATGACTTACTGTAATTATAGTTACAATTGTTAATTAAAAACAATATAAAATTAAAACAAATATTTATATTTTGTAAATTACAACCATGTAGTTAAAGAAGTGTTTTGATCTCTTTTCTCCAAGGATATGAACATTTGCTTTATTTCTTGCAGTATTTGTAAAACATGGTGAGGAGCCAGTCTAGTCAGGTAGGAAAGGGATATGGTGCTTTTACTGTGTAGTACTGCCATATTACAAACTATTCTGGTAGCAGCTAATCTTTCTGTTAGATATGAAATGAAGGGGCACAAATAGCTGAGAGCAGCAGAATTTGTTCACTGTTCCTACAGCCATCTTTAGCAGCTCATTCTACAGCGAAAATAGGAATAGGAGCACAGCATTTCTGTCTGATAAAAGTGTCAGTATGTAGATTTGGTCAGTGTCAGTGACTGAGGTTGAAATTCATCTTGTTAAATATCAAAATCATGTTGTAGACAAATTTTTGTATAAAATCAAAGAATCTAGAAGCATCAGGCACACACACTCAGTTTTATGACATTGAGTGAACTGACAGCAACTTAGTACTACTGAAAGGAGGAAGTTTTTCTGTCCTGTCTCACTCTTGGCTTGTTATAGCCCTGGTGGTCCCTCTGGGTCAGTGTGACTCAGAGATGGAGTGGTAGAAAACCAGCTCATTCAGAAAAGCTGACCAGTTTTCTGCCATTCTAGATAGATAAATTTGTTTAGCAAAGGACCTAGTGAGCTCCAGAGCTGGCTCAGGAGAAGGAGTAGATTGAAAAGAGAGTGAGCAATGGAAAGGGGAAAGTAAGATCTGCTAGAGGGGAAGTCTCACCTCTCCCCAAATAGGCAGATTACTGCTACTTACTCCCTTTGCACCAACGCTGGTGTTTATCAAACCTGTAGTGAGCTGATTTGATTGAGTAGCCTGACAGAAAACTAACCCATACCAAGAAAAGGTTAGTTTTCTGCTGGTTTTAGTGATTAAAATAAAACCAATCATTAAATACTAGAGCTGATGTGAAGAATAGGGTAGAACTTGTGAAGGAAGGAATAAGGAACTCAGGAGAGATATGCTTACCAACAGAACTACAAATTTAGTCATAGATAAACTTTTGTACCTTGTGCCATTTCAGCCAATTTTTTGTTTTCCTCTAATGGAAGCAGTATTTCATAAAATAGTTAGTTGCAAGAAGTGTTCACAAAATACATGTATGATTTGATGAGGGACTAACAGTACTTGCTGGGACTGTATTTCTGGAAAGAACTTGAAGTGCTTTATACAGTGTTCTTTTCTGGCTTTAATGGCTGATCTTTTTCACAAATGTTACCTTTTTGCTTCCAGTTATACTCTACTATGTTTTCATGTGTAAAAGGAGTCATGTGGGATGGTTCAGTTGCTGACAACTTTAATAGTCAGGCTAAATTAAGTATAATTAAAAAAATTATGCTTAGAGAAAGCAGGTGCTTGATAGAGAATATGTTCACAGAAAACAGCAGTGATGCCTTTCATTGTTCTCAGGTTGCAGTCTAATCTGTGACTTATATTGGAGTAAGACTGAAGAACACATTAAAATTTGTACCTTTCTGTCCAGTAATTTCATCCCTAAGACAATATTTAATCTAAAATCTTATTTAGTGTGTGAATTTAGACATCCTAGTGAGTATAAGCGACGCTCTAGAACCAAAGTGTAAAGTAGGGACAATGCTTATGAACTGAAATTACACATGTAAGCATATAATCTCATTTCAGTGTTTAGTTTAAGTAACTGCTCAATGTTTTTTCTTCCATCTAACCATTAACTTCTGGAAACGAACCTCTTAAAGAAATAGAGTGACTTTGATATATGGACAACATTTAGACTCGCTATCTGGGTCCCAAGATGGTATTTTGACAATGAAATGCAGTTCACTACTATCAATCCCAGAGAATATTGAAGAAGCTCTGGTTATGATAGTGTAAAAAAAAAAAAAACCACAACCTGTTTTAAGAGTGAGTAAGCAACAACAAGGAATAATCCAACATTTAGCCAGAGAACTGAGTAAATGACTCTATATGCTATCTCTATGCTATTTGTAATATGTTTACATGTGCTTGTAAGAGTTGTTTTAGCACTGAACATGTGAAGTCACTTCAGATGTAGTTTTGATTCTTTCATTAAAATAGTGGTTACGGAAAAGATGCAAATCTATTGATTCTTTAGAGATGTGTAACAACAAGCGTTCACCTTCAAGCAGAGTTTTCATCAGAACATCGTATAGCCTTGAATCTTCCAGGAAGGTCCTAATTACCATCCCCAAAATGTAGAGTACCCAAAAGATGGTTGGACTACTTGTTACGCTTGTGTAATTCTAGAGACGCTCAGGATATGTTGCCTGTCTGCTCAGAGCCAATATGATATGCAGTGGGTAGAGAGGTGGCTATAAATGTAAATAAGGTTTCAAATTATATTAAATTCTTAGATTGAAGTCAGCACTTTGAAGTGCATCTGCAACTATAATAGTGAGGAAGATAGCTAGGTTTTAGATTTTCTTCTCTGTTGCCTTCTCTCCAGGAAAGCAGTTCCTGCCTCATTGAATAACGAAAGGAAACTTAAGCACGACTTTCCATGACCATCCAAAGTGGATTTCAAATAGCTCAGGTTTAACATACTGTCGTGAGACTACCATAGCCAAAGTATAAACTCTACTTCTACTCTACAGTCTTAAAATAATGTATGTATTAACAAAAGTACAAGCCTTACATTGGTAGGTATTTACAATGGTGCAAGAACGTACCAGTTCAAATCTTGAATGGATGCCTGTTGCAAGATCTGAACCATAGGGGTGTGAGGTGGACAAATCCTCAGTCATCTTGAAACTCAGTCTGTCATATGAAATGCAGTTACCTGTTTGTCCATGATTTTAAACTGTTAGGCGGGTGGCATGCATACACTATCATTAGAATGGATAATCACAAATAACTTTTCCTGTCTGCTGGTAAGTAGTATAATAAGTTTTGTTAGTGTGTTATTAGACCTGCAGTAAAAAACATTTGATTCTAATGGCCATTTATACATAATTAACAGGAGTGATAATCAGTTGAAGTTTCATAGAAGCACAGTAAGCATCTTTGGTATGGTTAAGTAGTTATGCAAAACATCAAAGGACTAATTGCATATTTGCCAAGGTCTGTTACTGAGCTAGTGAGACCTTATAGCCTGCAGCTAGATTGCTGATGTAGATCATAAAATCACCTTAAGTTAGTTGACTTCCTTTTGCGGATCAGTGTTTATTCCCTGGATGTGTTCCACTGCAACCTTTCCTGTAGTGTTTTTCCTAATGCTGGAGAACAAGAGAGTAAAAGGAGAATAAAGAGAGGTGAGACTGCACTCCTTGTCTGCAAGATCACATTTGGGCCTGTGGATAAGAATTTGAATTAAGGGATAGATGGGGATCAGGAGTGGAGGTAGGGGAATTAAAGTGATTTTGGATGTACAATCAGAATGCAACACTAAATGCTGCTGTGGAAGATGTTTTTTCCTAGCAATTGCCAATCATGTCAGTTGATTTTCCTTCTGTGACTGAGCCAAGTTTGAGCATATCGGGACAGAATGGATGGGCTGGTTTAAGGTAGTCTCACTGCAATGACTGATGCTGCTGCTGGGTGTTCCATAGTTGAGCTGATGGACTAGTTTATGGGAGTGTTCCTCATTTAATTTTGTGCAGATTTAACCTAAGCTGCTTCTGAAAATTGTTTAAGACAATAGATGGATATTCAGCTGCACTGGATTGCTGAGGACCATTTTACAGCAAAAACCTCAGATCAAATCTAAGGGACATTTTTCCATTTCACATGTCTACCTCCAGTATTAAATGACATGAAATATACACTGAGATATACTACATCCCTCTCGTGCCTTGCACTTGGAACAAAATAAATGCACCATGACAAACCAAAACAACAAACTTCAGATCTGCAGCAACAAACTTTAGCTCTACAGTGATTTCTGCAGTAAGTTTTTTGGAACTTTCTTCATAGAAGCTTCACTAAGTGAAGGGATACTTAAATTTGCTATAGTAGCTGACAGTTGAGAATGCCATAACAAACCACACGTGTTCATAGTGGATTTGGAATTAAGGTCTGAATATCTTTTCAGGACTTTATGTACTCTAGGTCTCATGGTTTGATGTTACAACTGAACTAAATCTGTCTGGTTGCTGCTGTGGAAAAGTTTGTGTGGGGAGAGAAGGGGTTGGCTCCATTCTCCTCAGGCCTCATTACCAGCCCAGTTGTTCTGCACTAACTCAGGGTGCTCATTTGACCTATTACTGAGGTGATTTCCTTTGCTGGGCTGCCAAGAAAAGAAATTCTGATGGATTAACAAATTGTATTGAATCAGTTAAAGATCTGATGAACTCTAGAAGGGTGGGACCATGAGCAAAGGGAAAAGAAGGACTGGGACTATTGCTTTGGATGACTGCATGCCATTAGATCAATTCAGCTATATTGCTGAACTGCACTTTTAGATGTACAAGTGCCAGGATGCTCATCCTAAAGTTGGCACCCTTTCTATTCACAAAGCAAATGAGGATAATTAAGCTTCTAAGGCATGGACCATAAAACCATAGCTGAGCACAAAAATCAAGTAAACTCTTTATATGCAAGTCTCTCAAAGCATCTTGGCCTTGCTGCCGCTTCTTAATTTTGACATTCTCATCTGTGAGTTTGGATGTCAGTTCTCATGACTGCAGAGAAAAGAGCATCTCCCTCAAAACAGCAAAATTTTCTGTAGTGAAAACTTCTCCTTCTGCAAGATCTGTGTTATAATCTTTGTTCTGTCCAATTCAGAGGGGATACTTGCTGATGAAGTTGGTAAGAGTGCCATGTGCAACACTTTTTTAGTTGTCCTTGTAAAGACTTTGTTGGCTTTTGATAAGTTGTAGCATGTTTGTGCAGGATGGGAGCATGTTGGTGAGACAGGGAGAATACCTTGTTAAAGAATCTAGTTTTATATCTGGGAATTTGATTGAGCTATGGGGAAGCCCTGTCTTAAAAACYCAGATGATTCATGGTACAATTTATATAAATTAGCAGCAAACAAGTTGCTTCTGCTTGTTCATTGTCATACTCAGGAACCTGTCAGAAGTGGACAGAAATCCAAAGTCAAATGCTTAATTGCTTTATATTAGCAAAATGATAAAAGTGATCTGCATTAAATTCAGAAGCAACATTCAGTAGACCTATTCTTGGTAACACTGGAGTAACTTATTATCATAGTAAAGTTCTGTGAGCTGCACTGCTGTTGTATATGATTTACTGACCAAAGTAAAAAGTCTCTAAATAGAGACTTCCTTTTCCTAAGAAGTAGCACAAAGCAAGCCTTTTCTGCTTTGCTTCTTGTGAATCACGTACCTAAAGTTTTAAGATATTCTCTAAGAAGCCTGAGGTTTCTCAGTCTACATGAAAAAACTTTTCTCATAGTATCCTATTGTATTTTGCTGAAAAAATGATCTTCATTCTGTGGTCTGATCATTGTGGCCTTTATTTTTGTATGTGACCATAAGTAAATCAGAGAAAATAACATTTAGCAGTCATCTGATTCATGCTGAGGTATCAGTTGATAAAGTTGGTTTAAAAGTTGGTCTATTTAACTTAAGTCTGCAGTGCTTTTATATACAGTAATAAATTTTATCCTTTTAAGTTTACCATTATTTTACCTTGAGCATGGCTTGTATTTCAAAAATTATTTCATATATCTTTTGCCAGTTTAGGAAAATACTCAGCACTTTTAGTTGCATAGAAAAAGCATAGCTACTACCTCACTGTGGCTCTGATAAAGAGAAGCAAAAATCCATGTGGTGGCTCTGTAATTCTCTCTTGAATGTTTGGATTTGGTGATGTTTTACAGAAACTTACCACTCCTGCCTGGCAGATCACTGAAACCACCTACTTTTTTGAATTTTGGGAAAGATAGGAGACACTTTTTATTCAGGCTGATGTGTAAATAAGATACTTCTGTTCCTTTAGAAAATCAAATGCACTGTCTTTGAGTTTGCTCTAGAAATACAGGAAACAAGTAATTACTTTCCAAACTTTCTAAGCTAAATTGGAGGATGAAAAGTTGCCTTTATTGCAGAATGAGGGGTTTTGTACATTGGGTTTACAAAAATATAATGGCTTAACCTTTCCTATGTGGGCAGGATCTACATTTTTAATCCTTGTGAATGTAGAGAGAAAGCTGAAAACTGGAAGGCTACTTTTAATCTTGTGATTGTGGGAGTAGGAGAGAGTTCACTTTATATTAAAAAACCACTGCGGTTTGCTTTAGGCTTAATCTATTCTTTTGAGCTTCTCTCCAGGTAGGTACAAAGAAACACAATTCTGAAATACAGTGAAGAGAAATTACACATTTTGGGGAAGAATCAGATGGTAATTGAAATAGATCTGAAGTTTGTTGTGTGACTTCATATGCTTGCAAGTGGCAGTTCACATGGAGGAGATCTTAAAATGCTGTTTAAAGATAATAACGGAAGTAAATACCTATTGCAGCCTTTGGAGGAGTACCATGCACTTTATTTTATGTAGCATTGCATTTAATTCTGAACAGAGTTAATTAGAGTAATTGAAAAAATGTATTTACATTGTGAGGTTATCTAATTTAACCTCTGGTACTGCCGTAAGATCAGCTACGTTAAGGTCATGCCTGTTGGAATTTTTTCCTGATCTTATTTTATAAGCTTTCAAACAAGAAAGTTTCGGTGTGACAAAGTATCTTGTTCTAATATTTCATTACAATTAATATTTTAATTATTAATATTACCAGTGTGATGCCGGATGGATTAGATACAGTTGCTTCTGTCTTTGGAGAGAGGGACAGGATAGATGAGTCTTTCAGACCTGTGTCCTGTGAGTGATGAGCAGAATAATTCTCTGTGTTGTTTCTGTTAGTAGGTCCTGCAGTTATGTTTTTTTGTTGCATAATGTTTCATGTTTGCAATGTTTCATGTTGTGGCTCTCTTTCAATTCTTTCTGTTGTATTGTTGTCTAGTTGATTGTACACCACCTTATGTTTCTGCATTTGTTTTTTTGTCCAAAATGTTAAACTTCGTCTTTTGTCTGTATTGAAATTCCTTTTTGTTGATTTCAGGCAATTTCTTCAAGGAATCAAGATAGCTTTGGAGTCTGATGTTCTCCTTTTAAGAGTTTCCCACTATTAGGGGTGTGCTGCCATCTACAAATTTTATGAGTTTATTTTCTTTTCTGTCATCCAAATTGTTAATAAAAATTATTAAACAGAAATGGGTCATGCAGTCCTGTCCCAGTTGGGTCAGGATATACACTAATTTAGGATCCCATGAAATATCTTCCCAATTTTGCAACAAATCCTGGTAGCCATCTTTACTTTTTTTTTTTAAGCCACTAGTGCACCCATTTTTCTGATTAAAACTACATCCCATCTCCTTATTTTGTTAATGAGAATGTCAGATAGRATGGGTGCTAAAAAACTTACCTGTGTGTAGATCCATATTTTTATGTTGACATTGCTTCTGTTTTTGCCACAACTTGTCTCCCATGAATTTTTGAAGAGAACTCCAAAGGATCTGGGAATTGAGTGAGGTCCATTAAATATTTCTTGAATATAGTTTATGTTGCTAAAAGTGATTTAGCCCATTCTTCCCTATTCTCACCCACATTCCTACCTCTTTGTTAAAATTGACTTAGTTTAATATATGGTCATGATTAACATTTTTTGGAAAAGCTAAACAGTGTATGATTTGTAATTTTTTTCTGTTTTAAGGTGTATCTGTACTCTTTAATTTTCTTTTCTCTAGTATATTTAGAAACCTTTCTTGCTACCTTTTTATGTGCCTTCCTAATTGAAACTGTTAACATGACCTGTTTGATTTTTATCCCTCTTTTCTTTTCCTGTTCTCCTTAATCCTGTGTTCCTTCTCAACTTCTAAAGATCGCATAATTGTAAAATCATACAATATTTTACAGTGTATAAGCATAGCACTTGATATAACAGTATAATATTTTAGTGTAGTTAAAATATCATGCTAAACATTAAGCAGGGATAGCTTAGTAACAAATGAAAGTTTATAGCCATCAAGTCTTTTCATGCAGATTTTGAGCATGCAAATGCTTTTTTTGTCTCGGTATGTAACCTGATGGAGCTATGGAAGTGCTTTAAAATGTTAGTGGCTTTTGGCACATAGAGATCCTTAGAAAGATGGCTTTGTTACGGCCATGCATGTACTTTAGCTAAGAAATGTAAGTACAGATCAATTTTATGTTTACAAGTGTGCTGTGTGGCATAAGATCTAATGTAACCACACAACAGTAGCAGATTTTTTTTAAACTCCAATTTTAATCTGAAACCCAGGAGTTTTGTGGCACTTGTGCTTTAATGTAATGGAAGTCATAGTGTAAATTTAGCCCATAGTTATTTATGAATTATTAAACAGTTATTCTAGGTTATAGCTATTGCATTTGGATATTACACTTGAGAGGATTTGAAGATCTAGTATCTTGCTGTTATTCTTACCTTGTATTCCTGGATTTTTACTTATTAGCCCAGTGTTTCTTTTCTTTTCTTTTTTTTTTTCCTGACAGTGGTCTAGTTATATGATGAGATAGTAGGAGAAGAATCTACAAAAAAGGAAGACAAAGTAGGCAAAATAAGACCCCTGAAAATGTAGATTTCTAGTGAGAAATGGTATTATCAGTAATAAAAATGTTTGTTAGTCTGACAAGTTGCTTACTACCAACAGTTATGTTTCATTTCCTTAATTCTTCCATGCTCCTCTGCTTTTAGTCACATATTCCTAAGCCCTTTCTTTTGTTCATTCTGGTGTTTGCTGTACATCAAGAGCCGATTCCATTCTCTAATCTGATGGAACAGTAACTAGTTTTTTTTGTTTGTTTGTTTTGGGGGTGTTTTTTCTTGGGGGGGGGGATATGACTGAGTTGGTGTTTGGCTGGGTTAGTGAGCTTAGTTTGCTCACAGAGGAATCTGATTAACATGAGAGCTGGCCCAAAGGAAACAGTGGGAGCTTGCACCCAAAAAAGGGGGAAGACTGAAACTGAGGGAGGGGACCTCTCCTTTTTGGCAGTCTATCTTTCTTCATTCTTCACTTCTCTTTTCCCTGTCCCTCCCCAATCCAAAAAAAAAAAAAAAAAAAAGTAGATCCATTTGCTGACCTCTGGAAAAATGCTTCAGGAGGACACTCAAGGAGATCTGGCAGTGGAAAAATTTGCCTGCAGCTAGAAAAATATAATGGCTGAATGTTGATGATGGTCCTTAATACTCAAGGATTTTTTTGGAATGCCTTCAAAAATCAAACGTTTTTTACTTAATTGTTTTTCACAACTCTGTTAGGAACAAGATTCTGCTTCATGCTTTTCTTTTTATTTAAAGTAAGAATTTTAATCGTAGAACTTAGTCTGCCTAGTTAACAAATCTGAAGTTCAACGAGCAAGCAAAAAGGTGGTCTCTGGGCTACTTCCTACTTGCGGGAGACAACCAGATGGTAAACCAGCAATCTGTTTTTCCGCTAAACCCTGACAGACAGCCCACTGATGTTTCTTTCTGCCATTAAGCAGCTTGCAGCCAGTGCTGTCAAACATTGTAGTGCCAGCAAGTTATTCCTCCACCAGACTCCCTTTGCTAGGTCTTCAAACTAGCACTGATAGGGTGAGAAGCCAACCAGCAATGGAGATAGCAATGAGCAAGCTACAGGCATGTGGGAAGTCCTGCCTGCACTTCTTGCTTTTGGTGGCTGCCTTTTCAAACAAAATATAGGACTTCTGGAATATCCATAGTGAGAGGGAGTATAAAATCTACTCTTTTAACTAGTGTAGAGCCCTTAAGGAAATTTAGCTGAAGAGCTCTGGGCTACAGGGACAGTGAGGAGGGAAGGCAATTTTAGAAACTGTTGAATCTTACCTTGCTGTCCAGTATTTGTTACTTTCTTTGTATAGGAATCTGGAGCAGGATAGTCTTAGTTTATTTTATGCAGTTGTACATACACTTTAGAACAGACTTCAAGAAGTGCATGTGTGTAATGATACTTTGTCCTGCACAGGCTGTTCACGTTTCCGGTATGGCATAAATACAATTTTTCTTGTTCTTACGTACATCCACTTGGTTTTTTTTTGTTTTTTTAAAAAAAGGCAAGCTCCTGTTGTTTTGCTAGAAATAAGAACACTTCATCACATTTCTTGTAGTTGTCATACTTTATTTTTAACCTCACATAAACAATTGTCACTGTGAGAAAGTATATATGACTATATCCATCTTTTTAGGCAGAAAGGCTAACAAAGTGCAGTGAAATGAATTGCCTACCTTTGTTTGTTTAAATCAATGCAGAATATTTTTGAGAAACTGGTTGTTTATGAGCAAGAAATAGAAGAAGATTATCTTTTTTTTTAAACGTTTAAGTGTGGCCAGGGTAGTTGTAAAATCACTCAAAGAAGTGTAAGCTCTGTGTGTTTTTTTTTGTTTTGTTTTTATTTAAGCAGAAATCTGATGTACCAAACAAGGTTCCTTACAGTTGCACCTCAACAGGAGGGAAGAGTTAAAGAAGAACCAGATTCAGAAATTCAAAACAGACGGGCATGGCAGTTTGACTGGGCATTAAATAAACTGGATAACTCTGTCAGAAAAACTGGTCGCATCCCTAAAGCCCTTCTACTAAAAATATTCCATGAAATATGCAGAGCAGGTAAGCTTCTTTTAATTAAAACAAAGTTGTTAAAGCTACTGTATAACAATTTGTCAAGCCACAGAACTTAAATGAAAGAATTCTGATTTATGTTAATTTTGTCTTTTGGATGTTGTTTAACCTACTGCATGTGTTGGTGAATGGACTTTAAATGTTTTAGAGATGTTAGTTTGCTTCGAACACACACTTTTCCAGTGTTTTTTCTCTTTGGTAATTAATACATCTGGTAGAAATTCAGTGTACTTTTAAAATCTTTATCATATTCACCTGCTTTTTATGGATTTTTATGCAGTAATGTTACACTTTCCTCCTTGCTGAATATTAACTTTCATATGTTGTATAGAAACTGTACTGTGAACTCAACAGGGATCGTATCTGTCTATTTTATACAGCATATTTTAAAAATGTAAGATTTTGTAATCTTATGTATGCTTATGTATGTAATGCTGTCCTTAAGGTGTCACTTGTTTTTAAGATGGAACTCTATAGGGAAATGTGGAGATGATCTCAAGTTTCCCCATGCCCAGGTAGTTGTGGATATTTGGGACCAGAGAGATTTAATTTTTTAAACAGAAAGAAAATAAATAGCTGAAGCATTGTTCATTCTGGAAGATTCAGTATTCCTTTGGCTAAAAATAGCCAGAATAATCTTTTATAAACTGTACTGTAGTTGATGATGAGATTTGGTACTTGTTAGATCAAAAGATGAGACAGTGGAGATATTTAATAAATGGGGTTTTAGCATTAGTAGTCTATGAGAGTATATTGAGAAATGTTTATTGTTTTGTTTTAATTTTAAACTTTGAGTGTTACTCTGGACAGTTATTGGCTTCTGTATCTGGGTTTAAGCTCTTATAGTTTTGCAGTTTACTGTTTAAAAGCCAAGTCTTTAATTCTTGCTCTCTTTCTGTTAAACGTTTTTAGTTTTGACTTTTTGCTTGTGATGTCTTTTCTGGTTCTGACTGCTTTTTCTTTTTTAGGGATAGACTTTATAATTTGTGAGTGTGGGTAGGCAAGGGTTTTATGTCTCTCTGCTTACCTTCAAAACACAATTCTTCATGATCTTTGATTAGTTACACAGTTTTTAGGGAGTCACGCTAGCAAGAAGATAATTGCTTGTAGTGATTTCATTTGGCTATGTAAGTGTATTTCAAGCAGCGGTTGTTTTTTAGAGTTTAAAAAAACAGGGTAAAATTTCTCAAACGATTTAACTCGGGTGCCATTTGAATAAATGACTAATATTTCCATTTGAAAATCTCAATCCTCATTTCTATTTCTAATAGCAACATTAGAAACTATTTTAGCAAAAGTGTGGGAGGTTACGGTTTATTTCTAAAAAGGGTTTGCATGTGTTTGTAACCTTCAGTTTCTAATTACAGAAGAAAAACATGGTGATTGATGTGGCTGTCTTGTGCTCTACCTTCCCATACTCATATTCCTAACTTTTTTTCCTGTCCTTTGACTTTCAGTGTACTCAGTCATTAGTATAAATATTATCAAATTTTTGTCTAATTTTAAGCCTTATATAGCTTTCTGCTATTGAGCAGAAATTTTTGAGCTGATTTTCCTGCATTTGAATATTTTTATTTTATTTTGCCTTTATTTTATAATCATATAGCTGCTTCCACAGTTCTGTATAATTAATCAAAAATTAAGTTACTGTGGCATGCTCTGGAATATGTACAATTTCCATTACACTTATAGTTAGTAGCAGCAGCTGGAGATACTTTTACTTGCAGCAGCTTCTGCCTCTATGTTGGGCTGTATGCAACTTTGGTGAGTTGGTATGACAATTTGGAAATCACTTACAAAGCATTTATGATGGTGCAGACTTCAAATCATTTTGGAAGTCTGAATCATTCAAGTCTGCGTGTATGTTTCAGTTTGGGATAGAAAACCTTAATTTTTTTTTTATGTTTTTTATGCAGTCATGCATTTATCTTGTTCCTTGTTAGAAGAAATCACTTCTGAAGTATGCCTTCCTTCTGTGATAGGAAAGGGTTAACATTTTTTGCCCCCCCCCTTTTTTTTTAAGCAATACACTGCTTTCTGAAGGAACTCTCCTTTTTATTAGAAATTGCTGGGTTTGCTTATATAGACATGATAGGAAAAATGCTGTGTCTTGAGCTTCCCTGGTAATCTGTGAAGTATGTGGCAGCCCTGCCATACTTTGCATCAGGAGCAGTAGTGCAGCCCAAGACAGACAACTAGGTTTGTAGTTGTTTTTGGCATCCCTGATGTTATGTGCAGAGGTTGGAGGAGGTAGACTTTTTCTTAGCTTCCTTCACTATTCTCTAGGCAAAAGTTGTCTCATTTGTTTGATCTTGAATGTGGATGGAGCTAAAATAGATGCTAATAGTGGAAACTCATGCTGAGCATCTTTGAATAGCAGTTTTGGAACAGTATGATACTGGTTTGAAGTATTGTGCAGTTTCAGAAATTTGCTAGAAGGTTATGTTCCTTTTAGGATGAAATGATCTTTATAGATCTTAGATTGGGAAATTTAAAGTACTGGAAATTTAGAGTACTGGATCATCTGAATTTAAGATTTGTTGTGCTGCTTCTTTGAATTTCTGCTCAGCTGAGCTCATTACTGTACTAAATGCCATGTTTTATCAGGAATAGTTTTCAGTATATAGTAGTGTCATTGCTTAATCTTTTGGGTGTCCTGTTCAGTAAAACTTTTGAATTTCAAAGAAAATTCTTCTATATAAGAAAATGTATGTATTTCAATGGGTCAGTCTCAAATCTTATTTTTTCTACTAATATTAAATGTGTAATTTATGAAGAAATTCGTTGTGGCTATATTCTACTTAAACATGAAGTTTTCCCTTCTATCTTTCACTTCAGTTCCTAGTAATGGTAGCATTTTCATGCTGAAGGAAGCATTCAGATACACAATTCGTACTGTTTGCCAGCAGACTTGCTTTTCAGCTTTAGACTTAAGTCATCTCGCTTCATGAACAAAAATTGGAGGTTAACAGTAGTTTCAGCAATAGCATAGCAACAAAATAACAGGTTGAATAGACTGCAAGCTCAGCAGGGTTATAGGGCTGTTCCTTTTCGAGTGAATTTAAAGCTTATTTAGGGGTCCGCATTGACACTGCTGAAAAACAAAAGCCTCTGTCAGACAGATGGATAAATTATGATGGCGTCTTGTGAGTTTCTTCATCCTAACTTGTTTGGGTATAATCCTGAACTGACATAAGCACTGGTAGAACTTGGGATGTAGGAGGTGAGTTTGGTATGGGTTATGCAAATTTGTCTCCTTTGAAAAGGCTGTTACTCTGACACTTCTGTTGTGTGGACTGTTTTTGGCTGCAAGAAAAGCCTGAAACCAATTTACTATCCAAGAGCTACAAAAAGAAATTTTTTTAAAAGAAATTTGGAACACCGTTCAAAAGGATGAGTACCTACCTCTTCAGAAGTGTATGTGATTACTTGCAGAACTTACCATAGGAACCTAAAAGCCCTAAATTTAGACAGTAATAGTCTATAAAAATATTTTAAATAATTGTTTTAATATTACCTTTGAATCACTAAACAATAGAGGCAAAAAATGCATGTACTCATTTAAAAATATAGTTCCCAGGGGTTTTTATATCTGACAGACTTGTTGCATGTATGTATGTATGTATATATTTATTTATTTAGGTGACTCTTTCCATTTAACCTGAATTAGATCTGTTAACAATGTTCTTTTTTTACTGCAGGGTCTCCAGGGAGTAACCAGGCCTTGCTTTTGTTGCGAAGTTGTGGTGCTTTATTACCAGAGGTAGTGTCATCTGAAAGAACAGAACTAGCCCATATGATATGGGACAAAATGAAAGAACTGGGTAGGTGTGTTTTTCAGTCCATCGTGAAAGAACAGCGATGTGCTTTAGCGTTGCCAGGTTGCTTTCTTTGTAACAGAAGACTGAATGCATTTTAATGGTGTTTAAATGTTAGGTTATAATGGCAAATATTCATTAGCAAATGAACACTAGGTTTTGTTATTGCAGTGAGAGACCTATTTCCTATTCTGGGAGTTATACTGACATCTAGGGGTGTTTAATAATAATCCCCCCCCCCCCCGGTGCTTAAATCAGACTTCTGCTTGCTTTTGATTATTGTAAGAACGTATTTTATTTCTCAGTTAGATGTTGAGCAGTTACCTTGGTATCTGGTGGCCTGAGTGTTCCTGGTGTTATCAGCTATTTTATTAGATGATACTTTTTATTTTAATTTAGTCATTTATCTACAAATGTCTCATAGAAAAAACTGATTCTTGAGAGTAATATTGCTAAATCTGTAAAATTCACCTATAGCAGACTGCAGAATGGAATGTATGTGAGCATTGATGTTTCTGTACTCTTGATATGTTTTAGCCTTTTAAAAGCAAATGCGCCTTGTTAAATAGCTGTCTGGTGTTGCAAAGTTGGTTAAAAGGAAGCAACCTGATTGTGCATAAAGCCGGTACAAAATAAAATTGATATGAAATTAATTATCTGGAAAAGCTATAAAATCACATTCAATTTAAAGAATCTACACTCAGTGACTGTGCCTGAAATATTTCCTTAGGTGCTGTGTATGATACAAGCCATTATAATGCTTTACTTAAAGTCTACCTTCAGAATGAGCATAAGTTCTCTCCAACCGAATTTTTGGCCAGAATGGAGGAAGCTAATGTGCAGCCCAATCGAGTAGGTATCCTTTAATGATATCTTCTTTCTCAATAGCAATATCATTTACTGGTTAGAAATCATTAACTTCCCCTTTGTTTTCTGCAGGTTACATACCAAAGGTTGATTGCTGCTTATTGCAATGAGGGCGACATTGAAGGAGCCAGGTATTCCTTTGCATTTATGGTTAAATGAATTGCATCAAGGAATCTGTTTCTCAGATTTCCTGCCATTAATGTTCAAACTCATTTCAGGGTAATCCTTAAAATTTTTGAGCAAAGCAAAGGGGATTAAGTATATTTTAATCAAGCATTGAATAGCAGTTTCTTAGATACAGCTGGAACCTACGCGAGCAAAATAAAAATAAGTGATGGACCAGTGTGTTCAAATCAAATTGTCTTTTAAGTTGCTCTGAAAATAAGTTATTTTGTCATTTCTAGAGCCTGTAAAAAAATGTGAGGTTATGAAGCTTGCTTTGTAAGAAAATGGCTACTGGGAAAGGCAGATATTTATTTGAGGATAGAATGGGCTAAGGAGCAAATAGCAATTTTTTTCCTGTTGATGTTGTTACACAGAGCTTCTTACTGGATATCCATGTATCATTAGTTGCATTAATTTTAGAAAGGTTGCCTTTAAGTTATAACAGTGTGATTGCTGAGCGTGAAAAATAAATAAAGGAAGATAAAACCAAAAAAAAACTATATTCATGTCTGTGCATATTTTTAAGTGATAAATGTAAGTCATTGGAAAAATGAAATTGATCGTATTATGAGCATATTATGCAACATCCCAAACTATAGTTGCTCAATGACGTCAATATTTATTTCTGTTTGTTACAGTACTTGTCCATCAGCACAGCGGTAGCTCAGGACTTTATCTTCTCAAACAAAAAATGTTCTAATCATTGTCGTAATATTTTTCAGTAAAGTTCTTGGGTTTATGAAGAACAAAGATCTCCCAATCACAGAGGCGGTATTCAGTAGCCTTGTGAAAGGTCATGCAAGATCAGGGTAATGTTAATACTTTTTTTTAAAATTTACTGTATTATAAATTGATATTGTACAGAAAACTTAAAAGCTGCAAAACTAGGACTAATGTAATGGCTTTAAATAATGTATAAAAGACTTTTTATATGCATTTTCAGGCAAAGCAACTGTTTAAGAAAAGTAGATTTTTTTTCTTGTATTTGAAAAGGTTGAATTTCAAGATAATCACTATTTTTGTACTATTTGAAAAAGAAATTTGCTGTACTTAAATTTTTGAACTTTTTCCACTGCTGAAGTTGAAATAAGTATTCAAAATAATACGATAATTAAAAGATTTGCACTTTGACCTTTGGGGTTTACTTAGTTAAAATAGGTTTTTCTATGCTTGTTGTGTTCTTAGACTTTGTTTCTGCTCATTTTGTTCTGTTTAATTATTAATTGAATGAGGAAATATGCAAGTTGCAATAAATATTATGATTAAATTGACTGAGATTCTTTCTTTTGAATGTTTTTAGAGATATGAAGAGTGCAGAAAATATCCTCTCAGTGATGAGGATGGCTGGTGTTGAGCCTGGCCCAGACACCTATTTATCATTACTGAATGTGTATGCTGAAAAGGGTGATGCTGACAGCATCAAAAAGGTATTGCAAGTTAGCGTTTAAATATGGTTTAGTTTGTCTTTAAGTCAGTTTAACTCTGGAATGCTTTCTATCTGTATGTATGGACTAATACTTTATTTTAAAACTTGTTTCCTGATAGTCAGTAGCAAATAAAGATTTTTTTTTTTTTTTTTTTTTTGTATCTGAGTAGCTGGTTAACTGAAAGCAGTTTCATACTTCATTTAAAAACAAAAGTTTTTCTTTTGATAGCTGCTTTTTACTCTATGTGAAGATATGGTAAATAATGTTCACTAGTGAGTGATATAATAATTTTTTTTTTAATTTATTCAAGAGACAAACAGTGTATGTGGTATGTATAAAGTTATTCTGCTCCCACTGAAGCCATTGAATCTTTCCGGTAAACCTGAATTTTTGTAAGAGTTCATACAAACAAACTTGGGTATTCACAAAGCTTGGGTAAGATAATGCTGCTTTAGAGGCTAACTTTCATGAATACTCAACTACAAAACAGTCCTTTGTTTAGTTGAAATTCTGGTAAGGAAACAGCAGAGAAAATTGTTTTGAGTTTAATGAGTGGTATCAAATGGAAGGACCAACTCGAGGAGGAGAATGTGGGAAACGATATATTTCTATGGCTTACAAATTAAGCCAATCTTCCTCAACCAATCTTCTTCCAAGCAATAACAAAAAGTTTGACTAATTGCGATCTCTTTTCATAGCAATTTTTTTGAAAGTCATCTCTCTGATATTTTCATATATTATTAGGTATTACAGAGAATCTATCTATTATCCCTTTATCAGTCCCTTTTTCTTTTTAAAATCTAGAGGTGTTTGAGACTGTCTCTCTCTAGATTGTTGGTATTCTCCCTACCATCTTTTGTGTGTCTAAAACCAATGTTTAAAAATGTAAAAGAAAAAACCTCAGCTTTTTGTGAATTTTATTCTTTTAACGTATCATGTTTTGAGTCAGGTATAAAGTTTATTAAACTTACACTTATTCTGGTTTCCAGACTCTAGAAGAGGTTGAGAAGACTGAAGGGTATCTTATGGATAGGGTTTTGATGCAGGTGATTTTAAGCCTTGCCAAGGCTGGATATCCTCAGTACATCAAAGACATTAAAGAGCGCATAAGATTTGAAARGGAATTAATTCCAGGTATGTTCTCAATTGCTACCATGGTATTTTGCATGGAAATACTACGCAGGGTTTAGCGGGCAAGCACTTTCAGTTCTTTGCAACAGTCAGTAATGTCTCCAAAAACAATTGTTTTTTGTTGAATATTTAAAGTAAAATATTATTTTCCTATCATGCCTATGGATTCATTTGCTTTGCTTTAAATCATTTTAAACGATTTTTTTAAATATTATAAACCACCTTTAATTTGCATACAATATTAATGTATCAAAATTTTAACTTATAAAATCCATTAAGACTTTATAGGAAAGTGGTAAAGCGTGGAGTCCTTTTTGCAAACGACACTAGCAGAGCTTCAGTTATGACAGCTGTTCATGAATTTAACGAAAAGGGAGATTGTAAATACTGAATATAGCTTTCTTTAAGTAAAGTGAAAGTCACTTTTGGATCCCAGCATGTTTAATCTGCTTGATAGCTGTCGATAATCTTCATCCCTTTTTTCCTCTCTTAACAGGTCTAGAAATGTTTCTCTTATCTCCTATCCTTGTATCACATTACAGTGGTGATGCTTCTAAAAATTTTGGCATTGCATTTTTAGTGGGAAAAGTGAATTCCATTGATAATATAAATAATGCTGAAAAAGGTGGTCTCAAATTTGATTGATTGGTCATGTTAAACAGTATGTTAATGATACTTTTAAAATATATTTACTTCCCTTAGTGGTTTAATGCTAAAATAGTTAAACAAGCATTTTATTTTTTTCTGTTTTCCTATTTCTAGATGCAATGAACCTGTGTTTGACTTTGATAACTCTTGGCTTCGAAGATATAAGTTTCCATATTTTGAAGTCTCTTCATCATTTATCACGTGATAATATGGACCAGGGTAGCTTCTTCTTACAACATTGTGTAAATACAGATATGGTATGCAGCATAGTAATACTTTTCTCTTAACTATACGGTATATTTATTTTATTATTTTATTAGTATTAGTTATTATTTATATTTATTTATAATTTAATGTGACTCTGAAGATTGAAAATAGTAGATTTTTTGCACAGTTAATAAAAGTAGAATGGTTTTAATATTTCATATCAAATTTGCATAATAAGATGAAATTCATAAAGGTATTTCTTTGGTATCCCTTAATGTTTGCCATGTGTAATATGCATTTTATAAATACTAGAAGAATCTGACATTCCTAACAATTAAAGAGATTGAAAAATATATTAAATCAATTTTAAAAATTCTTTGCAGCCTGTGAGCAAGCTGAAACAATATTGTAGCGAGTTGAAAGAAGTGAAAATGCACTCAGCACCTTTACCGTTTGTTTTGCGTTGTGCTTTGGAGGCCAACAGGTCAGGTACTCTGCTTATTTAGTTATTTAACATGTTTGTTTAAAGTACTTGGTCACTGTTTAATTATCTTATGAATGTTTTTAGATATGGCCATTGATGTGATGAAGATCATGAAAGAAGAAGGCTTGCCACTCAGACCTCACTATTCCTGGCCACTGCTTGTTGGGTACCAGAAAGAGAAGAATCTTAAAGGTTAACTCTCTGATATGTGTTCCTGTTGCTATATTATAAACTTAATGCACAAATTTTTTACTACAACGTTGTTTTAAGATTTAGCAAACTCTTGAAAGTAAATGAAGAATTGCTGCCTGAGTTATTTTGTTGCAAGCATTTTTTTCTTCAGAAAGGCTTTTTAAAAACCACCTTTCCTCCTTAATCATGGTACAATCCTACAAATTTAAATGGAAAGATGTGTGAAAGAGTTTAATTATCTTTTTAACTCTTTGCACTCTCACTGCCTTCCAGTTGCTCTTTATCCTGTACAGAATTTACTCTTGACAAAAACTGAAATTTGAGAGAAGCATTTGAAATTAAGGTTATGTTATAATAGCTCTCTTGGACTGCAAAAATATATATATACATATTTTTTAAACCAACTTCTTATATCTACCTGATAAGCCAAATGTGAGTTTAGTTACAATAATAAAAACTGCAGGAGAACTTATGTTGCTCAATCTGTGAGCCTGACCTGACAGCATACTGATTGAAGGACAGAAATGCTCAATCTTTTGGATTCTTAAGTAGGCTTAAGCATTTAGCATACTTTCCCCTGTTACACATGGGGATGTCTACAGGATATGAATAAGAATTGAACAAATATTAAATTTTAGAGTACAGTATCTAATTCTTTGGTTTGCGTTATTGGTAATTCAGAAAGAATGGTATCATAAAAAGATGCTTTTAGCAGAAGTACTTCCCCCTTGGGGAAACAAAAAACTGTCTTTTTCATCTTATCTCACAGTATAATGTGCTTTAGAATGAGATGCAGAGTTGTTAGTGTGACACTGGGTGACAAACAAAATGCACAAACAAAAAAAAAGTGCTTTTAGCAGACTCTTCATATCGCAATTTTATCTTAAATATACAGTCATATTCCAGTTTGGAAGAAATGCTGAAACAAGTATTCCCTAATTGTTTCTGGCTATAAAAATGTCTCAAGCCTTTTCAAAAAGCCTTTGTGAAAACAATATTCAGTTTTTATTAACTCCTTAGGCTCTGCTCCTGCTGGAGTACTTCCCAAGTTTATCTTCTCACAGGTTTTCAGATGCTTAAAAGTTCAGTGATCTTTTTTAAAACTGTTGCAACATTGTTTTAGTTGGGTCAAGTTTGTAACTTATGTTTATCTTTACTTGAAGTACAGTGTAGCCAAAAATAAGTGGGTTGAAATGTGTGTCATACTTTTTAGTAGGCAGCATCTACATATACAAAAAATGCTTTCTGTTACTACAAGGAACACTTCACCTTAATAACGCTAGTATTAGAAATGCTGGAAGCATTGATAAATTTAGACTTAGGTCCCAAAGCTAAAGGTATATCTGCTTGTTGAGGAAAAACTCAACAGATCTCTTTCAGATCTCTTTTGATCTCTAGTAAGGTCAGAGGTTGACTCAATGTGGACTCCTACTGTAGAAATCAGCTGTACTTTGGTTAGCAGTTTCTGCTGGCAGTCATGTAAGCAAATTGGGAAGAAAACGAGTGAAGAAACCCTTAACAGATCAACTTTAGCTTTCTTTGCCACATTCTAGAAAGCCTCTCTCTTTCTATCTGCAAAGGCATCAGATGCATAAACTTCTGTATGGCTGTATGTTAATATTGTGGATTTGCAAGCATGTTTTTGTGACCTAGTACTTAGTCTCTCAGTCTGAATTTTCAAGTGTGAAAGTTAGTTGTGTGTATACCTACAAAGGTCAGTAATTTTGCAATTCTTAAAATACAGGAGAGAAGCTTTCTGAGCATTTTCTTCTGTAGTGAAAAATCAGTATAATTGCTGCAGTGAAACAAATCTTTACCATGTTCTTTACCATGTGTAAGCTCACTTACATTCATTTTTAAAATTGAAGAAATAATAAAATTAATAAAATGAGATCCACTATCTAAAAATACAACTAATACACCTGAAGGAAAGTAAATGGGGAAAAAAAATCCTGGAATTGTTTAATAGAAATAATAAAGAGTAATGCTGTAATGAGAACCTAAAGGTGACAATAGAAAGTGTATTAGAAAAATGGTGCTTTATAGCAGCAAAAAATTATAGGGTTCCGTGAACAGAAGTATAGATAGACACTGTATCACATCTCATAACAAAAAGGTGGTGATAATTGCTTTTTCTGCAAAGTAGTGATGCCTGGCCTAATGCATATAATTTTGTGTATCTCAGTATGGGGAAGGCTGATAATGGAGGAAAAAAAAAAAAACTTGGGGAAAACCAAAAACTATTGAACAGCTGATAGAATGTAGATAATGAGCTAAATAATCATTAAAGGAGACAGTATACAAGCAACAACCTATCCAGAGCTGAAAGGTACAAATACCTGAATCAGTATGCGATGTGACCCAAGCAATTATATGACTAGGAGCAGTGTTAATTACATTAGGGAAGCTGACACTGGATATCAAGAAAATTCTCTAACTTCTGTATCATGGAGTTGAGTCCAAGAGAGAAACAGCAATGAAGTGGTGGCTAGTATGCCTGAAACAAAGCAAGGCAATTGTTTAAATATGCCATGGAGAACTCGGCTGCTGTGAGACAGCGAACAGCTGTTTTCAGTCATTTAATTCAGGAAAGTAATTTTGGATGGGACGTGCTTTTATGTACATCCGTGTTATATAAGTTGATAGTAGTTTATTTCCATAGGTTTATCTAAATAAAAGCTGTTAGGCTTTTAGGAATGAAAAGTGTTTGAAGGGTTTAAAAGATCAATATGTGGTAGATCTGAAAAGGTTATTGGCATTGGGATTCATCTTGTGTCAGATTATACAGTAAAACTAGGAAGGCCTCCATAGTTAAGTAGAAGTTCTTGACTTACACTGGCAGCCGAACATTTTGTTTCATATAATCACTTCACTTATTTTTAAAGAAAGTTTTAAAAAGTCAGCTGTTTCTTTTTTCATTTCTGTTTTCCAGTAAACTGTTATAGTTATACACACAAAGCTTGATTAGTGAATAGTAATTCAGTTTTTATTTTGCCCCAGGTTGGATGAAAAGGTAAATAAAAGTGTCTGAGTCCCCCAAGGGGAAGAAGAGTGGTGATTTCACAAAATAATCACTTGAAATATTGTCTTATAGAAGGACTTTTCCAGCAAAGAAGTTTTCTGAGTACATCTGAAATTAACAGCACCGCAAAAATGTGTTAAATATTATGCTGTCTTCTTTAATATAACCTCACTTTTCAAACTGGAGGGTTTTTTTTAGTTTGTTTAGAAAACTGCTTAAGGCCCATTTTGTTGCCTTTGCACATGTTGAACTGTACTTAACTGCATTAGAAATTCCACCTGTTCTCATGGCACCACTTCAGGAAGAAGACGCTACTTGCCATGAAAAACAGGAAATTAAGGTAGACTGAACTGCAAGCCTCACTTTTCACCGCTTGAGAAGTGGCAAGCTCCACAGACTATCTTCTAATTCATCTCTTCCGTATTTGTTCTTGGATATACTGATTTTGAAGCTGGAAGGTTACTCGCTTCTTAGTTCTGTTGGGATGTTCCAGTGCTGTTTCCAGTGATGACAAAAAGAAGCACAGAAGTGTTAGTCTGTGTTCTGTTCGCTCCTTCTGTCATCTTTTCACTCACTCRATTACTTGATTTTGTGTGCCCAGCTCCTGCAATCCTTACATATCTCAACCCAGGATAGCAAAAAACGRTTCTTGGTCAAGAAGGGAGACAACTGGAGGACTTACTGTGAGGTCATATGGGTCCAAGGAACTAATGTGTATTTAAGAAAAAATAGCTCTTCAGAATTTCTGAGCATTCTCTGCAATGAGTAAATATTCTAAAAATTTGATGCAGATGCTGCATTTTATATTACCCTCATTAGTTCTCCCCCCCCCCCAAGGCAGAATGCTAGAATTATGTGTAATTCCAGGATTTAGACAAGTCTAAAGTAAATATTTTTAAACAAGTTCAAATTCATGCAGACTTTTTGAATGAACTATCAGATAGTCCAGAGATACTAATTCTCAGTAAAAGAAAAAAGAATTATTTCTCTTGGGGGGGCGGGAGGGGAGAATTACTAATTCTTTATAAAGACCTTTTGGTTCTCAACATTTTTTGTTACCATCTTGGTGCTTTTTAGGTATATGCAGTTGCAATTCTGTCTCTGCTTTTTTAGGCTGTTCTTTGCTTTGGGGTGAGAGAGGTTAGTATATTGTCAAATATTGTTATTAGGAGCAAAGATTTTCCGAAAGCAGGCACATCCTCTTTCATGCATATGTTTGACATTATTGTAGTGTTTTGCTTGAATTGGGAATGTTTATTGCTTCATACTGGGGAAGACATTTATTTGATAATAAAGCATTTCCTGCTGTCATTGAGGTGGAAAATGTTTGCAAAGTTGTAGGATCTATATTGATTTTCAATATTCTTTTTCTATTCAAAAAAATTCCTGCATCAGCAATCTTAGAGATGAAGAAAAATGTGCCATCATTGTTCTTTTTGTTGTTTGTTTTCTTGTTTTTGTTTTTTGTTTTTTAATTTGTGATTAATTTAGCTGTGTTTGGTATTGTCATTGGTGTACCTTAGTCTTCATCACAGTCTTCTGCTCATGTTCATACGTGTCCTTTTCTGCTCAGGAACTGTGCCAGGTAGTGTAATCCTTTTGTGATAGATGTCTACTAGGCAATGGGGATGCATTTTCTGCTCTTTTCTAAAGACACACTTGAGCCTGAATCTCCTGAGGCTACTGCACCTCATTCGCTGTGGTATCTAGTTCAGTCTTCAGACAGTTACTTCTAGTGATACAGATTTGAACTTGGTTACTTTTGAAAAGGTTTTAACATAAAAGGGCTTAATACATTTTCTGAGAAGCTGCAAACATGAAATAGAAACTAGCTGTCAAAATTTGAAAGGTATCAGGAAGGACTTATTGTAATTAATTCTTTATTCATAATTTTGCAGATTCTGGGCCAAAATTGGACAGAGTTTTGTTTAAGGCAAACTTGAACAGATGGTGTGACTTTAATCTAGTGTGACTTGCCTGCATGTATTTTTAAGTGCTCAAAGGGAATTCACATTTGATTATTTGCACTGTAGTGCACTGCATAGAATATTCATGGAAGTGTCACTTTTCCGTAGGTGGCACTCCAGGGCAAAGACAGGGACTTTGGGAAACTTTACATTTTTAAAGTAATAAGTATGAAATGCAAGTTGAAAAAAACATATGCTATTTGGTACTGGTGTCCTGCAGCAATTGACAAATCATTTTTAGACCAGCAGAAAATGGTAATACCTGTATAGGTTTTGACAGGAGTTCAGAGTTTGCTAGCTAGGGCTATTGTAGGAAGTTTCTGCAAATCAGAAGAATGTAAGCAATTAAAAAGCAGCACAAAATATGCTTTAAAAGTGTTTGCTGAACTCTATTAAAATTTGGTATTCTTTGTCTTCAAATGCATATCTACAATAATGATATAAAGTCTGGTTGGTCGAATTGATCGGAATGTTGTGCAAGTTATGACATAGCTTCATTGGGGTTTGTGGGAATTTGGGATGCTCCAGACTTTCTCTGAATTTCCAAGTAGAAACTGATTTATTGAAACGAAGACTAATCAACACATTTGATTACAAAAATGTTATTTTCTTTTTTACAAATCTATGGAAATCTTGAAAGCTGGTCTATTAATTAGGGCTGGGTGCTAGGAACAAAGCTAAGAATATATTACATGTTGAAGAATGCATTTTTAGCTTGAAAATGGTTATATACATTAGAATAAATTTCAGATTAGTTTTCTTTTTTCAGGCATGATGATATTGATATTAATATATAGCTTTAAAAGATGTGTTGTGAAATGACTAACAGTAATTAGCATATCTTTCCCTAGGTTAGAAAATGACTTTGTATACTAGAAATTTCCAAACTAACCTAGAGTTTGCTCATTTTGATAATACAGTAACTAAAATAAAAATTCAGAATTTTGCATTACAGGTACAGTGAGAGAAGTGGAGAAGTCCCTTTTTTATTTTTGAAAAGCAATTTTTTTTCTTATTCTTTTTCTCAAGTTTCATTTTCTGAAATGTTTAAATGTTCTGAAATGTTAGTTTCTCCAATTTTGCTTTGATAGGTGTCTTTGAGGTCCTCAAAGTGATGCATGAGTTGGGGGTTGAACTCGATACAGAAACCTACACAGACTATGTTTTTAAAAATTTTGCTGATACTGAGACTGCCCGTACTCAGCTGCAGGTGAGTTTAAATTCAGAATTCATAAAAGTAACTGTTGCATAGTTTGTTTCTCTATATGTTCTTTGAAAGATTTAAATCCCAACAGTGTTCTAAACATGAGGTTGGTATGATCAAGCCTGTTTGGTATATTTTAGATTATTTCTGAAACACTTGTTTTACTGATGGCTTGTTTACCATGCCTTTCTCTTGCTTCCTTTCTTTCTCCTTTTCAGAACTAATGAAAATATTTTACTTCAGTCTTGCTAGCTTTTTTGTTTCCATAAGTGGTAAGAACTAAATAATAAATAAATATAAACATAATAAAATAATGATGTTCTTTCTTTTACTGGGTGTGAGAAGTATTACTATTTCAGTAATTAATTAGTCTTAATGCATTGTTTTTCATTTGTTCAAGAATTCAGGATTGCAGGTTGAAAAACTTTTAACTGTCCCTCTGTATTTGTGCTTTTGGTACCATTCTTTCCTGCAATTGGTTTCAGTACAAAAACTGGATAAATTCTGATCAGCAGCAATTCGTCTAGCTAGCTGTGTAGACTTCTGTAGAGCACATTCTGTGTCCTCATCAAGTATCAATACAAAAATGCCAGTGTCCCGTGGGAAGGAAGTGTTAAATACTAAGTGTCAGAATGTCTTCTCTGTGTTTGTTTATAATGATTGATTTTTATCTCTAGGAAAATAACTGCCTGTTTGAAACTGTTGGATTCTATATAGCAGAAATAAGATATGAAGCAGCACATGGAAGTCTGGAAAATGTTCTTTCTCTGTGTAAGTATCTCTAATGTTGCATGTTACCATGTACTTACAGTACTGCTCATAGGTTGGTTTTAGACTGAGATTTACATATATTAATATATGAGGTTTAAAGATATTTGAGAAAAGGATGGATGTAGCAAGGCTTTTATTATGTGAGGTCATCTATGAAAAGATGTCAGACTGTTCTTTGAAACTGCCAATTCCAGACAACATATCTTTGTTCAAAGCTTTTTTATATTGAAATGGGCCATAAAATTTACTTATATAATATACTTAGAAATCACAGCCTCATGCACTGATTAGAATTCTGTCATAGGTATTTCAAGAAGGCTTCAGGAAAAAATGTCCCTTGCATGATGGCTCTAAAGACTTTGATGCAGGATTGTTTCTGTTTTATGTTCATGGCACCAGTTACAATGTGATGGTAGTCTAACAATATGGCTCTGAAGTACTACAGAATATTAATGACTGAATCAAATTTAAAGAACTAATCAGTATTGACAATAAATTGAGAATGCTGTCCTGGTGTGTTAGTCTGTGGAAACTGCGTATATGAATTTGACAAGGTAATTAGGTGATAGCATAAATTAATGATTTAACACCAAGATTTTCTCCAAAGACTGTTCTGATGCTCAGTGCTTGCAAAAGTTACTATGCATCATTATTTGAATAGTTACAATGGGATGACTTGCATGGTTAACTAGGAATATGCCTGTTCCTTTTCAAAATTTAAAACAAACAAGATTTGTTTCCTACTGTACCGATTCGTTAATAAAACCCCTGAATTTAGACTAAGTCTGATACAGAAGAATCCCTTTTTAAACAGCAGTTTTATTTGTCCAAGGTTGAGGCAAAAGTTTAAACAGGTAGCTGTTTGTGATCAGTACACCATGGCCTTGGGAAACTGTAGTGAGACTTGAAAATAACATTAGCTGGAAGCTAATAGTAAAACTGAAAGTAATCTTCTGTTCATCTAAGATGAAAAAAGTCACAGTAAGAAGCCAAATTAATATTAAACTTCTAAAACGTCTAAACTTCTAAAAAGTGTTCCTATAAAACTCAGTATGTCAATTGCATTTGTTTTTTGGATTCCAATAGGTAATACAAATGATGCTGAAAACAAAATAAGTAGGTATTAACTAATTAGTTAATTCTTGTATTAACTAGTTAGTTAATTCTTGTAATGTATCAATCTTTGAGATTGACCCTACATTCTGCTGTCTTTTGTTCTTATTCCAACAAAAAGCATTAACCATGAAAAAATGTAGACTTCCTGCCTTTGAATTTTTTTGAAAGGATGGCTATTTACTAGGAGCAATGAAATTGCTCCTGGAAACTGAAATATTTGTGGGTTTTGCCTACATGAAAAAGTAGGGATCCCACATACACCCCATTTTGGTTGACTGGAAAAGTCAGTTTTGAATGTGTTATCAACAGGCTGTATGCTGTCTTGCTGTCATGAAATTAGTCTTACATAATATATTATTTAGCTGTTGTCTGTGTGTTGACTTTAATTCTTGTAGAGGTATTTCTTTCTACAAAGACAAGGGTTAATAATTCATGGTGTCCTGCAGAATTGCTTTTGAACTTGAGCTTTAAAGGAAGGTACTCCTGTAAATAGTCTACCAAGCTGAAATGAATGCTGATAAATCTAATTAGCACCTAAGAAATGGTAAGGCACAGGTATTAAACAGGTGAATTTTTTTGGATTGGCTGCTTTTGCAGTATTACAAAGAGGAAAAATAGATGTGATATGGAAAATAGTTCAAGACTGTCTCCTCAGTGTAGTCAGGGAAGGTGAAGGTTGGGTATTGATGCTGGTTGCTATCTAAGCGTATTGATTCAGCTTCTCCTCCCAAGATTTGTGCTCCTGACAAGATGAAAACTCTGAAGCCTCAGCCAAGGAACGTAGGCCCAGAAGACAGGGTACTGAGAGCTGCTTTCTCCCTTTTTTGTTCATTCCCCTTCCCTGTCAGCCGCTTGCTTTTCTCAGGCTTGTTTGTTGCTAAGGAAACAAGGTTGCTGACTGTCAGCAGCAGCTGAGCACGCTAAGATGCTTTATGCTTGCCTTTGTATGAGCAAAAAGTTTCATGAGCTACTGGAGGAAGATTTGTGTTGAGGATCTCTTAAATCAACTTCACCCGAGACTTTCGAACTAAAATAAAACATTTAAACATTTACAACATTTGTTTTAAGTTTTGAAATGCTTGGAGTTAGACTAAGGAGTAGTCTAGTGTGTGTTTATTCTGCCTTTTACTTCCCAAGTTCTGAAAGAACTGGTATTTCTATTTCAGTTGTCTTTTACCTCATACAGTATTGTAGGCCTTGCTGAAGGGACCCAGAGGCTCCTTTTCAACCCCTCATTTTTTCAGAGCAGTTAATTCTATTGTAATACTGAATTTAGATGATGATAACTTCATGCAGGACCTAAATGTTTCTACTGCTGTTTTTTCTTTGTGGGACTATGATGCTGGAATGAAAGACAGCTATTTTGGGTGGAGAAGGTATAACGATTTGAAATATTTAGCCAAGAAAAGATGTAAAGATGAGGTCATAGGGCATAAATGTAGATGAGCTCTAAGGGACATCTGAGTTTAAATCATATTACTGTTTCTTTTGTGTTTATCCAACATTGTAAATATCAGCATTTAGAATTGTTACAGCTCAGGGCTACTAAAGGGTGGGGTTCCCCCCCCCTTTATGTTTAACTTAATTCTGTGAATAGCACTTTAGATTAATCTTATTTTTATTTCTTGTCAAGTATATGAGCAGAGCAGAAACAAACACCTAAGAAAATATTGTAAAAACATTAAAGTTGTGAAGCCTACTTTAAGGCAGGCATTTAGACTGAAACTCAAATAGCAAGCCATTTTCTGGTGGTGGATCTCTTTTTTTGTTCCAGGGCTACTGTCTTAAGTTTTCTTGTTTAGAGTTGTTTAGTTTTTTGTTTTGTTTTAACAGAGTTTTTCTTTGGTCTTGTTAAATTTTTACAGAAAGGGTCCATATTCCTAATATTAAATTGCACAGAAGACTAACAGGTATTAACTATTGGTTGTAAAGGCAATGAAAGGTCAAAATCTCCCTTTTAAATTTGATCCYTTTGGAAAGGGAGCATATTAAGAGCTGATAAAAGCCAGGGCTTTTTCAAATACCRCGGTATTCTTAGAAGAGTTTCTTGATTTACAAACATTGGTCAGCATTTACTAAACCAAAATATTTTTCTACTAAGTCCTGATTTACATGACCAGTTGATGTGTTGGAGTTTGGACCTTTTCTTTAGAATGACTATTTAGAAACATTTGTTTCATTTACAGTGTCTTCATCAGGCACACCCTCTATTGATATTCGCCATTTTAGAAACAGCCTCATTTGGGGATTTAAAAGGTAAGTTTGCTGTATGAATGCCTTTTTTCTCTGTAGCAAAGTTCCCTCTCTTGTTTTCCCTCCTTAACCTTAAGTCTGTGTAGGATTTTTTTTTTTTTTTTTTTTTTCACCCTGTGTTGGAGAATTTAAAAGTAGGGTTCCAGCTGTACCAGATCTGAGGATTACCTTTGTTCCTCTCTGCTCCCCCTGGTTTCCTTACCTCTGCTGTAGCTGAGGGCTCCTTTGGAGGATTATATTTATTGGGTTTAAAGTAACTTTACTGTTCTGAGGTTATATAAATCTTGTTTATTCTCTGGTATCTGACAGTGTATAAATTCCTCAGGGTAGGAAACATTTGGTATTTTATTTTTGTTAACTTTTGTGTTATAAACTGCCACGTAAATCTATGATTCCACTAAAGATTATCGCCATTAGGAATTAAAGTAAACCAGGCATATTGTGCTACGCTGTCCCCATCTGGTATCTTCCTGTGCCCCCCGGGCTCATAGGGCTCCTGAATGCTCACACTTAATACCTAGGATTGTGCTGCATTGTGATGACTTTTTATTTACAGCCACATGGTCCCATTTTGTATGGAAGCATTTCTAGTTACTTGCAAGGTTATCTTAGGCTTATGAAAACCTGTGTGAATTAACAAGCATTTCTGTTGTTGCCTGTTTACCCCAGTCAAATGTTTAGGGCTATGAATGAATTGTTCTGCAGTGTATCTCCACCACTGGGAACCACGAAAGTCACCTAAGTATTACTCAGGGCCAGAGTCTAAAGGCTGATTTTATTAACTGTGTCAGCAGCTAGTTCCTAAAATTTTGTCATGATTATGAAATACAGCTATGTTTAGGTTAGATATGGTAACACGTAACAGATGAATATGGCCAAAATAATTTCCTAGTAAAAATGCAAGTTCTGGCTAGCCGATCATGGTCTACCAAGGGAAAAGAAGGAGAAAATGCAAGCCAGTGTACAAATTGGGCGTGTTAACTAGACCCAAACTGACCTTGACTTCCAAAGGATAAGTGCAATAATGTTCTAGATCAAACAGGGATATTTTAGTGTTCCCTCTATTAGTCAGCCCCAGAATCATCTATTTCAGATGTATTAATTAAAATAATGGCTTCTTAAAATGCATTTTCTGTCTGCAAGTACAGATAAACATCCCATTAAAGTAGGACTCGCACTAGAAAGGAAGCTATACTAATGTTTGCCACACCTCCCTACCCATGCTAGCATGAAATACCCCTGCTACCGACGAGTTGTGCAGATGCTCAGAATGCAATTGAAGTAACTTTTAAAGCATTATCAACTTGAATGGTGAAAATTAGCTGCTGAAGAATCATGCTCTCCTTAAGTGGAACAGTTACTCTCCTCAGCAGTGAAACTCTCCTCTCAGTAGGGAAAGTTACCACTGTTACGATTTAAATTGTTATTGAATGCTTGAGCTAAAAACTCAGGATTCTGAGGGAAATTAAATATTTTGCTTGACGTCTGTCAGTTTACTGTTGCCCCTTCTCCTTGCCACTTGTAAATGTGGCAAAACAGTTTTGGGATTTGTTCTTAATTTTTCTTGTCTGCCTTCATTGTTGCCTGGCTTCAGGAGCCACCTACTAGTCTTGGCTGTGTCTGAATTGACCTTCATACTGTTTCAGAAAGCATGCCAATTCACATTTCCTTTTTATTTTTAAACTGAGCAGCTAGAACAGCCTAAAAAATGAAGATTCAGTGTATGGTAGGTTAGAAGAAAAATATATGGGTTATCACCATACCTTTTTCAAGACCTAAGTTCAGTAAAATTTGGTAACTAAATGCTGGCCTTGAACACTCAAACGAGCAGAGTTTAGGACTGACATACGAAAGCCTAGGGTATGGACACAAGGGATACATGAACAATGTCTACAGTAAACTAATTTACGGATTTCTATTGAAGCTACTGTTCTCTAGTTGCTGCTTCAAAGTATTCCTGTTCTATCTACCTGAAGTACCATTGCTATTTCAAAGTCAAGTACTTTGGGAAATTGATGCATTTGATATCAGCCATTCATTATCATGCTGTCAGTGGTGGAGCTAGTTTGCCCCAGAAAGCTTAACTAACCTCACAGATAGCATTTTGTTCTCTCTGTGGATCTGTATTTGACTCATTTTCAAATACAAGTGGCAGCAGCACAAAAAGAATAAATGATTCATAGGCTTGAGCCTCCTAAATAAAATAAAGCCCTGAACTTTTACAGTTTACAGCTATAGCTTCTAGATAGAATATTGATGTTTTGCAAATTACAGGAACCAGTGACAGTTTTTATACTTTATCGAACTGGTTGGCATTCTATTTTTGGTTGTAATCTGATGCTGTGCAGAGGAGTGTTTTCCATCTAGTTCTGCCTTACTCTATGAGGGAAGAAAGGAGAACTCTCTTCTGTGTTTTGTTTTTTAGTTACTTTCTATGATAAGCATTATACCTTAAGTGAGAGATGACTTTTTTTTTTTTTTTTGGCATCATATAAAGACATTTTTAGGTGTCCATGGTTATCCGTCCATATTAAAAATCTAGTTTTAAGGTACAGAAGTCTAGTCTTCTTTTCTAGCAAATTCCACATTTTGACTGTTTGCTATGTAGCATGACTTGTTTGCATGAAACTTATTTTCTTGAAATGCTAAATAGAATGAGATATCATGTGGTAATTGTACTTTTTTATTTTATAAAAGATTAAACTAAAAATCTTTACTAGTCTTCATTATTTGTTTGTATTATTGTGTTATTTTGAAAGTTACTTAGTAGAAAACAAGATTATATGCAGTAGAATAAAAAGTACAACTCTTACTCTGTATAAAATTATTGTCCATTTTAAACAATGTGCTAAATATTTAATCTTAATAATTTCCTTTAAATGCTTTAATAAGATCATCAGCATTAATACGGTTTGTATTTTTTAAAAAAGAATGCAAATGTAAAAAAATCATTTTGTTGCTTTTAATTTCTTATCCTTTGCTGCCCTCTTCAGCTCAGATGATGTACATCTTTGGAGCAAGGTAAGTGAAGACAGTAATGCTATAAATGAAAGCTTTTGTAAATTGATTCAAATCAAGTTCTTTAAGCACTGCATGTTTATAATGCATTAGTGTAAATCTGAGTTCTGAACCTGGTGATTGCAGGCCCCTGTAATTTGAACAAGACATTTGTCAGTGACAGATTATACAACTATATGAAATTGTGTTTTCAAATCGGACTGGTAAGTGTAGTTGTGGAAAAAAAAATGTGGTGTTACCACTTTGTGTGGCTTATGCTACTCTGATTTCTCTGTAGATCCATGTTTTTATCACTGTATAGTTGTAGCTTCACGAGCAAAGCCTGCCATGGTTTTCCCATCTGACTTTTTTTATTTCCTTTTCCTGCCTTCCACAAAACCTTCTTCCTGTCCCCTCACCAATTCTAAACTAATAACAAGGCACAATCAGAATTTTCATGTTTATATTATATAACTTAAACTGAAGGCAAAGTCAAATGAAGGAAAACACCTGACCTAAGTTACAAATGGACATGGCTGCTCATCTTGCCCTCCCCGGGGTGGACTACTTTGAAAAGACATCCCACAGTATATTTTTGCAGAGTACTAGAATAAAGGAGATGTTGGCAGATGCTGACTGGGATGCGGTTACCAAATTTGGGAAGRGAAGCCCTTTGTTTTCTGTCTTTTTCTTAGATGTTGTACCTGTTGACTAATAAAGTATCATATGTTTTCCAATGTATTTCAAGTTTTGAAAGGAAATCTTAAGATGAAATAGAAATTGCAATTTGGAAAGCCACTGTTTAATGTGGACATATTAGACAAATTAAATATAACTGTGAAGTTAAAGATTTTTTTTTTCTATTCTCCTACCTTTTTCTGATGTGTAAAGATTATGGTCAGAGGATATGTTTGTCCTCTGCCTCTATCCTTCCTTTTCTGTGTTTTAAGAAAAAAAGAGGAACTCCTACACTATACTCCCATTGTGGAAAAAATCTTGAAGGACAGTTGGAGAACTAAAATAATGGTGGTCTGCACATAAAGCAGTGTTTAGAGTTAGTTTTGCTGATCTCCACAATGGAGGAAGGGTGCATTTTGTCATCTTTGCCAGATTTATGAGTAAATACATTTATTAATTTTTCTAAAACAAGAATTGCTAACTTGGGAAATCAAAATTTACTTAGCATTACAAATAATATTGCATATTCTTTTTTTTTTTTTGTAATCCATGCTTTTCAGTATCCTCTAACATTTGATTCAGTAGGAGAACTATGCTGTCATGACTTTTTTATTTTTTTATTATAGTACTAGGTTCTTCTGTGTTGATTTGTCTTAGGAGGGTGAGGGCAAAGGAGCGGAAGAAAGCAGTAGTTTAACTGTCCACAGTGTCCGTGCTGTTGGTAGAATAAGAAGTGATAGATAAGGTATTTCATTGCACGTCTGGTATTTTCTGGCTTTGTTTATTCATTTCCATTAGCAAATGAAGGTGAGGGTTCCTTTCCTTCTGTCTTTACTTAAAACACAGCTCTTTGGCAGTGAGAATGCATCCCCCTCCTGCTTATTTCAGATTGCATTCTAGAATCATAGCAGATAAAGCAAAATTCTTGAAATAGTTAAAAACTGGGATTTTGAGTAAAGATAATAATTTCCTTAAAAACAGTCAAATGGATTTTTAAAATGTGATATGGTTTAGCTTAAGTACTTGCAGATAGAAAGTGGGGGCTCTAGGGTAAAGGCTTCTTTTTTTTTTTTTTTTCCAGATCAAGTAAAATCTACCTATTCCTTCAATTTGTATAAGACTGATGGAACAGATGCTAAATTTAGTTAAAGTATAAAGGATGCAATTAATTTTTATGGGGACATATTTTGTCATTCAAAATTACACTTATTTAAAACAATTATACTAGTTATATTTAGTAGAGCACGATATATCATGTTCTTTTCTTATTCACGAATTTGCTTCTTTAAAAATATAAAAAGAAAAGCTTTATGGGCCAATTTCAGCCTTCTGGTAAATTGGAACATAATTTTAGCATCTCCAGGAGTGACACTGGTTAATATTTACTATAGACAATGCCTTACAATTGCTAACTTTCTGTAGAATGATACATAAACAGAATAGTAGAGTGTCTGTCTTACTGCCATACCTCAGAAAGCATTTCAGTTTGCAATATATTTTTTTAAAGAAAAACCTATTATTTACAAAAAAACCTTCCTTGTATTTTTTAGTGAATTACTATGATATGGTAAAGAATAATACCTTAGCAAAGAGATGCTTTATTATTTTGAGAATTCAATTTCAGATACTATTTGTCCTTACTTGCTTCTTTTGACTGCAATGTACGATTATTCTGTCTTACCAGATAACAGAACTGTTGTACAAGGATGAACGTTATTGCCTGACGCCTCCAGGACCAACTGGTAGAGTTTCAATTTCTATGATTGTAATTTATCCACAAATCCGTTCTTCTGTGTAATGATGGGTTTGAGAGATTACAACAGTAAACACTGATTGCTTCTTTTTGAAAGTGAAATTTGAAAACATGTTGGGTAAAATCCTTATCCTAATAATCAGAGCATATTTTGTGAGATCCATGAGATCTCTTCGTTTCTGGAATTATAAGAAAATCTTACTGATAACTATTTGTTTTTCTAAGTATATTAACCAAAATAGAGATTTAGAATGAACAGAGTATCAGTGTATAAAACTTAAAAAAAAAAAAAAAAAAAAAATACAGTCTTTCCATTTAGTTTTACCTTTGGTAGCTCTTTTGATTTTTGTGAAGCAAAATGGTACTTAACATCCCAAATCTACTATTTTGTAGCAGGTATGCTTTTTCATGTAATCTGGACTTAAAAAACAGTTTTTCCTTCCTGTCAGAGGGTTTTTTATGGAGAAAGCTAACCTTTTGAGAAAACAAGCAATTGGTGCTTCTTACTATTCTTGAATAGTAAGACCTCATATATTTTATGCTTGAATAGATAAGAACTGTAGTACTGTATGCTAAAATTTGTTAATGTTGATTTTCATTAGCTGATAGGTAACTCCTTCAGTATTACTTGACCTTATGGTTAAAATAATATTTTTGCTTTATATTTATATTGCAATATTTAATGTAGCTTGGTAATAGAATATAATGGGTAAAAATATACAGAATAAATATGCAAAGTGTTAGAAATCTGTTTTTTCTTTCGAGCAATGACAAAATATTTGTGGCAACTATTTGGGGTAGCGGGCAGGAAAGGGGGGGAAGGCCTTGGGCAGTACCACTTCTGTCACGCAGTAGTGGAAAAAATAGATTGAAGTAAGATTCTGTACTGAAAAGCTGTCACTGGGTCTGAAAATAATTAATATTCCTTTCACTCACCAGTTAGATATGTGCTCCCAAACCACATAATCTCTATGCCTCAATGATCATTGTTGCCATTTCAGAGCCTCTCATCAGGGTGACATCTCACACCAAAATGATTTCTTATAAATTAATCTTGATAACATGACAGTCTCAGTAATTTTAGTGGAATGCTTTCTCTTGTTTTTTTCCACAGAAGCTGTTGGCTATTTTCTTTATCACTTGATTGACAGCATGAGTGACTCAGAGGTACAGGCCAAGGAGGAGCGTTTGAGACAATACTTCCATCAGCTGAAGAAGATGGTACCATTTCATTTTTTGCTACATAATGCCTGTCCTGCCTGACATGTATCTATTAGATTTGAAATTGCTGCTTTTAAGTACAACCAGACCACTTCTCAATGACATGCAAGAGCTGGAGACTTGAATTACATCTGAGATAATTTCTGTTAGACAAATTTCAGTTTGGTTGTGTTTCAAAACTCATATAATTTTTTCCCCACCTCTTGATACAGAATATAGTTATCCCTACAACCCACTACAGCGGCATTTGTAGACTGCTGGACTCCTCTCAAGTTCCTGAATTAATTAAGGTCTGTTCTTCTATGGCAATTACTTTGCAGCTAAAAAATGGAGTATGTGTGCTCTGTGAATATAGTCTCCTTTGCAAAATAAGTACCTTTATGATTATTATATGTAGCCTTTTAACCTTTCTGTAATTCTTCACTAATTGTTGAAATTATTTTTATTCTCACATCTGAAAGTTTTAGAGATAAGTTTAAAAGTACTGTTTCAAGTCAATCTAGTAACGTTGCAAAATACAGATTTTTTTAAACATAATAATTATAGGATTAACTTGACAACATTTTTAGTATGATATGCTTATAAATTGAACATTTTTCTTGGATTAGTGATATCTTATGTTTTATTACATTTTAGGATGTAAGGTTACTACTTCCTCATAAAAAAAATCTGTCTGCTGATAACATTCCAGAAGTAAGTAAATTCACCAACAGCTACGCTTGTTTTTACTGTAGTAATAATGTTTGGGTGTGGATGTTATATGAAGTGTAATCAATAGCTTTCAGGTCATGGTAGTATATTAACATTATTTAAATCTGCCACTTAAAGTTCAGAGGTTACTTTCCAGAGTAGGAGTAAAGACTATTCAGATTTTTGTATAGACCTGATGCTTGATCTTGGAGTTGGCTGAAGTTTCATGCCTCAGTTTCCCTATCTGGTAAATATAGATTTTTTTTTTAAGTTCTAGATAACTAACAGTGGTGGTATGAGGCTTAATTCATACTTGTAAATTACACTGATCCACCTGAGTGGCAGGAGCTATGGAAATCAATCCTGCTACTAATGGCGGAGTGTCAAGTCTTTACATCTCTGATCTGAGCAGAGTAGAGATGGAAAAGGAACCAGGCTTCTGTACCCTACTTCCCTGAACACAAAGAGCTTAGTATGAGAGAAATAGTAGTATTTAACCTTTGTAGATACGTTACTTAATGCTTTTTTAAACTATATTCTGACTCAAATCTTCAATTAGTATGTACTACTTAAACAGATAAAAGCATCATAAATGATTAAAATTTTCTTATACTATGAGAGAGGATTATTTTGTCTGTCTTTTATTAAAGCGATCCGACAAGTTGTTCGGGGGAAGGGTGTTTTGTAATTGACATTCTTTCTGTTACCTCCATTTAGAGTGCTAAACCTGACGTGTCTGCTTTGGAGACAAAACTAGAAAAGCGAAAAGCTGAAAACCAGCCTATTACAGATGTCTTGAAACAACTCATACATGCTCTTTGTGAAGAAGAGGTATCTTAAGCAATGCAGCGATAATTGGAAACACACAGCTATATTTTTAAAGGGACATAAATGACTGTATTATGGGTAGACACAGTTAAGCAAAGACAAGCGCAGTGCTTGAGGTTTCATGGTTTGATGCTTATAAATCAAACATAAGTGCAAAAAGCAATTAAATCAAAAGGTTAACTAATTTCAGCAACACCTTGAATGGCATGTTTTGGGGTTGCTGAAGTTTGTTTACAATAATCTGCAAAGTGAATGATAGTAACAGCTGTGATAGGTTTATCATACATGCCAAATGTCCTTTCAAGCCATGGCTCCGGTCTCTTATATCTAGATTGTCAAGCAACTGATACATGCACTAGTCATTTGCAATTCAAATATTACTAGGTTGTTAATGCAGGGATTGAAATTCCATTTTTCCTGCAGGAGGAAAGCTCTTCTGAGATAAAGGGTCTCTTGCCTTCATTCGGCAGGCGTCCAGCTGTAGTTTACATTCATTTAGTGTGTCTGTAATTTGTGGGGTATCACCACACTTTTGTTCAGTTTCTTGTTCAGTATGAGCCTGCCTGTAAAGCTGTATGTGTAGGAACCATAACAGTCATGAACATGATAGCACAATATTCTGTTGCTAAAAATACAGTTTGTAAACAGTGATTTTCAACTGCCCCTATCTATGATTTTGCATATGAAATAAGGCTAGAAGCAAATACCATTGTAAGTTCAAAGTGGTCAAATGTATGAATAGAGCATGTGAGGGGAAAAAAAAAAAGAAGCTATCCATGGGATCATTAGCTAGTTTATTGTTCTTTAAAAAGTAGTTTTGTTTTATGTTTGGCTTTGTTTGCACCAGGTGAAAATCATTGTTGTGAATTCTGAATAGATCTATTTTAGAGTTTGGATTAATCACGTTTATGGCATTAATAGTGAGCAAAAATGTATTACATTAAAGCATGCTAGAAATGTTAAATAAAGCAAGAAAATTTACTTTGAAATCTACTTTCCAGTTAACTGAAAGGGTGTTTTAGAAATGAAGAGCTAAGTTTCTGTAAAATAACTCTCGCTCTGAAAATTTGCTAGAACGTTATAGCTTTGTACTTTCAAATGTGATCATCTACTATTAAAAACACTAAAGTAGTCACGTAACTGCACGCTAGATGTCTAGGATTCATAATGTCATACTGACTTTTCCTCCAGTTCATATCTTTGCTTTGTTCCTTTTTTTAGAATATGCAAAAAGCTCTTGAAGTGAAAGCCAAATATGAACCGGACATGGTTGTCGGTGGCTATGCAGCCTTAATAAATTTGTGCTGTCGACATGATAATGTAGAAGAGGCAATGAACCTGAAAGAAAAAGTGTAAGTACACCAGCACCGAAACATGTCACAGAGATTTATGCTGATACACAGACCTTGTTGAATTAAGTAGGTTGAGTATTAACCCCCTCATCCATTTTTAATTAGTTTTCCCCACCAATGTATGTGCATTTAAAACAGTCAAGATTTTTTGTTGAAAGAAATTTGCTTAGTATAATTGAACACCAGAAACAGCTATTTTGTGTGGTCATTAATTGCCTTTAAAAAAAGGGAAGGGGGGCAAATTGCTATGTATATTTTGTTTCTGTTTTTCTTTTAAACATATGTAGCTTCTAAATTGAAGTTCAGCTTAAAAAATCTGCACCTGTGTTGTGTTTTAGAATAGCACCTAAAAAGTGTTCAGAATATACCGCACCTATATTGTGTTTAGAATGGCAGTGTTTTTAAGTGACATTATATTTTAAGACTGTCAACAGGCATTCCATTTTAAATTTTTATTTCAGAGCTTTATATCTTCTCTGTGAAAATTAGCTCCCAGCTAAAACATGCTATGCATGATTTATCCTGGAGCAAATTCTTACATATCATCTTTCCATTTGCCCCTTCCTCCTCTTCCCACAAAAACCCCCGTTCAGTCTGATGCTACAGTGAATAAAAAGTTGTGTTACTTCCAGGTTTTCTCTCTTCCATGTGCACACACAAAGTATTTGCTTTGGTTTTATAATAGGGTTCAGGCTCGTTACATAAGAAGAAGATCTGCCTTGAGCTTAGCTTGTTGCTAAGTAGTGACTTTTTGAAATGGTACAAAATGAAACAACAGAAGAAATAATTTTAAAACTTCCAGGGAAAAGAAAACAAATACATAGCAGCAACATTCAGATAGTAACCTTTAATGTGTTACCATAGATGAAGAGCTTCCTACTCTTTTCATTTCAATAAAGAGTAATGCCCTGCCCCAGCCACGTGGACTGAATTTTCTTCTCAGGCTTCTTATGAAGCAACTACCAAACAAGTAATAAAGCCATTTGGGTCTTTAAAAGATTTCTTAAGTTTTGGGTTTTTGGGGACAAGTGTGTGTGTATGTATGGAAAATATTTTCTAATTGCAGTTTAATGATACATCTTTTAAAGCATATCAGATTTTTCCTTTTAGCTCTTAATGCTGTTCTTTTGTTATGTAGTTTTTAAAATAAAGATTTCAGCTGAATCCRGAAAATGTAAACTTCTGTTGATACAGTTCTTAATGTTTAATTTCTAGCTTCCCTAAGAATTCACCTGTTGCTCTTGACACCGGAAAGTACGTAGCACTGGTAGAAGTTTTAGGAAGGCATGGCAGACTAGAAGGTAATCCATTTGCTTTCATTGTATATTTGTACTATGTAATAAAGGTATCTTGCCTCAGGAATAAAAAWGTGAGTTGATATTAATGGTATATCATGTCCTGCAAAGTGCTTGAACATTTTGCATACAAATTTGCATCTGAATTCAACCAGAGATGCTTGGACAGTGCAGGCCATTAGTTTTAATGGATTGGCAAGCTTGTCATTTACATTTGCACAGCTCAGTGCTTTTTGCATTTCTGCAGCTAGTTTTTATTAGCATTGCTGTTTGGATTGAGTTTGAAGATCATGACTTATGGCACAAATTGCGTATGTGCCTAGACTAATGGCTTTGTTTTTGCTTAAGAAGGTCTGAAGGCTGAACATAAAACCTATAAACATAACCTTCTTGTAAGAGCCAAGTACTGCAAAAAAATCATTTAACTTTTTATAAAGTATATATTTTTATGTTTTTTAATGCTTTTTTTAAATTGAATTTTAAAGTCAAATTGCCTGTAAATTTTGGTAAATGAGTGTCYTGCAACCTATGCCTATTTTTGTATTTCTAGATTTTTGCATTAAGCTGTTGTATTATTTTTGTAATTTACTATAACATAACTTCTATAATTTACATGATTTTGTTCATCTTTAAAACTTTAGGTTGTAATCAACTTTAAAAGATAATTCTAAATATTGAGTTCTGTGTTTTTGTACAGGACCTAACACAGTAAGAACACAGCCCGAGACTAGATACAAAATTGTAATGATTTTATGTAAAACACTATACAATAAAATAAAAAGTTAACTTTTAGTGTTTTTTTTCTTGACAGCTCTTTTTGAAATTTGTCTGGGCCACTTACTAGGTTATTGTTAGAAAAATAATCAACAAAGCTGACCTTTTCCAAATCATAATAAATCAGCTCATGACCACCTCTGCATTAAAGCAGTTTGAAAAGATTAGCTTGCTTTTAAGAGCACAAATGTCCCTCTGAAAATAAAACAATTCATAAATGTAGCCAAATGTAAAGTGGTCAAAACATCCTTTCTGTGCAATAATTAAGAACATTTTAAAAATGCACTTATTCTGTATACCAAAATGTTTGTTTCTGCCTTACTAATGAAGCTTAATGAACCTAATGTTTTAACATGCAGTCTGTTAGAAAGCTTTCATTGGCTCTCCTTGGCTAATTAGTATCGACACAGCAAACAGGCCCTATCGGTATCAGACCATTAGTCTGGCTGTATATACAGTGTAAACATATCTTTATTATCTGGCCTCGTGACAAGCCATCTGCTGAAGAAACAATGGAGTGATTTAGCAGATGTTAGCGCTGAACTATAAAAGCATCCATTTAGTAGAATCTTGTAGCTATAGGGCAGACTATACAGGGTTATGTGGTGCAGAGTGGGCACACAGTTCCTATCTATAATTTGTAGTCAAAGTTGCAGCAAAATGATAAAACCATGCTATTGTAGATTTATAATTGTAGTCTCATTTAGAAATGCAAGTAGTAATTAACTTGAAATCAGCATTATACGCCAGAATTTACATTCCTGCTGGGTTTGAAATGCTGTTTTAATAGCAGTTTGTTTTCCCTACATGAAATTACCTAAGGGTCTTTTGTGTTGTTTCATTGTAGATGCTATTAATGTTCTAAAGGAGATGAAAGAGAAGGATGTTCCTATCACAGATAGAACAGTTGCATCTTTCTTCCGCGTTCTTAATGCTGCAGCCATGCAAGGTGAAGTTGAAACAGTGAATCGGTTACATGAGACCATTGTGACCCTCGGATTGGCAGAAACTGCTGTCCTGTATTCTCCTCTGATTACGGTTCACCTTGAAAAGTAAGCTATGTTTGGGCATGAGATGAAACAAGTTATATTCTAATATTTATTTACATTATATGACCTGTGTATGTTGTACACAGCTGCACATTCATGTTTGAAAGTGCTGACGTACATAAACATGCGCACACATGTAAAACTTAAGTGAGCTAGGAATGTTGTGATGAATGAGTATGTCTTTGTAAATTAGATAAATAGTGTTTTCGTCAGTTATATATATCACATCATGGTATCTGTAGGGGAACTACAGCTGTGTTTTATGGACATGTTAGAGATCATGTGGTTATATACTGAAATATGCTTACAAATTAGATCTTTCTAAAGCTGAGCTTTTTAAGTCTGTTTGACAAGATAGTTAATCAGAGTATGGTATATATAGTCTCAGCTCTTGTAGTCAAGTAGTATGTGTTTTCCAGTCAAAACAGCATTATTTTGCTGTACAATGCAGTAGATCTTAGGTGAGCTGAAGGGCAGTTCTTGGACATGAAAGCATTCTTAATTCACATAAATATTCAAATAATCTGATGTTAATGCCAGAAGACTCTATATTGCTGAATTTGAAGTTCTAAGTAAGTACTGTCTGGTTTGGTCATTGCGGTTTTTCCATTCGTACCTTTGGTACAAGGAAAGGAAGTCCATATACTCATCCTGGCAAGGGGTATCCATAACTCCTTGTGGCATGTTCCTTTGAATAACTTTTTCATTGAGGTGTAGGATATTTGAATTAATGAACGTATGAACTATATAACATTTTCTTACTGAAACTGAGCCAAGAAACCCTTTTTGCGTTCTCTACCAAATGCACAATCTTTTTTATTTTTTCTTAGCATGTCTTTTCTGTAGCTGTTGGATTTTAATCTCTTACAGCTAGTGGGACTGATCAGTCTCTTCCAGTTTGGTTCATGTATTTCAAATGTGGTTTCTTGGCTTAATTTTAAATATAATACCTATGAAATCAGTGAACTTTTCATAGTATCATATTTGTAAGTCAGCCTCAAAGGTGCATGTTAATGTGTCTCTGTTAACAACACACAGAGATCTAGATTTTTAATTCTTCTCAATGTTTGGACATGCAAGGTCTTGCATTTTTTGTATTCAGAATGTTTGTCACAATGTCACAAACTCCTGTTGGCTGCATGTGCATTCTCTTTTAAAAACAGTATTTTAATGAATTGGTCCGCTGTTATGAATGTATAGTGTACACCTTTTCAGTCAGCAGTGCTGCCTGGATTAGATCACAAGATGAGGCAGATGTTTATGGAAGTAATTTAAATGCAGTCATATGTAACCAATGTGCCAGAAAAATATCTGATATTATGCTTTGTAACATGTAGTAAAAGCAGTTGCATTTTATATAATTGGTTTATGCACATTGACATCTGGAGTTGTTCATGGTACTACTGGATTTGTCTCGCTTGAGAACTAGTATATGATGATGTAAATAAAGATGTGATCATCTGTGGATGCAAAGGCAAACAGTGAAGAGTGCTGATTCCACATTATTTTAGGTTTTTAAAATTTGGTAAAACTTGAGAAAAAAACATTTGATGAGACTAGACTTTTTAGAGGAATTAATTCCATACTATGGAACTGCTTGGCTATAAGTCATTGATACTCACCAGTATAATTCTTAGTATATATCATATATATAAATACAATATGAAGTAAGTTCGTTTCATGTGTTTTTTTCCCTTCTTATGAGTAGAAAGATCTTGCTTCCTCTTTAACATTAAGCAGAACAGAAGGGGGAAGCTTTTTTCACATAGTTTGCTTGAGAGAAATAACTGAATTTCACTGATTTTTCTGTCATAGAACATAGAAGTTTCTGAAAGTTGACTGACTGAAATAAGTGTTAGTCATCTTTTCCAGCAGTAGCACTCTACTATTTGCCATGCTACAGCTCAAGAGTCATGTGAAAATGTTGTCATTTAGCTGCAGGTCTCCAGTTTGCCTCTGAAATTAGCTCTGGGATTTTTTTTCATGTTCCACAGAAGTGGTTATGCTAGTGTTTTGTTTTCTTAATTTATTTCAAATTTAACTTTTAAATTGCTTGTAAGGGAATCTGCAATTTGTTTTTGACCACTTCTACAAGCGTAGGTCTGAAATGCTTATGGGTACCCCTGCTGTCTGTACTCAGGAAGAGTCGGAAATTCTCCTGACATCCTAGTGCATGTGAAAAGTACCAGTTTGCAATAAAACACAGGAAAGAAATCCGTTGACAAAAGATTACAAAGTTTATTATTCTAGTAGAATGGACACTTTACCTTTGACATTTTGAGAAATATGTAACTTAAATAACTAGAGAAAGAAATCATTCTTGCTTATTTGTTTCCTTAAATTTTGCTTGAAAAAAAAAAAAATCAACTGCCCTCAGTTGTATGATCTTTTATTCATGAGTCTGAACCAATTTCTGAAGAAATGGTGAAATTGCAGAAAACGATGATGAAGCAGTCCACATTTGAAATCTTGGTCTATCATCCAAGATGATAAACCTGCCTTCGATAGTGTGACAAAAAAATCTTCATTAAGACAACTTAACTTTGAACAAGCTTTTTAAAAATCTACAAGAATGTGAAGGGCTTGCACTTTGTCTTATGTTTGCACTGATTCTTCCAACTGCTGGTAATAGGAAAAGCTGTGTTACCTATACTGAATGAATATTCTTTTGGCTTTAAGGGTGGTGGGCTTTCTCTTTACCTTCTCTTTCAACTGTTATGGGAAACCCGTTCAAATACCAGCAGGTTTACAAACTTGAAGAGGTTTGTGAAGCTAATCTGCTCCTGTGCTATACAGTACTTTGGTGATCCCTATTTACAGGAGGAGAAATTAGGCAGATACAACACCTACTGCTTTTTTTTTTCTTCCAAGGCAGCTGCACAAGCCAACTTTTATACAACCAGAAATAGGAAGACACATTTTAAAAACCTGATGCAGTTCCTATCTTTTCATTGGCATAAGCTTGCTTCTGCTTTCTCTGTATATATAGTCTCTGAGATTAAAGAAACAAGTTACTCCATGTTTGCAATTTATATGTTCTGTGTCTCAGAAGTGCTCTTAACAGATGGAAGAAAAGTTGCATGAAAACGAAATATGAAAACATTACAGACTGTATGAATAAAATATTCTGTAGCTCAAGTCAGTGAACACAAGTAGTTAATATTTTAAAAGGTCTATAGGATTAACTGAATTGTATTTCTTTAAAAATGATCAATGCATTTTAATACTGTGTTGTCCATTAAAGCCCTGTGTGCTGGTTTGTGATTAATTTTATATAAACGCACATTTATTAAGTTTCTCATGTAGTGCATGTGTGGAGCTGGTGTCTTGATAATTTCTCTTGTCTTGGTTTCACAGAGTTAAATTCATATGTGATTTTGTTTGAAATGATTCTGTAGCACATAAAAGTTGATTGACTTTTAAATTTACCTTTAAAAGTAGTCCACTTTTAAAATTAGGTGATAACTTTGGGAAAAAAATCATCTGTACCGGGGACAGGTTTTTTTCTAACTTTTAGCAGCTTTATTTTGAATATTTGCATTAAAACTCTTCAAATGCTGCAATGAAATTAAGGATGTTTGGCTCTCTTACTCCATTATTGCAATTAGGAATTTAGCATCATCAGTGCCAAAGGACAAAAGTGTCTCATTTGCCCTATGGGGACAGGACAGTGATAAGATGATTTTTCGTCAAGGATCATTGGGTCGTAATTAAGTTACATTCATGGCTATTGCTTTTTGAAGGATGATTGGTAAATGACAGGCTTCATGTGCTTAGTACGGACAGTGTTCACTAGGGTTTTTTCTCCCTCTGTCAGAAAATCCTGTTGAGTCTGATAATGTAAATGTGGCATTTTATTCTGAACAAAAGAGCAGGGAAATGAGCTATCTTGTCTAATCATTCAGTTGTTTAACACCGACTTCCAGTTTAGACTCAATTGGCTGGAAAGCACTTGACATGTGAAGTTAGTGCTGTTCGGAACGCATGTTTGAGTAAATTTTAAAGTAAGTGACAGCTAAATTGTACCTAGGGAAATTACAAAGCCTTCAACACAGTTAATTTTTTGGGGAGGATTAGTTGTAATTGCAACACCAGTCTCCTTGAAGATTCCTTAGTATAGCAAATGAACAGAAAAACATTTAGCTCTTTCAAGAGCCCGTTCTCTTTTAACAGAATAATTTTTGTAAAGCTGATTGTACCTTGCTGAATTGATTTCCCTCCACGCCAACATCTGCTGCAGATTCGTAGAGAGGGATTTGTTTTACCAGTCTCCCCTCACCCCCACCCCCAAGAGTCCCTTTTTTCTTCCTACCTCTCTAGTGATTTCAGGTTTGAGAGCTTTTCAATCAGTAAACCCCTTAGGTAAATTGCCACTTCACTAAAGCTTTATGCATAATGTTGCAGCACTTCATTCCAATTAAAATCAATATTTGGAGTCTTATTTTTATCAGGCAGACTCTCTGGTTGGGAAAGTTGTTTATTACTATTAAAAGGGTTAGATTTAGTGCTACGTTCTTGAAGCAAGAGGGGAGTGGCTTGTTGAAGCCGAAGGGCGATGATACATCCACGGATGTTGTATCCAGTCTTGCTATTGAGCGTGTTCTGCAAACACTGAGACATCTGAATAATTTTGTCTCTTCAGGTAGCTTTACTGTGTGCGAGTAAAATTGCTCATGCAAATACTCTTCACGATTGTGCCCACAATACCGGGACTTCACAGGCATCTTAAACAAAGTGCATCCACAAACTTTTGTAATCTTAACCACAGAGCCAATTTAGTTGAAAAATGAAGCCGAATTAGGACTCTTTCCTGCTTGTGTAAGGGTCAAGCATAACAGAGTGATGACTGAAGCTCCTCCTGTCATTAGAAAATAATAGTATATCTTTTTTCCCCCCTTATTGAAACATGTTCTTCTAAAAATATACAAAATCTTTAAGTGTAACAGGTACCAACCCTGAATAGGTTATATTTGTGAGTAACTGAAAGAAAACTCTAGTAGTATCTAGCCCACTCAAAGTGTAGCATGAATCTTGTGTCTCCATATTTTAAATAACATTTTGTATAGACTGCCATTGGAAGCCAGACTTTCCAGCATGGCTATGAGTATATGGTTAGGGCTTTATTTCTTTTGTGACTTGATCCATATTAGTTAAACAGTAATTCTGGACCAGGCATTTAACCTAGTTAGTGATACTTTGGGGAGAGAAGAGGGCATCTGACATACATAAGTTTATACAGAAAGATTGCCAAACGTTTTGAAATGTTTGACTTTTTATTAACTTAAAATCTTCATGTCTCAATATCATTTTGTTAAACTATGGAAATTTTTTTGTGCCTTTTTTTTTTTTTTTAAGTTCATGAATAACATCATGGTACCTATTCAAATTTTATCTATACTTGAAATTTGAAGCCTACAGTGAATTCCTAATTGTCATTGGACTTTTCTAACAGGATTGTAAAAACTTCTTACAAAAGTAGTTGTTGGTACCATGCTCACATGCTGTTGGAATTAATTGCAGTTTGTGACAATTAAGAAATAATGCGGTTTGAGTAAATCATATCAACTCAAGCATCAACATAAACTTGATGCTTTTTATTCTTTCAATACTAGTAAACACAATTTCTTTTTAAAGACTGAAATTCTACATCTTTTACGGGTTTATAGGTGTTTGTTGCCATTTTTATAATTTATCTGTTTTATAAATGCTGTTCTCTAATAAACTGTTGGATGGATGGTTGGTTGCCTGAATACAGCTGAACAAATGTATCAGATCTCTATAGATTCAAAAAGATGTCTAGTAAATTGGTGCATAATATACTGACCTCCTTAAATGCAGACTTGCTCTTGAGCCTTTGAGCAGCAAGTACCAGTAACAAGAACAATATTTCCATTTTTGTTATATCAGTCCTTTGCTGACTTTTTTTCCCTGTGCATACAGTATTAATGCCTTCAGAAGTGTACATTTAGAGTCTAGAAAACTCTTAATGTTCCTGTTTGATTGACATTCCAATTATTCATTCATTTATTGATAGCTTTGACCTAAAAACAGTCTCTTTAATCCTTTAGGAATACAGCCGAGACAATACTATGGCAGTTTGAGCATCAATCTGAAAAGCTAAATTTATCACTGAAAACTTTAATTTGAATGTATAAATGTTGTTGTGTCGTCTTAGAAATTGAGTATTTTTCTGTAAAGCTGTTTTTTAAGGTATTAACTGAACTTGCATCTAAAGCAGGAGAAAAATACTGATTATATAAAGCTTTATATCTGTCTGTAACTACCGTAGTATTTCTCTTTTATGACAGTAATCTAGCCTGCAACATCTACTTGCAGTTTTGAAATTAACCTGTAATTTAGTCTTCACCCCAAATGACAAAAATTCAAATGACTCCATGGGGTGCCAGAAGATGCACTGTAAACAGGGCTCAGTAAGGGGGATAAGGTAGAAATCCATCATCTTAAGCTCATTTTCAGAATGTCAGTATTATTGAATAAAATTAATTCTTCTATGTTTTACTCTTAATTTTGAAATATTATTTTAGATGAAGATAGTGGTTTATAGTAGTCTAGACAATAATTCATTCTCTGAAAAAGTAAAATTTCTGCTGCAGAAGAAATTGGAACATGAAGAGCAGACCTCTGAATTTGGCTCATTTTGACAGTAATATTTTAATTTGAGGTTGAGTTGATCAATAATAAATTTGCTTCAGGAATTCAAAATCATCATTTCAAGTCAGGGTTTTTTTATGGCCTTTAACTGCTGCTATTCAGTGTTGTTTTGCTTTGTTTTCCTTGCCTACTTCCGACCACCCTTTGATAAGACTTCTAAAATCTAAAATGAAGTCCTACTGATTTATGGCTACTTACATTACTTATACAGTTTGTATATGGCTTCTCAGTTTGATTCATTTAAATTTAAATCTTCTCTTTCAAAAAAAACCTTCACATTTTACCACTGTTTCAATTGTTGTCCTCTCTTTTTGTTTGGGTTGGGATCCTTTCAAGAAGGGTCTGCACTACGTGATTTAGTTCTGTTAGTTGCACGGTTTACAATTTTTAAAGTTGTATTTGCTGTTGTTTTTTTTTTTWATTCCTGATCTGATGATTTTTATGGCTTTACAGCTGCGTTATGGAAAAATACAAGTCCCACAATTGTGACAAAAGCATGGAAATCAATGTGATTATTTGTAAATATTAGTAAATTATTTTGTCTGTAAAGGTGTGAAGCAAGTATAAAGCAATCTAAGGAGCTTTGGTTAACTTAGTTAAAAACCTGAAGTTTTTTAGTGGGAAAAAAAATGCTGTGGATAAATTTCAAAGTACTTGAAAATTGAAAATGTCTAAACGAAGACATTTGGAGGTAATATAAGGTGCACAATGTTATTTATTGAAAAGAAAAAGTGAAGTCTTAAATATAAATTGAAGTTGTCCTGGAATCATTAGTTTGTTACAACAGTGCATGGTAGAACTTAAGAATTTTACTTCAAAAATCAAATACAACTACATATGTATCATTGAAACCTTTTGATGATGATTAATTTGTAGCGAGCAGTAGTCATGCGCTCAAAACTATACAGTTAAGAGGTTTAAAGATAAATCTGTAATTCTGTTTTCGTTTCTGTGGCTATCTAGCATGCATGGTATTTGTGTGTAGAAAAACTTTACCTGTAGCAGTTTACCGTAATTTTAATTTGAAATTCATATTACAATTTAAAAGTAACTGTGGCGTGTTTAAAAAACACTCTCTTGTATTATATACTTCTGCATGAATTGTCCTTGAAATTTTCAAGACAAAAGTACTTTCAACCTGCACTACTCCTGTTAAATTTTGCTTCTGGAATATTTAGTTGTTTTTAACCTTGTGTTTTGTTTTGTTCCACAAGGGATGACATGCCTGCAGCTCTGGAAGCTTTAATGGACTGTTATAAGAAGCATGGTAAAATTCTGCAGCTTCATAACATCTATTGTAGACTGATAGAGAAAGGAGATGCTGATCTTCTGCAAAAGGGTTAGTTGCATATAGTCAGATCCTGTCTATTGATTACATAGAATCTTTTTTGGAGGTTTTTCTTCCATGATCTGTATATCATTATTTTTTCAAATGAAAGAAAAATCGTGTGTGTGTATATGTGTAATCTTAAAACAGCTAAATGATGCCTACATTCTTTTTTTTCAGATTGACAATTCATATTAATTTTAAATATAGTGAATCCTAATGTTTAGATAATAGAGTATCAAGCTATCAGTAATGATGATTAGTGCTAATACTTCTTCTATCTACATATTACTGTTAAGAAAAAACTTGTTCACATCTGTCTCAAATAGTTGTGAAGTTGAGAAATACTTACTCTGCACAAGTAGAGAATGCCGTTGTATAGTCTGCCTAATTCATTGACTGTAATAACTACAAAATATAGTGCTGATAAWAAATAAATAAATATGCTCAATTGCCAAACTACAACGGATTATGTAATATGTTATAATTCTTCCTAATGTTGCAAAGTTTATTTCCTTATGGATTTTTCTTGGAGTTTTGTGTTTCTTGGAGAATCCCACTATTAATGTCTGGCTATGTGTTAAAATGTTTCAGTATATTTAGTAAATTAATGAGGTTTATTCTCTCTTTAGTTTCAGATTTTATAAGCAGAGAATATGGTGACATGATGGCTCTTTATGATCTCTTCTTTGCCTTCTTGCAAACAGGAAAATACAAAGAGGCCAGGAAGGTCATTGAGGTGGGATTTTAACTATATTACTCTAATCGTGCAGCTATTTAGACTCTTAATTAGAAACATTTGAAGTTTTTAACCTTTAATTAGACTTGTTCTGATTCATGTTAATAGAATTCAATCCCAATAATGAAAAAAAAAAAGCCTCGACCAGCTTTATTGTGTATAATTACAGTTCAGAAGAGAGACAGTCTGGTTGTATATTGAAATTGTTTCCTTACTTTGTCAAATTCACTGTTACATATCAAAATGATATTTGCATATTAAATATCGGATTGTGGAACAATTAAATTAAACTGGCATTCCTGGGTGTAAAGTTGCTAATCCTCTTTCCGAAGGAATTCTTTGTTCTTAAAAGCACTGGAATTTAATTTGCTGCAGACCATGCTCAGATTTATTTGTAATGCTTGTCTACAAGTTAATCAGCCAAACAAGTGCTGTCTGCTACTGTTTGGCATTTAATTTAGCATTTCTTCTCTCTCTCTCTCTTTCAGTATAGTAAGCAGCTTATAGGAAGTGGTAGGTGACAAACTTGGTCCATTTAGGATTAGTATATTTTATCTGGACTTGATTGAAATTGTGCTTGCTGAAATTGATAAGTCAAAGGGGCAGCTGCAGAGTCTGCCCAGATTGTGATTATTTTTCTTAACACAGTAATATGTTTTTTAAATGCTGCATAAGTTTTCGATTTCATGTGTGGGAGGTGGGATCTTGCAGAGAGGCAATACTTTGTCCACTTCATTTTTGTGTTATGTACATACACAACTCTGACCTAACTTTTTGTCTATTTTTTTCCTTCCTAAGACAAAGTAATTTTTTTTCCTAATTCACTTAAAAATATTTGAGATACCAGTTATACTTATTTGAATTACTAGCTAATAGAATTCTGGCATTTAAAAAATCTTTGAAGATCTCCTTGCTGGCCTGTGCTGAAACAATATTGTTCTGCTATAAAAAATGCTGAGCACTTCTGAAGGCAAGCATTGATATTTTGTTTTGAGAGGGTTTTTTGGACCTCATGAAGTCTTAAGAATACAGAAGAATACAAATGTTAGTATCTAACAGAAGATAACACACTGAGTTTTTGGTTGTGGGGKTTTTTTTTGTTGTTTTGTTTTTTTACAGTGCTTAAAACATGTAGGAGGGAGAACAAGGGTGAAATTTGGTGAGAATTGGAAATAATAGTAAACAAATAGGAGGCTTGATACTTTGTGTGGTTTAGCATCTGTTTCTTTAATACTCAGTCTTTCACAATACTGGCATTTAATTTCTTAACACTTCTTTTAATGGCTACAGTTCAGTCGTGAATAGGATAGTAACCAAATTATGATTGTTCTTGCTTTGAAATTTTTGTCCTTTTTTAATAGGTACCAATTTATCTCTGCAAATATTTGGTATTTGGTGATTGATCATAAAGTATTAGTAACCACTAACATACAGACTTAGTTGTAAAGCTGAACACTTAGTATCTGGAGACTAAATGGAAGTTTGGCTCTTTTATTTCACTTTCTATGCTCTTTAGATTACGGAAGCTAAGTAAGACCAGGAAATCCTAAAGTCTGAATTTGAGTTTTGTATATGCTGTTGAGAAGATGTTCTAAATTCCTGAATTTTTAGGAATACAGGAATTTGCCTAGGAATATTGTGCATGTATTTTACCAGTAGATGAAGTGTCAAAAAATGAATTATATATAATATACTTAAAACAGCACATAATATAACAATATGTTAAGTATTTTCAAAGAATTTTTTCTGAAAGGGAAGAAATGATTCTTAAAATCAGTATTTTGCTGAAGCAGCAAGTGGCTTTTATTGTTTTAACCCAGAACAAATTGACTATTGGCTTTTGTTTAGTTTCATTGGGAGGTTATTTTATTGTTGAAGCCTTAACGTGTATAATGTGGAAGATGGAGTACCAGGTGTATGTTTATCCTTTTCTCTAATCCAGTGGTTTCTGAAATCAAATTCCTTCTCTTGTTGGTCATCACAGATTGTTTCTCTATTTTCCTTTCTTGTGAAATAGTATTCAGCAAAGATGATTAAATTTGGGGCCACTTTCTATTTTTAGAAGTTATTGTTGCATATTAGGCATGGATTACCTTTCAACATGTACTTTTATCATGTGTTGCTGATTATGGTGGTCAACTGATTTTACTAATATCATTTATTATATGAGCGTTTAAAGGGTTAGTAATGAAGCTGGAAGATGGCTCCTTTAGGAGCTAAGGGAGCAAAGACCGTGGAGGGATGTGATCTGTTAAATGGGGTGTTACTGGAGACCACTGGCCTGTTCTTGCCATTTGTAGAAATCTGATGTATRCTGGATGCTTATGTGAAAGTTAGTGAGAGCTACTGCTTTTGAAAATTTGCAGCTCAAGGCCCTGGGCTAAGACAAATAACTTATGTCTCAATCTTCAGTAAAATGCAACTGGGAAACAAAAGTAGGAATGGCAAAAGGGGAAGATTTGAGTGAGATTATAAAAATGAGGTTGCAGAGTTGTGTACATACATGATCTGGTAACAGATGTGTTGTGCATGCGTGTATATAGCTCATCTTGTGGAAGATTGTCACAGCAAGAAGGCTGAAAGATCTGGGGACGCATCTGCTTGCTGAATAGACTGGAAGAACAGCAAGACTAAGCAGAGAATGATAGAGTAAAAGGCAACTAAAGGTGGATAGAAAGGAGGAAAGAGATAGGCAAAAAATGCACCTAACTCTTTTAATCTAGCCATGCCTGGAGATTCATGAGCCCTTGGAGCTACGCTGGTAGAAGGATGTGCTCGTAGATGCCCACTTGCTTTCCATTGGGAACAAGCGTTGTTGGAGAGTTATGTGAGTAGAGGGGGTTGGGTGCAGTACTGCATCCAAGCATGATTTAGTCTTCAGTTCTTAGTTGTACCTCGACTGATAAAGTCAACTTTTCTCCCAAGTCCTTCAAAGGTGATCTTACCCAAACAGTTTGGTACATCTCTTTTCTCGCCCCTTACCGTGAGGTTGGGTACAGTTTTCTTCCCCTTAGATTGGCACAGGAGAACTTTTCTTATGTCGTCAAGTTCAGCTTTGGTTACTTTGGAAAATTGTGGCTTAATTGACTTTTTTCTTCAGTTTTGTTTTTCAGATTTTGTCTTAAAAAAAAGTGAATACCTTCTGGTTTTAACTAAATATGTTAAAACTAAAGGCTAAAAGAAAATCCTGCAAGCAGAGGTGAAGTTTCATTAAATGGGATTGGCACAGAAGTACGTTCTGAAAAAAATATTTTCTTTGCCTATCATGTTCTAAAATGTTGTCTTATTTTGGTATCATCTAACTAAATTTTCTCAAGGAGAGAGATCTTGTGTAGTTTTTCATGTGTTTTGCTCCAGAGCTGGTAAATACAGTAGTAGAACCTGGAGTCTGGAAAAATTTCTTGGCCCAGTACTCTTGTCATAAGCCTGGTACGTAAAAGATTAGGGAACTTGCTGGAGCCAATTGCCTCTATTTGTTGTCCAAACCATAGCTTCTTCCCTTGTTGTCAGAACTGGGAAACTGGGATTCCCTTATGTTTAACCCATTGTTGGCTTCTCCTGGACTGGACTGTTGAGAAGGTCACTCAGGAGAGGGGGAAAAGAAAAAGGGATTATTACACTACCTTAGGAAAATCTGCTTCCTTCCCCACTCCAGCCATTAATCTGCTTTTTCCTTATATGCTGTGTGGAAATTTATCTTGAAATGGTTTCATTACCTAAAACAGTTAGAATATAGTAGTTTTGCGTCCAACTTAGCTGTTAAGTCATCTCTGAATTTTGCACTATGAACTCATACTTGCAGCCATTAGCCTTCATGATGATTAAATATTTCTAGATTTACCCTTTTCCTTCATTTATTTTTCATGCTCAGTCCTATTGTCAAAATATTCTTTAGATTTGTGTGCAGTTACGCCACATTATAGCCTAGACTGCTGTTGGCTCTTTCTGGTAGAAGCACAGGGTTTATATGTAGTTAAGTACTCTTAACAGTCCTGCAGCAGAGATTCAAGCAAGCAGTTCTTAAAATCTGCTTAAGGAAAGTCTGAACTATGTTTTCATGAAGTAAAAATGAACACCTGACACCTGTGACTAAAATATGCAAAATTCTGAACCAGTGATGAATCCTTCTGTAGTGGAAATGAGCCCCTCTCAGAAGTACAGGTTAACTGCATAAGATATGAAGTAAAAAGTAAGTAAACTATCAAAGATTTGTATATTCATGTATGAAGTCCCTCTTAAAAAAAAACAAAAAACCAAAAACTTGCATTATCAGAACTCCAGAGAAAGAAAGCAGAAGAATAAAATAGTTAATGAGTGTTTATCTTACATTATTAATCTTTTTAATCTTTCAGTAGAAGAGTTGATCAACCTCTCTGTAATTTTTAATCTGTTGTGATGGCTTAACTGGTTGAAGCTCTTTGTTCTGAACTTACTTTATAAATGTGCAAAAAAAGCAGTAGCTAGGATTTGGAATGGCAGTGTAATGCAAACAGAACTAAACCTCTGCGAGTTCGTGCTCCAGTGATGGTGCAGGCAGCACTGCTGACAGCAGCTGTGTTAAGGTTGTACAATACTGTAAACAACTGCATCTAAAACTTCGAGTTCTCATGGCTGGCAACAGTTTCCTAAAACTTCCCTGGCCCTGTCTCTTTAGATAGTCCTGTCCGTCTCTTCAGGTAACCCTTTCTTAAAAGGACACTTTAAAAAGTATATAAAATTAGAACTATTCTGCAATTTTTTATTTTTCTGAAGACTCACATGAATCAAGTAATCTCAGTCTCTTCTGTATAAAAATATCGTCCTAATATTATGTATCACTCTTCAGATCGTTTGTTGCAAGGGCAGCTGACTTCTTCTGTCTTTGCGGCATTATCTACTGACTTGCATGATTCTCTTTTCTTTAACGTGAGCCAAAAATACTTCATAAACTAGGTTTTTTGATTAAAATGTGAATATTTCCTCTTTCCATGGAACACTTTAAAAAAATAACGAGATGCCTCTTAAATCTTCTTTCATTCTTCTGCCCCTGTACCTGTCCAAAAATCTGTAAACATGAATTCCTGTTTTTCTAGGTCTTTCTAAGAATGTGCATATTAGCATTTATTTTAATACTAGCTTTCTGTTAGCACTGCGCTGTCAAGATACAATCTTTACAACTTTAATTCTACTCCTTTCAAGGTAAGGAAACTGTTGCAGGGCAGGGAGGTTGTAGCATTGGATAGCAAAATACTTTTGTAAAAAACAGTTATCAGATCACTGGCATTTTTAATCATCTGAGAAGCTTATGCACTCTTGTGATACAAACTAGGGAGTTTGTAGAGAAGCTTGACTTTTTTTTATTACAGATACTTCTTGAAATCTTTCTACATTAAACATTTAATGAGCCAATAAATTAAAATGGTTCCTTCTGTAAGAGAGTTACAGCTCTTGTTTCTGTCTAATTGGTAGTTTTCCTGCGAGTGAAAGCAGAGAGAGGATTATTATGCTTGGGAGACAGTAAAAGATCTCGGACCCATAGGGCAGAATTTCCATAGCAATTTGGGCTGCGTAGGGTTGCGACCACAGGAGGAACCTCCCTTGGAAAGTCCAGTGCATAGTGCGCCGCTTCAGAAGTCTTTTCACCAGAATTGACTTGCAGATAGTTTTCTCATCTTCTGCCTTAGAGTTAAATATATTGTACCATAGCTCACTAAAAGATGTGTTTGTGAAGAATCGAGAGACAGATGGATGTGAGATACTTTTTCTGAAATGTCCTTCCAATGTGAATAAATGTAAAAAAATGTATTTGCTGTTGAAATTCAAGACCTGACGAAAGAACTATTTGGAGTGAGTCTAAAGTTTAGTGTACGGGAATATATCTATCAACACATGTCAGGTTAATTCTGGAGGTAAATAGATTTAAGCAAAGAATTTTGACATCCACTGTCAGTAGGCCTCAAGATGCCAATTGCTATTGGATTTAATCTACCATAAAAACGAGAGTATTTCTACTTGATATTGAGAGATTACAGCCCTCTTTCATCCAGATTGCTTTTATAAAAATCTACATCGTAAAATTGAGTTTTGCTGATTTTATGCTGGAGATAAAACTATTGGAAGAAGATGCTTTCTTGATTTGTAGCAGCAGGATTTATATTTTTAATGTGTGGCTTAATGATGATTATATCTAGTGTCAGAATTCAGCTACAAAGAATTTTTTCGGTGCAGTTAGGAAAAGAGGAGAAGTGATTAGAACAAAATTTAAATGTTGGTGAATGCTTAATGTGAATTGTAATAGAAAGGTAGTTATACTGTGGTCTGAGATTGAGGAGTAGTTTATACGGAGATGTAATAGCTTTTATTAGAGTAACTGTATACAGCTGGGAGGGAGGGGAAAGGATGAAGAGCTTTTAGGCACACAAGCCCTATAATTACAAGAAAAGATTATTTTTTTCTTATTACTGAGTCCCATTAGTCTAATAAAAGTATTACTTCTCCCTGTGAAACTGGACTCTGATACAGCTATTATTGAAATTGTATTTTGTTTTTGTTCCTACATGTATATGCATATGTGTACGTGGGTTAAATATGTGCTTACTGGTTCAGTGCATGTTATTTAACAGTTCCTAAATATTGATTTTTTTTTTATATTTTTTTTAAAGAAAAGTAGGTTAATTTGTTTCAAGTAAGTAAATTTTAGTGAATTTTAATTCATTGCTCCTGATAGAAAAATAAAGGAGATGACTATTGAACCAGTTCCTTCCGGAAAAGGAGAGGGGTAATGTGTTTGGAAGATGGGGCCTTGGTAAGAGCTGTGCATCCGTTCTTAGCTCCAGGGATTTTCTGTTAGAGAGAAGATAATACTGAGGTTTTTAATGCTTTTAGGGTTCATCCTACAACATAAAACCACATTAGAATGCAAAGAGCAAATTTTTGAGCCCAGAACAACCTCAAGGAATTTTATTTTTTGAGCAGAGTTTTTGTATTTTTGACTTCACCCTTTCTTTAAGCAAGATTATTTTTTGTGAACTTCTCTTACTCTACAAATTCATTAAACAGTAATATTTTACTTCATAATTTCTTTCAGCAATCTTACTGATAAATTTGGAATATTCCAATAGTACTTAAATATACATCAGACTCAGCCGTCATCAGTAAAGCTGATGTTTTAAAGCCTTTTCCTACTTATTTTCTGATAATTTGGGAAAATAATCAGTTCTGTTTTCATCTTAGTCTCGCCTAGCAGAGGATATTTAAAGATATTTTCAAAAGAAAGAAGTCAGGTCGTGTATACTTATTCATCAAATAGTAATTACTGTGTTGGTTATAAAGTTAGCAAATTATTTAACTGATGTTACTTTAGGGACAAAGTAAACAGTAAAAGTTGGTCTTTCATGACTTCTCTCAACGAGAGCTGACGTACATTTTCCAACGAGAGCAGCTGGCCTCCAGTGGCAGATTTGTTTTATCCCTCTCCCTGGGTGGCTCCCTCTCTTCCCTCTCCTTGATGCAGTCTAGCAGTGTTTTAGTGAGCTCAGGAAAACACCTTTAGGAATGGAATTTGTTACCATTCTGTTCTTGTAAGTGTTAAGTCCTGGAGATTGGAAGCTTCGAGTTTTCTTTTCATTTTTAACTACTGCTGTTTTTTATGTAAAAAATTAACCCAGTACAAGTAGTCTAGTTGCTAACTCAGTTGACTGTAGGATAGGCAGAAAGGAGAACATGAACTTGAATGTAATCACTCCCAACAGGAGATATAGGAGGGATAATCATGTAGGCATGTGGCCATTTGTCTTTCATTAAATACCATACAATACAAATAATATATCAAATACTCTATACTTGTTTAGTTTTTGAAGGCATAACTTGTATGTGGAGCAACTCATAATTTTCAGAACTCAGACTTTGGAGTACTTGCCCTAGTCTGAAAAGTTGTCATGTTAAAGGTACAGATTCAATTGTATTCAAATTTTATTATAGTTGTCCCTTGGCTGAATAGTTGTGCAAATATCAGGATGCTTCAGATCAGCTTCTCGTTAAATCAGCATTATTGCTTTGGGATGCATTCAGTCAGAAATAAATAATTTGAAAGTAGTTACTGGGCAAAATTACTTACAAAGAACAAAGCAATTATTCCCCCCCCCTTTTTTTTTCAGAGGAATCCCATCTTAATTATAGACAAAACAAAACCTTGAGAACTGTTCAGAAAGAATGAAATGAAGCAAATGACRATCTCTTTCCATACCATCGCTGCAAAACCATTTTTGAAATCCAGAAGAGCATGCCTTCTTTCTAGGTGGAAAATGAACTTGCAGAAAAAGCATTACTTCCGTTAGAGGACAATCCCTGCCATAGATATTCCTAGCTGTAATACTATCCTGATAGTGCAGTGGCTTTAAGAAAAGCAAAGCTTCTACAGAGAGGTGTATTTTATTGGACAATGTAATGTATTTTATTGGACAATCTGATGGCTGCAATACAAAAGAAGTTTTCTAATGCACAGTCCTTTTTAAGAGCTCCTTGGTCTTTAAAGCTCACATCTCTTACAAACTTCTGAACTACTGTGTAGTCTAAAAGTTGATATATGCAGAGCTGAGAATCAAATCAGTCTCTTGCATTTTCTGTATGTCTCACAGTGGTACTTCACTTATGATATAAAGATTATAACTTAAGAAATACAGCAAAGTGGTATACTTATTTCATTCATCTGAAGGGAAATTTTAAATTATTTAGATTTTTATTATCTTTTTTTAAACATTTTTAAATCAAAATTTTTTTAAGACTAATACGTTGTTATTTGAAAGTAAAGGAGTATTTCATAATGGGCGAAAGTGTAGCAGAAGTATAAGATTATTTTAACCATCTGATATCGACTGTAAACAGTCTATTATGTAAGATGCAGAAACTCATATATAAATGTTCATTATAACTTCCTGATTAAATAGTACACATACTTTGTAGTGAAAGTGAGGAATTTGGCCGAGAGTTAACATAGAGGAGGATTCAAGCAAGTGTTCACTTACCAGCTTTCAATGTAAAATAAAATTCGTTCAAGTAAGGTGCTGTGCAAAACTATCTCTGGCTTCATTGAAGCTGCATGGAATTTTTTGAGATATTATAGAAATTTTGGGGGAATCGAGGAAAAAAATCTGTCATTAAATTAAGAACTTGCCATCAACTGTTATTTTCAGCGATGCTTACATTGGAGAAAGCTGTTAGGAATGACATACATCAGCTCTCATAGCTGTCTGTTTAAGGCTGTCTGGAAAAGTAACAAATTTTATTGCAAGGCATTTATTTGGTATCTAAATCTCGGTAATTGGTTCTGGTGCTGGTAACATAAGTCTGTTATGGCTGTGATATAACTCATTGTGAAACTCTCTTCTTTCTTAGCAGCATTAGCTGTCTCTTATTATTACTGGATTATTCAGCTGCAAAGAGAGGGATGGATGGATCTGTCTGTCCAAAAAATACCATCAGAAGGTGCAGTACTGATGGGGTTTATAAAACTAGGCTGTTTCTTTTGAATATTTTTAGTAATGGTTGGATTGTCAGTTATCATAGAACTGTTTTCCAAAGAAAAGATTGGATGATTTTGGAAAGAAAATAAAGAATAGTTAAGGAGGGCAGGATTAAACTTGAATGTTTAAAATGAGTGTGTTATCCATAGCAATTTTACATTGTGAAAGACTAGAATAAGTTGTCCAGGAGGCATCTAGGATGTGTAACACTTATTTTGCCAACCAGTTGAGATTGAGCCAAACAGCAAAAAACAATAGTTTGGAAGTGCAATGTTGGAGGGTTAAAACCACACAGTAATCATCTTCTCATTCTGACATGTATGTCAAAAAAAATTTTTTTGCGTGTTTCAAATAATTATGCATCCAAAGCCAGCTACAGCAAAAGTGTTACCATTCTGGGATACTCTCAACACTTCAGTTTTCTGAAAGCCCCTCAGTTTGCTTTAAGAGACTAGAAAGAAGTGAAGAAGTATTTTCCCTATATTTCTTCTGTAAATTATTTGGTTGCTTTTTCAAAAAGGACCTTTTTTTTGAAAAGCTGTTTTTTATTTAAAAACAACCCTCTGTATAAAGGTAAAGTTGAAATTCTTTAGAGAAGAAACTTTTTGAAGGTTTTGTCCTGTGCTGATTAATATAGAATATAGATGTATTGTTTTACTAGCTGTAATAATTACAGAACACTAAACAAAACGTAACTATTTCTATGGTAGTATTTAAATATCTGGAAAAACATCAAATAGAATTCTCTCGGGCCAATATTTCACTGGATAGTCTGTTTCTTTCAAGTGTATTATGCAGAAATTAGCTCAAATAGAAATGTTAGTACAGAAGAGAATTTCTAGTGATTAGAACCCTTCAGCTGCCTGTCTGAAATGGCTTTTTCTGAGAAAGGTGAGACCCCATCAGGTGTTTTTAATGTGTTGGAATCATTGCATTCACATGACTTGAATGCTTCCTTGGCAAGAGTTTATCTAAAGATGCAGCAGGTTTATTTTTCTCTGGTTAGTTTTCCTTTCTGTGCATGAAGGTATAGAATCAGTGAATGAATTAATACATATTGAACCTCGAAGATAGTAACAAAGGTGATCAAAAGTATGGGATGTTTTCAGTAGTAGGGATTGACTAAGTAGGTGAGTTCTCCTTACTTTGGAAAAGAAACAGTGGAACAGGGACATATTTTAGATATCATTTGTATAAAATCATGAGTGAAAATGGAGAGGATAAAAAAAATCAATAATTCATTGTCTTACAGTACAAAATCTAGGGGCTTCAAGCAAAGATGGCAGAAGCTAGGTTAAAAACAAAGAAGAAGTGGTGGGGTTTTGTTTGTTTGCTCTCTGCAGAGAGTAGTTGAGGCATGGAACCCTTTGCCAAAAAGTGTTAGGGATGATAAATCTGTGTGGGTTCCAGAGGCAACCAGAAAAGTTCGTGGAAGAGAAATTCTTTACTGGAAGCAGTCTGAACCACTGAACCACAAATTGCTGGAGAATGGAAGAGCACTAAGGGGGAAGTACTGCATAGGTTTTCCTTCATTTTGTATTCTCCCGTAGACATCTGCTTTTGATCACTGTCAGAAAGAGGATAAAAAGCTAGATGCATCTTTGGTCTGATACAGTACAGCTGTTTTATACTCCAGGAGAATTTAAAAAAAACCAAACCATCCATGTTTAGTTTATACACTGCATTAGTTGTTTGAGACTCTCAGTAATTGTTTTACTCTTTAAGGTAGTGAATTTCTTAAAAATGCAAAAAAAAGACAAAATATAATAAAAATATTAATAAACTCAAAAATATAGATCTGTTTTGTCCATTGAAAGAGACAAAAGCAGTATTTTAAATAGAAATTGGGAAGAGTAATTAGAGTAACAGGTTTTTACTGAAATTTTTTGTAGTCCTTGCATTTTTTTATTCTCTGTTTTAGTCTGCTATATTGAAGAAAGTCTGCTTCCTGCTAAATGCGATGTTTAAAATTCCCTAAGATGGTAAGGGATAAGCTACAAATATGGACTATCAGGCAAGCCCTGGAGATTTAGTTAATCTGACCTAGATGTTCTTTTGATGTTTGAGACCTGCAGTATGTGAAAACACTTCTCAATTTCAAAATGAAACACAAGGATATCTGTTGTATAATTCAGCTGTCCGTGTAGTGACAGACGCATCAATCATTTCTGAACAGGAAAGGATTTACTATAAAAAGTTTGTAGCTTTGGAGCTGCTGAGTTCATTGGCATTCGGATCAGCAATGGTATTGGAAGTTGTACGTGAATTCAGCATTTGAATTTTGCCATGTCCCAAAGAGGATTAGCTACAAATGCAAGCAACATACTATTTTCTTTTTCATTTTCAAGAGCCTGTTGTGTAAGATGTTAATTCTTGGCTCAGTTTTCAGCATATTTGATGTGTAACTGCCCAGTGGGTCTTAGAAAAGCACTGAACAGATACCTATAAACGTGAATAACTGAGATAAACACAGTTTTGCTTTGCAGATAGTTGCTGATTTTTCCATTTAGATTTTATTATATACCACTTTTGAATCCATGAGAAGCCACTATTTTTCTATAACCTCTTGTTTGAGACTATTTTTCCAGTACAGTGAAATTCAGAGAAGACTGTCTGCGCTCAGGAACTGGGTGGGGGGATTAGGGTCCTGGGGTTTGGCTGGGGGGTGTGTGTGTGTGTGTGTTTTGTTTTAAATTCCTTTCAGTGATTGCATAAACTGGTTTGGATGAGTGGCAAGGTGATAGGCCCTGATATTTACTCTGCAAAGCACTGTTTCTTATATCTCTAGCAAATTTTGATATTTTTAACTGAATCTTTACGTGCTGGTTTTCTGGTGTAAGCTGAGTTATCACAGGAAGAGGTAATTGGTAATTACAAAAGAATTACAAAATTGTACTTTTACAAATTCAGGTGTTGGAGGAGACAACAGGAGAAAGTATATTATTTGTCTGTTTTAAAAAGCCAGAAGGTATATTGGCTCTTCAATGGTAATTGTTTACACTGTTTCGGAACAGAGATTCAATATTTTTCACAGCTTTTTGTTCAAACTGCCTCTTGCATTTTTTGCAAGAATTGTGTTTGAATTGTAGAAATTGCACTAAACGCTTAAAGTAGAGACTACTTATATCTGAACAGCTAAAACCCTTCAAGAGTCAGAACACTAGCATGCGCCTATATAGGATGAGCAGACATTTTCTTGGAATCACTTTTGGTTGTATCAATGTGAATCTAGACCACTGAACTGAAAGCAGAGTCCTCTCTTCCCTAAATGATCCTTGTGCTGAAACAAGACAGTACAGAGAAGGAAAGAAAATTCGAGTACTGTATGGAAGGGAGGGATAAGACATGAAAGTACAGGATGCTTTGCACACAGTTATTTTTCTATAATTTTTCTAAATGCCATGGACTTAGACAATGGAACGCCTGTAACATTTTTCTGTAAGAATTTTAAATTTTCTTAAATTTATTATAAAGTGTTGCTGTTGAGAGTGGAGAAACCGATGTATTTGTGATGGTCTGCCATGCTGAGAAGGCACAGACACCTAGTTTATACTAGGTGGAGCTTCCAAAGACTTGCAGCTTTTTAGAGAATGTGTATTGTGTGGCTGTAGTCTACTCAAAGGAATGAATAAGCAAAGGCTCATCTAACCTGAGAAGATTAATGACAGAAAGAACCACAGCGTATTAACTATATCACGTCATTTCCTTTGTAGATATGCTTAGAGAAAGCCTCTGCTCTTTTCTGGCACAGGAATTACCTTAGTACACCTAGCATCTGCATTGGCAACTGGTTATAGTGCGATTAGTACTCTGTAACTTAATGGTTTTTTTCTTACTGAACAGTAGAAGAGAAGTCAAAATCAAAAAACGATAGTGTTTTTAGATCTTAATAGTTGTAAGAAAATTACTAATGTTAGCAGAGAAGGAGTACCAAATGTTGCCGTTAAGATGTGAGAGGCAAGGTTTTCCAGTTGCTGAAATCCTACCGTGGTTTTAAATATGAACCTGTCCTTGTGAAGACAGTTTACAAACATTTGGTTTAATTCTTTACCATGAGTAACAGATATACTTACTATGGGTAATAGAAATATTCTACTGCAGTAGTAGAAATAATTTAGTATTTCTATTTATCTGAAGCATATTTTAAAACAATACTTTTTGTCATAGCAAACAACAGTGTTCAACCAAAATGGAAAATGCCTTGAATAAAATATGGTCACAATTTTAAATCTCTCATAAGTGGAACTTGATTGATTGTGAGCTCATAGTCTCATTAATATTAAAGAAAAATGTGAACTTCCATTATGACTACATATAGTTATGTTTACATTTGCTGAGAATGTTCTATGTTAAGTAATGTTTTTTCTTCTGGAAATGTTATTTTGCAGACTCCAGGCTTGAGAGCACACTCTGGAAGGTTGCAGTGGTTTGCAAAAAAGTGTATATCATCTAATCAGGTAGGTGACTCATCATGTCTTCTACATGTTTGGGACTATATTTCAAGAATAATTATTTTGAAATTTTTTTTTGTGCAGATTTTTGTTTGTGAAAGGATGTGTGGCAGGCTGATGTGAACTTAATCCTATGTGTAAATGTTGGTGTATACTTAAACAGAAATATTATTTTAGCTGAATGCGCACTGCATATAAGTGCATATAAATAGAGAAATAATTGAGTGTTTTGGCTGAGGTATAACTATATTTTTTCTTGTTTCTTTTCAAAGATGGAGACTTTGGAACATTTGGTAGAATTAACTCAAAATCTATTTGAATGTGATAGAGATGAGATGTACTGCTATCTCCTTCAATTGTGTGGTAAGTTAGCAACTGATCTTTTTCATGTTGTAATCAGAGTGGGGTTTTGGTTTTTTGTTTTGCTTTGTTTTGTGGTTGGAAATGGGAAATAACCCTGAATTGGAGAGGAGATGACCTGGTATAGAATTAGCATGGACACAATTTCTGATTCATCTTAGGTGGGAATGCAGGAGTTCTGTATCTGCAGACCTCAACACAGTAGCATCGTAGAAATTACATAGTACAAGTCTTCCATCCCATGTTATTGTCTTATGTTCTGATTTGAAAATTTGTTTTTGTTTTAATATGCTTAAAGAACAACAACTTTGTTAATTTATTATACACCTTCATAGCTGATAAAGATCTGGAACATACTGTAATTGGATCTGATTTTGAAAGGTGCAGATTTTTTAAATTTACRTGACTGACCACTACCTAACTTGCATATTATTTGTGAGACTGGAACAAAATTTTTTTTTGATTGAAAGTTTTTTATACTATGGTCTTAAACTGTATGATGCATCTGTAGAGGTTTTAATTTCTTGTTTTCTGTATTTTTCGGTCTGTGATTGTTCTGTTTTTCAGTGTATTGTACTGTATCATACATCATAACAAATACTGGAAATTTTGCTCATACTAGTTATTTCAAAATCTTGTGAAAAACATTCTGTGTTCTTAAGATTAGCTATTAAACAACATTAAACAGTAAACCAGAACATAAAAAAATTAGCATTAGAGGGATAGCTGCATACTTCAGAATGATTACATAAAATGTAGTGTCCTGTATATTTCTTAAGGAGCCATTACAGCAATTTGATATATTTGTTCAAGGAAAAATTCACATCAGAGCTTGAAAGAATTTTAGGCTGCTCCTCATGTATTCCTCAGAATGTTATTACCCTAAATAAAATACTATTAGAGCCCCCTTTTTATTTTCATATAGCAAAGAGGGAGCTTCCCTTTTGGACTTACCACAAGCAGAAGAGCAATGAGTGCTTCCACAAAAAAATGGCTGGGGACCCTATGAGAACTTTGTTCCTTCTTATTTTCTGAACAACTTCAGAAAGCTTCAAAACCAAACCGTAGCATTACCCAATTCTGGCTTTCCACATGCTGGTTCACCATCATAAAGCAACTGGGCCTGAAAAACAATCTTGTCTCAACAGGAGGAAGTCCTCCTGTTTCTTCACAGGCAGCCTGTTCCCCTCCAGCAGTGACTCAGTCTGACAGTGTGTCTGCTAGGAAGAGAATCTAAGAATATACAATTTATCAAATTCTGTCACACAAATTCTTCAATCAGCAAGAAAAGACACAACCAATTTCATCTACTCAAAGAGGTGGAAAACATTTGTGGCTTTCTGTCACCATAAAAGACAAAAACCATGCACACTCCTGCTTTCAACCATTTTAGATCATCTGTCAAAGCTGCCCCATGCAGAAGTATGGTAGAGAGTTGTCAGCATACACCTAAACCACAACTTTAGATTCATTTTAAGTATAAAGAAAGAAAAATCTACAGTCTAGTCCAAGCTGTGATCAAAAATGATAAAAACAAAATGTTCAGCTGGTAGAATCACAGAAAAATTTGTGTTGGAGAGAACCTCAGAAGTTTATCTAGGCCAAACCCTTGCTCAGAGCTAGAACAACTTGAAAGGTAGATCACAGCCTTGTCTAGTCAAGTTTTGAGTGCCTCCAAGGGTGGAAATTCGACAGTCTCCCTGAATGATCTCTTCCAGAGTTTGACCAGCCTCAGAAATTGCCTTGCTACAACTTGTAACTATCGCCTCTCATCCTTTGCTGTGCACCTCCAGGAAGAGTCTGACTCAGTTTTCTTTATAACCATCGAATAGGTGGTTGAAGAAAACACCTGGATACCCTTTTAGCATGCTCTCTGCAAGTTGCATGAAGTCCATCTTCCTCAACTTTTTACTGTATTTGCTTGAGCCCCCTAAATATTTTGATGGCTGAATTTGCCCAAGTTGCCAGCATCTCTCTTATACTTGTCAAACCCAAAACCGGACACAGTACGCTAGATGGGGCATCCCGAGTGCCAAATAGAGGGACAAACACATGAAAACCTGTCAGACACATTCTCTGTTTTTCTCTCTTTAAACTGCCATAATAATCTGTCCCTAAAAAATGTCACCTACAGCATCCAATTCTTTAAACCAATCTTTTATCTGGCTTAAGGTAGTCACTGAGTTCACTGCCTCTTCTGCAAAGCTGAAGTGAGGCTGGAGCCATGTCAAAAGTGGGCTTGTATCTTGAACCAGTCCAGTTACCTATCCATGTTTTTTTCCCTACCTAAATCCCATGCTGCTCCTGGGGAAGAAAATGTTTCACTGTGATGTTTCAATATTGCATTGTAATATTGTTTGCTATCTCTGGTGCTTTGAAAAACTAGCTTTGTAACAATGCTAGAAAGTATCTGTGGCCTTCATGCCATTTTTGTGGAGCTGCTTCCAAGTGGCTGCTCCAGCTTTGCCTCCTCATTCTATGGCTCAGTCCAATGGAGCTTTGACTATATAATCTGTCTCCTTCAAGAATATTCCTATATCAGAAAGCTGTTGACTCCCAGACTAAGCATTATGACCTTTGCAACTACATGGTTTCTTGCCAAGTTTTAAACAGAAATGGTACAATTTTCGGCTGAGCAAAGTGAGACAGTTTCAGAGGCATCTTCCATCTAGAATACTGGTTGTTGATCATCAGAATCATGAGCAAGTTAATCTAGTTGAGAAAAAAACAACTGAAATTCCTTAACTGAACAGGTAAAGAATAACTGAAAACCTGCTGTTATAAGCTGAGAGATGCCATGCAAATGGTTCATTCCATCATACACCTTCTGTCTTTGCCTTTTTTCCATGTATCTCTTAATTTCTGAGATTCTGAATAAAGATACAGAACTGACAGAGATTCTGGCTAGCAGATGTTGGGAATAGGTAGCCATGAATAAGACCTAAAACTAGGAATCATTACTATTCTGATGACTTCTGATAGGAGACATGTGAAACCACCTGCTATATGTAAATAGTAAGTTAAATTCTAAGTAGCCCTTTTCTTTCACAAGAAGTCCAGCTTTTCTATTTGTTTGCAGTTTTGTACATTTGTGCACATATAAATTGCTATTCTTGTTCAGAACAGGTGAATTGGTCTGTGAGTTTGGTAGCAATTTTGCTACAATTTTCTCTTTTAGAAAACTTGTATCTTTTACACTCTTCAGATATGCATATTTTTTTCTTAGCAAAAGGAAAGCCTGAAGGCCCACAACATTTCTTTGACTTGAAAGTGGTAAACTTCAGGAATGTGGATACTGTCTCTCATTAGCAACATTCCTAGAGGACTTCTTTTCCAGAATTTCGGAATAGAACTTAATGGTACCTTAGAGTGTTAATGTTTTGTAATGACTTTGAAATTTTATTCCAACTGTTTTTGCAATTAACAACAAAGAATATTGGAACTGAAGAGATTGGAGGAAAACTGTAATTTTTTTTTTTAGTTGATTTCTCATTCATTTAAAAATTTGTACAGTCATTTAGGGTTTTTTTCTGTTTGCATCTTCTGATATTTTCTGTATACTGACAGTGAAAAGGAATGTTTCAAGTTGATTCACATATGAAGTGGAAATACATGATTAATTGATGAAATATTTTCCAAAGATACCTTTTCTGAATCACTCTGAGTGTATATACTGTAAACATGCTTTGATTTGAAGACTTAAATCTTTTTTCAGACAACAACAGTGACTGGGAAAAGGCTGAAGCTGTTTGGACTAAAATTCAAGAAGAAAATGTTGTTCCTCGTGAGAAAACGTTACTCTTAATGGCAAATATATTTGAGAAAAATGGTCAGGTTGTTCCGTTTGAGGTACCTAAGGTAATTTGAGTTTAACTTGACTGGCACATTGTGCTGTGCCAGCAATACTTTTGCAAACATTTCTTTCCTTTGGAAGATATTAACAGATAGCATTACAGTAACTTAACTAAGCTTTTTGTTTTAAAGCCTAGACAAGAAGATGATGCAAGTTCAAGGGCTGCTAATTTGGAAGAAAGGAAAATAAGGATGCTTTGCAAGAAAAATAATGCAAAAGGTAAACTGGAAACCTGGGGGTTCTGTTTTTCCTCTCAGCATTACATTTTAAAAAATGCTTAGGTACAGAGCAACAGATTGCCAACCTTTGCTAGTAAGTTAGTTTGCTAGTATTTTAGTAAGGATACCTGATAATGTTACGTGATAATGTTGTGCTTCAGTAATTTGATATGAGAAGTACCAATGCTAAAATCTTTAAAATATCATTTGAAATGCTGGTGTTTTTAAATGATATTTGAAAGTCAATCTTCAGTGAATCTGCCAATTTTAAAATTACAGGCATGTTCTTGTGTAGTTTACATTATACTGTTGAATACACACCACGTTCTAGGTGATCGTTTTGTTCAACTTGTATTTTTGAGTTATTTTCAAATGTATCCATTAAACATCAGATACTAAATTTATATATGGGATCAATGCTAAAAATTCCCTCTTGCTATTTTAGGTCTTTGTATGGTTCCCAGTAAATCTAACTGTGTTTGGTCACAAGTTTTATGGTATGGAGACATGAGAAATACAGTGAGGAGGAATTAATATCAAGAGCAGTATTGGACAAATTTAAGTTACCCATTAGAAGTTGTTCAGAGTTTTTTGGATTTCTCTCTGCTTTTGAGGTCTTAATAATAGATCAAGTATGGTTTCATAAGATACTTTAGATATCTTATTTAAGGTACAGATTTGACAAAGAAGTTAATTAGATGGGATTTAATTAGATGTGTGTTATGGAAATGATCATTGTTGTCCTTCTTCCTGGCCTTTATCTGTTAGTCTCTTTTATTTTAGTTTTAATGTTGCAAGGCTATTCCTATTTGAAGGGAGGATTCAATGTATCACTTTGCGTCTTTAGCTAATTTACAACAAGGATTAAAGTTGTCTGCATTTCTCTAAAGAGCTGGCAAACCTTTTCCTCCTCCTCTTCTCTCCTAAAGAAAGCTGGTGCTAAAAGCATGTGTTCTTTTAAGCTATAATATATTGATTGTAAACAAAAGATCAAATCCAATGTCCCCACAGTTTACAGTTTCAAAACCCCTGTGCCTTTGGGTGCCACTTTACAGATAAAACAGGCTTATTGAGTCATCATTGGGATCAGTCCTGATAAGAAAAATGAATACCTCTTCCGTACAAATTTCCTTGCCTCAACTGAAAACAGAATTAACTTATGGTTGGATATTTGCCTTCAAAAGGAGCCATTTGCCTTGGAAGGGAGGAGTGTAGCTCAGTTTAGTTCCTGTGGCTCAGTCTGTGTTGAAATCATTAGAAATCCATACCTTTCCGTCTCATACCAAAACATGGTAACAGAGAGTCAGAACTAGTGTTACTGGTGCCTTTCAAGGGGAAAGAATTGAGTCCATTTCTGGCATTTGCCAAGGTGCAGAGCATCTTAATATTTTAATATTCTTTATTTTCTTTGCCTATGCTATGACATGGAACTAGGTGTCTCATATGAAAGCATATTAGAAAATGAATTAAATAGTTTTAAAAAAAATATTGCTGAATACTAAGATTTATAAATACAAATTTCCTAGTTCTTTTCTTCTCCCAGTGTCATCAATATATTTTGCAGCTTCTGCCCACATATTTTTAAGGTTTGGGTTTAAAAGAAGAATCTGATAGTCATTCACACAGTTAACTTCTGCTGGCAGTGAAATGACACTGGTGTTATTGAGTCCCAGGAGCACTGATGAGAAGTCTGAGATGGAGTCTGCATATTCTATATATAGGGGGTACAACTCATACTCTGGATATGGATTGTATTTAAGAGTTATGTATTATGGCAGACATAAGAATTTCCTGAAAACATTAATTTTCACACTGGTAAATTTTGGGAATCAAAGGATACTGAAAATAGCAGAACTATTTCTCATTGGGAAACATTGAGAAAAAGACAAAATTAATTGAATGCATTTGATAACATTCTTTCTAGAAAAGTGGCCTGTGCCTTTGGTGTCACAGATGATCAACTGGAGAGGAGGAGGAAACTAAATATGTCTTAGACATCTATACAGAGTGAGACTAGTTTAAAATAAAAACATAAAATACAACTGCTAATAGTCCGTTATATTTTGTGGGCTGTGATCATTGATAGCAACATTCTTGACATCATCTCTGCAGGTGACAAAGTCCATTTTTGCATCCAGCCAGTGGGAAACAATATGCAAAACCGGGTGAAATGCTAGTTTTGTCCAAAGCTAGCAGAGCTTTTGTAGGTGTCTCCAAACGTAAGGAATTCTCGGCTTAAAAAGTAAAATTCAGACAGGCTTTTATGAGCACAAGGGAGGAACATATCACCAGTCAGTATTTTTTTTAATGAAATAATTAATTACTGTTGTAATGCCTTGCACTAGTGAAAGGGTGTTTTGTTATTGCTGAATATGATTGCTAATCTACTAATACTTCAGACTTCAGAAGAAAAAATGTCTTTCTTACTAAATTTAGGTATGAACATGCCTTTACAAATGCTGCCATTTCTTACATGAGCAGCGCATTGTAACAGGCAGAACAACTCAGGCCTACTAGAGAACAAGGGGGAGGATTCTAACACCTTGCCTACCTCTCGCCGTTGCTGGATTATTGTTTTTTTGGTTGACAATGCCATTGTAATGTCAAACATTAATCATTATTTCTCTTTCCGTCTTTCTCACATGTGCATAAAACTCACTGATACGTCAAGCTTGATTTAATTTTTACTGTGGCATTCTCGACCTTTATCTCAGTTCATGTATATTTAACGTGACTCAAAGCGTCCCTAGCAGATTTTGGATGGCAATGTAACTCTCATATTAACTCAGTCTAAGAATTTGTGTAATGAATTTCATACATAGTTATTTTTGCGTCTACATTTTAGGAAGTTTTTAATGGATTCTCTTTGATTAAAGACGTTCAACTAAAAGGCATACCGACAGTTTTGATTTTGGGAATGCCAATTTAAAACTCAACAACACGCTGTAGCAAATGCTATTAGTATCATCCTTCCTGTGTGACAGTAAGACTCAGATGAGCTGTTTTCATTTTTAGTCTCAAAGTATAAGAAGAAAACTTCTCACATAGCTGTTAAATTTGTAGTGCTACTCAAAGTATTTCTGAAAAGTTGTTTTAAAGATTATTGTGGCTTAAAGTTGAATTAGCAAGGTGGTTATTTTTTGAGTTTTCATAAATGAAACACACAAAGTTTTCAATGTTAAAGATCATTTGTGGTTCTTAACACAGCTTTCTAGCATTCCTTACTGTCTAGATAGCAGTTTTAGCTGCATGTTTATAGCTGCATAATCTTGTTTCAGAAAAATAAATGACTGAAAAGTGTGCTTATCATTTTTTCTCCTTTTGGTAACATCTTTTCATACACTGACAGTTATTGTGAATGCATGAAATAAAACTGTTAATCAGTCAAACAAATGCAGCGTAGTTTACTTGTTAAATATCTGTATATTTGTAAATTGTATGTTTTGTATAAATCTTGTCGTAGCCAAATAATTTGATCTCCCCATATTGGAATCACCTCCTATATTATTTGTTAAATGCTGTTGTGATCATGCACCAGACACTGTAACTATATACCCCAGAATTAGGTGTTGCTTTAAAAATCCTGAGTCTTCCCCTTCTAACCATTTGTGTGAATATTTAAGAAACAGCTACATATAGAAAAACAGCAGCAGCAAACTTTGTTCTGTGGAGGAAGGCGTTAGCTGCTTGTTATGAACAAGCAACTTTGAACAAGCTGTGAACAACAGCTTTGGGCTCAAAGATGTAAGAGAAGGACAAACTTTTCAATGAAAAGGTAGCTTCTTTTTATGTTCAACATCATCACAATCTGACACTTCATTTGGGCTTTTCACTTTTTTTTTTTTAGAGGCCTACAATGTTTTCCAGAAAATGAAAGGGAAGAATGAGTTTCATTATCGTACTTATGCCATCCTTATAAAAGCATTGTTGTCACAGGGTTGTCTTGAAGAAGCCATCCAAGTGAAACGCACGTAAGGCTTTTCTTTTTTCATTTTGGATTTTTAATTGTTTTTTTTATTATTATTATTTATTTATTTTATGTAGTAATTTCTGGATCAGTTTCAGGTAAGTCCTAATCTTTTAAAGGGCAAATGGGCCATGACTGGGAACTAGGCATTATGGTAAGAAATACACCGTTTCGTAGGACAGTATGTTGTAAATCAAAAAAGATGATGGAGTGGCAGTATGTATTGCTAATAACCCATTTCAACTTACAGTATCAAGTGTACTTGGCAGTAGAACTGGAAGTGTTCTGGATGTCTTCCTTTTCTCCTGTAGAGCAATACCCAAAAAGACAAGATTCCTGCACTTAACTGTCCCTGAACCTTCCCCTCAGCCCACGTTCCTGCTGGTACCCTACCCTATCCACTCCTTCCCTGGCAGCTGGCTGCCTGCCACATGCAAAATGGTAAATTTGACTGTTATGCCAATGGCTAGGAGGTGACCATAAACTTTAGATTCATCTCTTAGACTCCTGAAATAAAGCCAAGCTACTGCCATACATTATTAGAATCGGAATTAACCTTTAGTGAGTTGTATGGTATACCACTTTCTTTAAGTATTGCATGTAATGTCTGCTCTGGTCAGATTATGGGCTTCAAGATAAAAGTGTTACTAGTCATCAGAGTAGAGTTATGAAGAACAAAAATTTAGAAGTAGAGTCTTTCAACTTCTTCAGCTAGAAAACAAGAACAATGATTTTCAAAGTTTGTTTTCTGACTGAATACAGTGAATTTGAAAGTACCTGTAGGTAACTTATGTGGTGCATAGGACACTGTAAAAATCTAATACTTTTTATTGTCAACTTAGTTTTGGATGTCTGAGAACAATATAGTATAAAAAGACATTATTTTCATGGTTTTATTAAAAATGTTTAGCCTCATTTAGCCATTAAAATGTTTAGTATCATTGAAAAATGTTTGCGATTGCATTCAAAAGGACAAATAGCTTTAAAAAATCAGTCTAAGTAACTAGACTTTATGGTGAGAAATGTTTGTGCTTGATGGATATATGGTGTATATCAAGGAAAAAATAAAACTGTTTATCAATTTTTATGCTCCAAGAAATGGAAATGACTGATAAATCTTTGTAGATTAAAGATGAAAAGGTCATGTTTTAGAAATACAAAGAATGCTGAAAAACATAAATAGTTTCCTAAACATTTCCAGAACATCTTGGTGATGTATAGAAAGATGCTTCAAAGAAGTTTGAAACTTTCTACTGAAAATTTGTGCATGCACTGAATGCTTCCATGCCCATCACCTCAAACACCCTTGTAAGGAAGATGCACAAAATATTACCGATGTTWTCAGTAGTGATTTGCAGATTGAAAGAGCAGAGAGAAGGTGGTGGTTTGTTCCCAGTGTTCTGGTGATTCAGAATTCCCACTTCACAGAATCACA
>NW_020449863.1:3943200-4092598 GCF_003343035.1 Apteryx rowi | reverse complement strand
CCATGACAGCACTCCAGTCATGCGAGCTATCCCACCATGTCTCTGTAATGGCAATGAGATCATGGCCCTGCGACCGCACACATATCTCTAGTTCTTCCTGTTTGTTCCCCAAGCTGCGTGCATTGGCGTACAGGCATTTCAGGGAGGTGATCGAGCATGCAGGTTTCCCAGGAGGGSTAAAAGAGGGTCCTCCATAGCCACATCCCATGCGCACTTCCCTGGCTGCATTCACCTTCAGATGATAAGAAAAATGTTTTGGAATATCCTCATGCAAAACGAAGAAGGGGGGATCTAAAGACTAAATAAAGTTTGAAGCGTGCTTTTAAGGACTGGAAATATACCTATGAAACTTCAAGATATTTGGGGAAAATGAAAATGGGATTTAATAAGATTTTCTGTTCTTGATCGCTAGTCACAGTCAGCTATAGTAATAGCTATTGTGCTTTTCAGAACTCTCACATTCAATCATATAGCATAGAAATGCCAAATAATAACATTCGAAGAAGCCTACGGCAGCTCTGTTTCATCTGTAAAAAGAAAACAACATTCTTAATATAAGCAGTTTATGGTGTTTGTGTATCTATTTTCTAGTAACAGTCATGCTTACATTAAGCATTTTGAAAAATCTGTAAGTTTTAAATTATTCACTTATATAGAGAAAGTGATTGTGTGTGTGCATACAGTTGAGGAACAGCAAATCTGTGTGTTTCATACATATTTCTGCATGCTCGACAATTTTACCAACCTCGTATTACAGAGAGATAACTCCTACAAAGCCTAAATGTGTGCAGTGGCCTGAAACTTGTGCAACTCCTAATATTTTCATAAAATATATGAAAGCTACCTTCATTTGTGTAAGCTAACGTCTTTTTCTTTGTACTCTGCTTGAAGCCAAACTTGAAATTTAAATAATATTTAGAGAGCTTGGAAGTGTTTTATTAGTAGAATGTGTATTAACATAGGCAACAAAATAAGTAATTTTTGTCTTTTAAAAGGGTTCGATTATTTTAAAAGTTGCATTCTGTTATCAGAACTGAGAAACTTTCATAAGAAAGTGATTTTGTAGTAGAAGGAAATTGCACTCCTATTCAGTATTTGGAAAAAAAACCTAGAAGGTTGCCGATCTGTTGGTGAGCCCAAGTCCAGTTGCTTTGGGATTCTAGTTAGTTTTAAGGAATATTTACTGCATTTAGTCCAAGAAGTTTTAAATAGAAATTTAGGAGTATTGGAATGATGGATTAGTTCTGTAATAGTAGCTAACATCTATTTAATCACACTGAAGACTGGAAGATTGGAGAAAGTAAATCCTTTGTTATATGTAATTTACAGTCTCATGCATGAATTGTTGACTTAAGGGCTTTGACAGATGGGACAAAGGAAAAAAAAGGTGGAACTGAGCAGTGGGTGCTTAGGCAGAGATTAAGAGGATTGGTTGGGAGAGTAAGAAAATCCTGAGTCCAGTGACTGCATATGTGAGCCTGGGAGGCTGAAAGTGACTGAGAGGATAGTCATATTGTGTACTGTGTTAAGGATTTTCTTGGGATTGAGGAGAATAATTTAGCAATGACCTGCTTACCTCCCAATCCGCTCAACATATAAATTCAAGTAGGTAGGCTGCTCAGTTGTTTGCCACAAGATGATCAGTGAGGTTTATCTTGATTGCTGATATGGTAAATGGCAATGCCCTGCTTTTCTGTGTAGAGATTTTGTAATCTAGAAATGAACATTTGTAAAGTTATCCTGGTATATTAAAAATGTGGCTATATGTCACTTAGGAACTAGAGCCTTTTGTAGTATAAAATGAATGTGATTGCTAGTTAGTCTGCTTTGACTAACTTCCATAGTGTTAGTTTCTGAAAAGCTTTAATGGTGTTATTAAAGTACAAGTTCTCTTGACTGTAGATATATGAAGTTTTGTATTGTAGGAGATGGAGAATTGATAAGTGAAATACAATTTTAACATGGCAAAGGCAGCAAATGTAGTATGTTCACTTTAAAAACTGTATACATCTAGATGACAGAAATTTGAAAATTAATCAACCAAATGATATGGTGTTAGTTCATAATATGCTTTAGTTTATGTTTAAAATATACAGTGCTGAAAATAAATGTTTCATTTTTATTGCTGAAAGAATAGTTTTACATTTTATAATTATGGTGACTATTGAAAAAAGAAGAAAAAGTATCCAGCTTAGGATACAACAGAACAATGCAGGGCATGCAGTTATTTTAGTCATCTAATATGTCAGCATTCAAGAATCTGAACCGATTGTTTAAAAAAAATCTTGTACTTTGTTTCTTTTGTTGCTCACTTCCAACTTTGTCATCTGTCAGAATGCAAAAAAAAATTATCCTTCTATAACCATTGACAGGATAACACAAAAGCTGTCTCCAGGTCGATATTTTGCAGCAATATTTTTAACATACGAACAGTAGTTTTTATAATTTCACCTTGGTGCTCAACCATTTATTATCGTATCAGAAGCATGTCAGTAATTCCTTTCTAAATGTCTGCTTCTTTTAGTGCTGAGACCCACATCAAGGGCTTCACACTGAACAGTGCTGCCAGCAGCCTCCTCATCATATCGCAAGTTAGGCGGGATTATTTGAAAGGTATGTCACAATGCTTGACCTTTACGTCACATTAATGCCTCTGCAGATTTTTCTTGTAACGCCCTTCGAATACTTGGATAAAGGAGTCCATTTAGCAAATTACCTGCTTATCAAGAGCCTTTTGTGGTAGCTGAGAGACGTAAATTACTGTACATGCATTTATAATACAGCTTGAATATGAATGTACTTGTCATTTGACCACTTAGTCCAGTTTCCATTCCATTTAACACAAGATGGGTTTTCTTAAGATGAATCACAGCTCTTCAGACATGCAAAATTTGTGCTCCAGAACGAGAGAGAGTACAGGCTTTCAAGTGCGTTAAAATTCACAGCACAAGTAATTTTGCTTTGGAAATTAACATACTTTAGAGCATCTGAAACAATTCCCAGCAGTTGTTTCTTGCATATTGTGTTGGTTGTGTGAGATACCGGATAAGTTAAATTGAGTGTTAAATATGCAGAATTGTGCACTAAATGATTATAATATTGATTTAAAAACTTAATCAAATACTTTTTAATAGTTCTCAATACTAACAGTAACAAAATATTCTCTCTTTTTTTTTTTTAACTGTAACGATAATGATAGAAATGAAAATGGCAGACGAAGAGTGTCTAAGGGTAGAACAAGATGGTGGATAAACTTTATTGTTATGCTATTTTAGTTCTCAGCATTGGTTGTTTTGCAGCCTTAAGTCTTTAGTTCTATAGTCCTGTGTTTTATTTACTTGTTCAATTCTTCTGTAGAACTCTTGTGAGAGGAAAACTGCAAGCACATAGTTTCATATGTAGCGCTATGTCTTTCGTCTCTGTACAAATATAAGTACAGTGTTGATACATATTTTCAACAGTATCTTTAAATGTTAAAGGAGCTACACCTGAAGAAAGCATTAAACTGAATTGGGTCTTACTTTTGTATGAGAAGGCAGGAAAAATAATTTTTGATCTTGCTGTTAATTAATTTTAATTCATTCATGTGCAGTTATGGTAGCGTATTCCCTTGTAACATCAGCTACATTAAAATACTCTATGATGAGCATTTAGGTACGTCTTCTCACTTGTACTCTTTCCTGCAGCTGATAAACTTGTCTTCTTTCAAATTCCTTCCCCATTCAGTCTCCAGTCTGATATCATTTCCAGGTATTGGAACTGAAGTAGACTGAATTAGACTGAAGTATTTGTGGTGAATGGAATTACTTCTCTTGCTGCTGTCAAGTCCTTGGTTTTTGCAGCTTTCAAGTCCTTCGCCTGACTGTCCTGTTTGATTCTATTCTAATCAACCTTCTGCTTTTTCCTCTGTCCAATATGTCACTAAATTTTGTGAATTCTTCCCAAATATTATAGCTAAAAATCTCCTCTTCAGAACATTACTGATACTTCTGTATTCCGGCAATCTCTTTCTTTATCTTTTTAGCCAACATCCTAGATGCTAGCCTACCTCAACCCTGTCCAGGGGTTACTCTAAAAATGTTTCTTTTTGCACAATGCAAAGTTTCTCAAGAAGAATCTTGAATTGCATTGGTTTTGTACTGTTACTTTCTTTGATCTTTGTGCATTGGCAATGAGCAGACTTTCCTTTAGCGGTTAAATTGAATACCCAGAATGATCCTTGTTTCTATTTTCATATTAAAGAAGCTGCTTCTCTTTTTTGTAAATAAGGCTTTGAGAATGTAAGTCACTAAATCTTTCAACCACAGCAGTCATTTTCTGAGGCTCATCAATTACCCAGAAAATTTTAAGGAAAACTTTTTTCTAGTCTTACATTGATGATTTCTGTTTGGTCTGCATCCTGTGGTGGCAGACATACCTCACAAGCTTTCACTTCTGTAAAACTTGCTTGCTTTATCACATCCTGAGATAGTTTGCCATCGTTCTTTGCTATGTAATATGCTACAGTTACTTAAGGAACTACATAAAAATTTGTATCCTCAAAAGAACTCTAATATCTTGTAGCGAGAACTCAGTAAAAAAACAGATTATGTGAAGAGTGAAAACTTGATTTTTATGGTATGGAATTTGCAGGCTTTATAGGTAAGCCTTTTAAAAGATAAATGTTAGGTTTTCACAAACCCATAGTTACCCGCTTTTAACTGTTGAAAGATAATGAATTCAGACCAGAAGTAATGAGTGCTTTTTGGCATTTTTGCATAAGAAAAAAAAGATACTGGGAGAATATCTAATATGCTGCCTGGGTAGTTTCATGCAGTAGTGCTACATGCATCTAACTTCTGACTCTTTCTCTGTCCTTTGTTATCGAGAAGGCTGGTCATGCTGTGCTGAAGGGAGGTCCACCCTCATAGTCAGGAGAGAATTTGAAATTAGCATGCGTTTAAGTTTGTTAGTTACGTTTTTTAGATTTCAGGAAACTTGACCTTTTTTTTTTTTTTTCTCCTAAATAAGAAGGAAAAAAAACTGAGGGCAAAGAGGAAATTTCCTGTGAAGGTTAGACATACAGGATGGTTTTTCTTCCCCTCTTCCCCCTCTTTCTCCTGTACAAGGCAATGCTTGGTTTCTGTAGTACCTGCATGTTGAATTCGAATGTTAATGTGGAGTTCAAGTGGGTGTGTATTATGTTAGAAGTGTTATCCGTTGGTATTATAATTATTATCCATGATTAATCCTGCCTGTGCTAGTAAGGAGTGAGAGGGTTTTACCAGAGGGGCATGTCTTTATGTATGTATGTTTGTTCATGTATAATGTAAACTGACAAGAACTCTAGCTAGAGAAATGAGAGTGAGTGCATCTGTGTTGGGTTTTGGGGAGTTTGTGGCAAGCAAATTATTTTGTGTTTTTAACATAGGTAGTTGCTACCATTTCAGAATGTTTCTGAGGTAATTGTCCAGTTTTGAATTTATGTATTCYTGTTTTTATACGGAGACTTGCATCACTTGGTTTTATTTAAAATTAAGTGTTGGTAAACAAACTTTTGAACACTTATTAAGATGACAAATCTGAATATTAGGTTTCAGCCGTTTTAATAATGAATTAAATTTTTAAACAAAATCTTTGTTCTCAAGTATGCAACGTCTTTGGTGTCCAGTAAAGAAAATTCATTATAGTTGTTTTGAGGAAAAAATAGGCTGAAAACATCATGACTAAGGACATAAGGGAGGGCATTTATAACATAGCTGCTTTCCTTGAACTGGATGCTAAAATAAAGTAATTAAATCTTGAAAGTCTCTTAATACTTTTTAGTCAGCAAATATTAAAGGACTTTATCCTAAATTCTGTTGAAGGTTTTATTTATGTATACACATCTATGTTATAATTCACTATAGCAATTTTGGAGCAAAACTTGACCTAGTAAATTATTTTCTGTACATGTTTTTACAAAGTAGGTGGGGGGTAATAATATCAGCAGTATGGTCATCTTCTGAAATAAAATCTTAATTCCTTTTCTCCTCTTTTCTCATCTTCACTAGATGCCATGGCTGTTTTAAAAGGAATGCTTGACAGCGGCTTGCTGCCTTCTAGAGTAGCTGTTACGAGGCTCATTCAGGCTCTGACAGTTAAAGGAGATCTGAAGAACCTACAGGCACTTGAAAACATGGTGGAAGGCATCACAAAATCGATTGATTTATCTTCCTCACTAATCATAAATTCCATTGCACTGGTTCACACTAAGAAGTAAGTTATTTCTAGGACTGATGTAAGTTCCTTTTATGCAAAGTGGTCAGAAATCATTTCACAAATCACAGAACAGTTAAGGTTGGAAGGAACCTCTGCAGGTTATCTAGTCCAACCCCCCTGCTAAAGCGGGGTCACCTAGAGCACATTGCCCAGGACTGTGTCCAGATGGCTTTTGAAGGCTCCAAGAAAGGAGACTCCACAACCTTTCTGGGTAACCTGTTCCAGTGCTCAGTCACCCTCAAAGTAAAGAAGTTTTTCCTCATGTTCAGACAGAACTTCCTGTGTTTCAGTTTGTGCCCGTTGCCTCTCATCCTATTGCTGGGCACCACTGAAAAGAGTCTGGCCCCATCCTCTCTACACTCCCTTCAGATACCTACACACATGGATAAGATTCCCCCCTACTCCCCAGCCTTCTCTTCTCTAGGCTGAACAGTCCCAGCTCTCTCAGCCTCTCCTCATATGAGAGATGCTCCAGTCCTATAATCATCTTAGTAGCCCTGTGCTGGACTTGCTTCAGTAACTCCGTGTTGCTTTTGTATTGGGGAACCCGGAACTGGAAACAGTGCTCCAAATGCGGCCTCACCAGGGCTGAGTAGAGCAGGGGGCTTACCTCCCTCGACCTACTGGCAATTCTCTTCCTGATGCACCCCAGGATACCATTGGCCTTCTTCGCCACAAGGGCACATTGGTGGCTCTTGGTCAGCCTGCAATCCACCAGGATGCCCAGGTCCTTCTCCGCAGAGCTGCTTTCCAGTGGGTCAGCACCTAGCCTGACCTGGTGCATGGGGTTATTCCTCCCTAGGTGAAGGACCCTGCACTTCCCTTTGTGGAACTTCATGAGGTTCCTCTCTGAATAATTTACATTATCACTTCATTCCATTTCCCTTCTTAGTGTCTTAGATGTTAAAATTTTGCTGAAGTTGACCACTGGGCTTTCAGTTCCCATCTCGTCTTGTTCCACATAGGTGGGATTGGAAATCATTTACCAAAATACAGGGATGGCTATGAAGCAGTTGGGAGAGCATAAGGTTCTCTCTGGTAGTGTAATTTAGCTTTGATACTTTTCTTCTAACATATGTTATACCTCAGGTAAAGTGTTCTCTTTCATGTTAGATGAAAAGTCCTATGAAATCTGAATGTTGAATTGAATTACTTTGTCAATATAAATGTAAAAAATCCTGCAACTTAGCATGCGTGCATTATGAATATAATATTAGCTTGAAAACAAAATCTACTACCTGTTTCAGCAGTCAAAATGATAAAATGATTGTGTTTTTACCCTCAAAATGTGCAAGCCATACAGTATATCTGTGGGATGATTTTATAATTTTTGTCAATATGAAAATATTTGAAAAAAATTGTTTGCCATGCTGTTACAGGGCCAGTGTTCCCACCATGATAATTATCCCCACACTTTGGATATCCTGTGATTCAAATGTTTAATTTGGTATCATAGATTTTGTTCATATGTTGGTTCTATGCTACTTGCTATGCTACTTTAACCTTTGTATAAAACTGAAGTGAGGGGCCGGTTGGGACAAAGGGGATACTGAGCTTCTCAAATATACTTTGCAGGAAGCAGTCTTCAGGAGTCTTATATATTCTGGTTTTTTTATTTCAAATGAATTTCATGAGGTAGAGCTCCTCTATCTAATTCAGCAGGAGAGCTGTAGAGCTATATAGTACATATCAGCGGATTGCCTCCGGCATGCCAGACCGGAGAGAATACCCACTAAAGTATTTGGAACAGCTAGATGGCTTTAAATTGAGGGGGAGCCATGCAGACCAGTTCCAGTAGTTGAGCTTACTATATTGCCATTGAAAAACAATCTGTTTGTAAAGGACTGATCCTGTAAATACTGAGATCTGAGTGGGCCTTGGCGCATAATTCTAGTGAATTGACTTTTGCCTAAATTAAACACTCCAAATAAGGGAGGTTCTTAAGAATAAGTCTCATAAGCTGCATATTTTCCTGTATTTCCATGTCATGAAAACATTTCAAAGTCAAGACATGTTCTTAACCTGAATCAGATTGGCTACAAAAACTGCAAAAACTGGTGTATGCAGACAACATTATTTAAGCATCATTAGTTCTTTTCCCATATCAAAACTAGCTTTCCTGTATGAAAAGATTTAGCAGCAGCATAAGTAATGTGCCTTTTTCTCCTCTAAAAATATATATTCTTAAATGTCTTGCAAGCTGTACCTTGAGAACTATGAAAAATACATTTACAGATATTTTTAATGCCCATTAATTTATTGGTAGGCTTGTATTTCTCAAATAGTTTTTCACAGCATCTTACATGCCTTTCAAATGCGCTGTATTTCTGCTTCTCCTAAAACTTTTATCATGCTCTATTTTCTTTTTTTAATTAATTTTTAGAGTGGACTGATAAGAGAGGTTGTCATTTGAACTTTTTAGAACACTAGAGAAGTAGATTTTACACTCTAATGAATGCTTTCTGAATTATTTTATTAGCATTTGCTATGATAACACCATGCATTAGTAGTGTATGTGTGTAGGCAAAGGTACCAACCAAATGACTTTTAGTATCGTTTTTTGCATCCAAAAAGGCAGATATGGGAAGTCAAGTAAATAATTAATTGAATAGCATTAAAAAATACTCAAGTTGTCTGCATTAATTATTCAGATACATTCTGTTAATGTTTTGGTTTTACCTTCTAGTTTTGCAGAACACTTTTTTTTTTTTTTTTTAAAGCAGCTAGCCAGTGTTCATCTCCCTTTATTTAGGGGGTAAAAAAAAGGGGGAGGGGGGTCAAAAATGCTTAGATATTGTTACAGGTCAAAGGTCATTCAAAAAATTGTCTTGCCGGTTAATTTATTCATTCATCCATAAATGGTTTAACTTTGTTACAATAACTTAATGAAGGAAGTCATAGGTACTTAACTATTGCTGGGAAGTGTTAGCATTAATGTAGAAGACAAACTTTAATATGGCTGCTGTTGAAGGTGTAGAAATGTTAATGTCAAAAACTAAGCCAGTGCCATTTTTTCCTAGCAATAACCTTGATGCTGCATTGGAATACATTGAGCCTCTGCTTATCTCTGGTGCACAGAATCCTGATCAACCCATCAGAAATATCTCCTATTTGTTAAGAAAGCTGTCTGAGGAAGGATTAGAGCCAGCTTTGGAAAAATGTAAGTTAATAGCAGTGATATTTAAATATTATGACTAGGCAGAGGTGTTATGGAAGAGCTGTTGCATGTAAAACCTGCACAGTCAGCAAAAGTCATGCCAGTAAAGTTTACAAAAGTGGCTTTTTAGTCAGATTTTCCTTATGTACCCATCCTTTTGCAGTTGGTGTGATGGCAGAGCGGTTAGCCCATCAGTTTGGAGTTTACAGACCTGTCACAGATCTCTTCCTCCAGTACGTGGATGCAGATAGAGTGGATGATGCCAGATCACTACTACAGGTAATGATACAGCAAGAGGTATAGCACTGCTTAGAGCTTCTCGGAGGTAAACCGAGAAATTACCAAAAAGAGGTGTCATGACAGTGCAGTGTATAGTGCCGGCTAAGAGTAGTATGCTTTAGCGTTACAGTGCGAGTGGCAGTGATGCTGTTTAGATTAGACTATTCTAAACTACAGGCTAGCGCTGTAGGACTAATAGCCGTAGTGGGTGCCAGCGTGGAAATGCTTTCTGTCTTCTAACAACCTGTGAAACAACCTGAAGGGAAGGAAGGAAAACTTGTGCATTTCTTGAAATTCTGTCCAAAGACAATATTCATTTACGGATATTCTGTTACACAGCAGTCGCTTCTTGCAAACCGCCGTCTTTAATTTCTCACCTAATTTCCTAAGTGCTATAAATGTAATACATCTCTTATAGGCGTACAAACCAGAAGTGGGCAATGTTTGGTTTTCGTGGGCATTATTTCAGTTGGTTGCTAAAACACTGTACGTGCTGTATTCAAGAACTGAATCTGCTTTCTAGTCAACTGAGTGTCACAGATGCGTTAAAAGACAAATGCTGGTCTCTGTGGCCACAGTCTCAGTTAAATTAGCAGTCTTCAAGGAATGAGACAACGGCATTCATGCCGTTTTAGCAGAGCGAACTGCAAAGCTGAGCCCGAGGCAGAGCGAACCGTGGGTGACGAGAGCTGCCACTGGCAGTGTACACAAACAGGCGCCGTCGGGGAGTCTCTTCCCAGCAGGTGGCAGTCAAACGAGCCCAGTGATTCTGCAGATTGCTGGGTTTGTGTAGGCTCCCCCTGTCAAAATGAGGCCTCTTACCCGTTTCTCGTAGTGAATAGTATTATATTCACTTACCAGCTGCTAAGTATTTTAAGCTGTTAAAGAAAAACCTCTGCTTTATCCATCAGATGGTTTATGATATTCCAAGACCTTTTTTTTTCTTTTTCTTTTTCTTTTTCTTTTTCTTTTTTTTCTTTTAAGAAGGACAGAGATCAAGAAAAGTGTTCAGTGATTTAATGCTGTAGAGTGAGGTCAATTGTATATTGGCTTCTGTGGAATATTACCTTATTCATCGTTTGCCTAACTGGCCATCATTAATTTAAATGGAGATTATGATTTTTAATACAAAAAGTATTCCTCATAAACTAAGCCTCTTCCTATTTTGGTGATAGTATGAAACATCAAAATGAGAAAAATTCTCAAGTTATCTTACTCTTTCTCCCCTTTGATTTCTCTTCAATTAGATAATCAGAGTGGTGGTTTGGGGGGGGTTGTTTTTGTTTTTTTCTTTTTGCAAAGAGTTCTTTGCATTTTTAAGCAAAAGCTGCATGTTCTAATTTTTTTTTTAATGAATACTTTCCATTGATATATTTTTAAAACCTTTTATTGGTACAGAATCCAAATGTTGGACATGTACTTAAGTTCATGGCTCTATAGCATACTTGAAATAATATTGTATATGCTATATCTTGGAGGAAGGTTCTAAAATATTCCATGATAAATGGAAATTCAGAGTTAATTGACTTGAAATTTTTAAGTGTGTGAGGGGGGGAAAAATTTTTTAATATTCTGTAGGGGGAAAAAAAATTAAGTTGTTTTAAACATTCTTTACCATTATTGTGGATCAAGTATTGTACTAATAGGTAACACGAAGATAGTAATCACTGTCCACCATTTATTCTTCTCTTGAACAGTAGAGAGTAAAGCAGCACAACCTAAATACATTTTCTCTTGTAACAAACTAAAATATTAGTAATACACAGAGAACCTTTGCTTTCACAGTGCACCTAAGGGTCTGTTTACACCTTAAAGAGAACACAACAGAGRTTTGAGGGTTTCGTTGGTTTTTGGGGGAAGGATGCTTTTACTGGCAAAAGTCACAAGTGTTTGATAGCTTAGCCTTGAAAGGGGACTGTGGAAAACATTTCTTCAGTTAGACTGTCCCTTTCCTCCCAGAACTCCCGGATTGCTTGTACTGACAATAGATGAGAGTGGCAAGAAGCACTAGATGAGATGTTGCAAGTTCTTCCCCAAAATGTTTTGCCTCTCTTTATCAGCATAAAGCAAATTTTTGTCAGAACACTGCGGGTACGTGAATGTCACCGTTTTTGTCTCCCTTTCCTTGATGGAATTGAGGCTTCCAACCCTTTCACCTGGACCTTAAAGAACTTGTCAAACGATACCATCTTCACAGTACATAACAAGGAAGCAACGAAACATGCTTGCCTGTGGGTGTCTAAAATACTAACTGAATGTAGTAAATTCATGCTGTGCGTGCTTTGTAGGCACAGCATTCGCTTCCTCCTGGGCACTTGGGTACTGATAGGATGTCTTACAGCTTACAAAAAGCACTGTGCATTGTGAGAATTGTAAGACTGATGTCTTTGAGAAGCATAAACTAAAATATTGTCTTGTGTATTTTATATTGCTCTAGTTTCTAAAATAAGATAGATTTTTGATTTATGTGGTTTGTCAAACTTTAAGTTTAACTTTTCTCTCTCTCTCTCTCTCTCAAACGCTGTCTATTGCAGTGAAAGCCTTTTATAAAATAGAGAGATTGAAATCAGTCCTTTGTATGCATAAGTGTAGGTAATTATACTTTAAAGAGAACTTGCTTTGTACATTTTAATTTTTATAAAGAAACGAGCAGTTATCTCCCTGACACCTTATTAAATGTATAATTAACCTTATGATCCCTAGCTCACTTGTGAATGCTTGGCAGTATAATTGGGGAGGAACAGTGTTTCTCTTTTTCATTCTTTTGCAGTCCTAAACCTCGTTTTTGTGGTATGTTGAAGTATTAGTTTAATTCTTTCCCCTTTTGTTTTAAACAAACTTTATACCTACCATTCCAAAAACAATGTTTATCAAAAGTGGGCATGAAATGCACTTGTTTTCCATGTTTAGTTTTTTGGGTTTTTTATGGTCAGTTACTTACTCTATAAAGTAATAGTATAGTTGTTATAAGTAATATGTATTACTGTATTATTGTAAACCTCTGCAACTGCAAATTTTCACCTTAGTCATTTTACTTATCAAGAATCTGCTCTTAACTGCTACATTAATTATTTCTTTTTCTTTAGAGGTGTGGTGCATTAGTTGAACAGAAGAGAACATTAGTGAATTTTATGGCTAAATCATCATCTAAACCAGGACAGGTATAATACTTTTGCATATACATCATTGAATTTTTAAGAACATCCTATTTAATCAACCTTTATTTAAATTTTTTGGATCTTGAACTTCAAAATCTTTTCATGTTCACAGTTTGACAGTGTTGTCAGTTTTCTCTGGGGGGAAAAAATTTTAATTTGCAGAGCTGGTTACATTTAAAAAACAGTTTATAGAGCATAATGAAAAGGAGAATGTAATAAATATTTCTCTCGTTTCAGTAATTTCTTCTATTTTTGATGTCATACTTTAGATCCCGCAAACATCATGCTGCTTTATTTACRGCACTAGCCAATTCAGTATGGGAATTTAACCTGAATATATTTTTTTTTTGTTTTGGCTCCATTATATGAATGCAAATGCAAGTTAGAACCTCAGACAATTTCTAATGAGAATGCCTCTGTGTTTACATTAGAAGACATATTTTGCATTACTTGCTATGGTGGTTTGGGCATGGATCTAGTTTGAGGATGTATTCAGATTTCTGTCTTTCTGCTCATTCCTCATAATTTAAATTATTCCCATTTGTGTGCCTGCCCTCCTCCTTTTCCCACCTTCTGCACCCCCAAAACGTAAAGAAAAAATAATAATTTTCTTTCACAGAAGAGCAGCACCAGGAGACAATTTATACAAAAACCAGAGTGAATACTTTGCAAATGATTAAAATGTGCATTTATATATGTTGAGAAAATTACCATTAACAAATATTTATAAAGATTCTACTGCAAAAGTGATAATGATAAATACATTGTCTTTTGGCATCTACAGAAGAAATCAACATCCTTGAAATTTTCTAGCTTTTGTAGCTGAAACTTTAATAACACTGAGAAGTTACTAGTACTTGGTAAAGATGCTATTAATTTCTGTATTTTTTTTTTTAATTCAAGGCCTGAGACTTTTTGAAATTGGGGGGCGGGGAGGAAAGGGGGAGATGGGTGCTCCAGATTTAAGCACATTAATTAGTGATCTGACTGTTTTTAAGCATTGATCATCGGCTACAATTAAGTCAGTGAAAGTGGCTGAGTGGTCTACCTTTTTTTGATTGTTGAAACCCTCACGTATTGTCATTAACAGATGAATCACTTCCTTCAAAAAATTATTTGAGAAAGTAACTGTTAGACTCCTTTTTGTGGGGGTGTTAGTCCCTTGCCTCCCTATTATTTCCTTCCCTATCCTCATTATTTATTTATTTTAATTTATTTTATTTTGTGCCCAGTTTCTTTGGCTATTTCTTGTCTGCATGTGAAATGTGACTTCTATATTCAGTTGAACAATCCGCTACTCATAAATTTCTTTTAAAGGGTCTGAAATAATTCTGATTTTGGCAACTAGAATTTGTTCTTTAAGATTTGAAGTAAGTACTCTTTTTGACTATGCATTTAATCTCATAGGCAAAGAAGATAGAGACACTTCTAGAACTGATTCCTGATCATCTAGATCTGGCAATTGCATACCGATACCTCATGAGATGTTATGGTAATTTACTGTTTTTGCAATAATTTTTTTAGTAAGAACCAAATCTTAATGCCTTTGAAAAGGTCATGGAAACCCTTAGAGCAGCAGTAGGATCTCTGTTGTGTGAGTTGTAGCTTGTTTTACAATTTGAGCTACAAAGAGGTGGAGTTTCTCTTTGGCTGGGTTTTTTTGTTTAAGTTTGTTGGGCCTGTATGCCATGCTAGCTATTAGGCTGGAAAAATAACCAAGGGGCTCAAGCCTGAATCCTTTACAGAAGAAGCTGTAATAGGTTAAAGGATAGTGCTACGACAGAAGCTAGGTAGTGGCTTCTTGGAATGGAAAAGAATCCAGCCTAACCTGAAGAGAGAATTACTTGGCAAATCTTTACAAATGAACGGCTTTAACAAATGAATCTATTTTTTTTCTTGAAACATGTAATATGTGTCTTAATTCTTTTCACATGTTCCAAAATCATGATTAGTTCTATCAGTAGTGTGCAAAGACCTTATTTTTATTAGTGTAGATTCTTTATACCTGGGTTGATTTGGCTAAAATTAATATTCTAGCTGACTTCATTTGGATTTAGCTAAATAGTTGATTTGAAGTGCTAATCATTTCTTTTTATGTTGAAGTCAGAAAGGAACAGCTCTGAAAAATTAAGTGTCCTATTTGAATATGTCTATTTACAACATTCGCCTTTGAGAAACCAGGCCATACGTCCCCTCTGGCAGTGCACAACTGGCAGCTTGCATCTGCATGCCTCAGTGTCCTTAGCCTTGTGTACTCTGATATGGATCTCTGATATGGAGTTTTATTTACAGGGAGGAAATGTAATCCTCTTCACACGTGTATTATAAGCAAAGAGATAAAATGACAAAAGTCTTCATGCTCTAATATGTTGCAGGGGAGATAAATAGGAATATTTTAGTAAAAYACTTCTGAAGCAAATCCAATGGCTTTGACCTTCAGCTTATCAAAGTATAGTGTTAAAGGAATATAAACTTACCTGTATTTAAATTAACTTATAGAAGTTATCTTATGATGTAGTATCTAACTTACAAAACTCACTTGCATAGTAATGTTCAAAACAGTAATTGCTAGCAAAATGTTTTAGCCCTGTGGTTTCATTCACAGAAGGATGTTTTCTACCATGTCATTATTAAAAAAWAWATATATATATATATATACACACATACTATCACCAGCACTTTACCTGCTGCTTTACACTATCACTGGCCCCTTGCTTTTACCTCAGTGAAAGTTCTGTAAGTGAACCGATTTTCTTTTTTAAATGCTCACCAACTACATCATAGTAGAGCATTTTGTGAAGAGATTGCAGAGGAGCCCCGGTTGCTGTATTACACCTAGATCAGTGGGTGCAATCCATTGTTTCTCAGAGCATATTTAGCACATGGAGCCACCCTGTAAATGAACAGATAGCTGCTGTAGTGACTTAGGCAGAGGTGGGCTCAGTTCACAGCAAGTTGTAGAGGAGGCGTTCAATACCAGCATAAAGAGTTCTTAAAAGCTATTCCTAGGTTAGTCTGTACAGAGCTCTTGTCTGTATTAGACACATTTCATTTCTGAAGCAGGTGAGAGAGTGCAAATCAGTTACTTGACACGCTTTACCAGGACTTAGTTGAATGAGCCATATTAGGATACTATATTTGCATTTTCTGCTGCATCTTTCTGTTTTAGGAAGAAAGCTGTTGTCCTACTATTTGGATATCTGGGGGAGAAGTGAAGCATGTCTCCTAGAAAAAGGAAATATCATGCCAAATCTCATTTGTGTGGTCTGTTAAACGCAATCTATTAGCTCTTTTTTTGTTTTTCATACAATAAATACTTCTATTTTAAAGAAATGGGAAGTTAATAATTTCTTTAGAGTTTCATTAAACCGTCACTTCGTGCAGTTTCTGTAGCCTCCCACATTTAAAAAGTAGCTCATCCACTTGCCAGTGTGAGTGGGAAGCCTTTTCTCTTGAGAAGGGGACCCAAGTTATCTATTTCTGCATAATTTAAGTTTTGGGGGGGGGGGGTTGTTTGTTTGCTTTTTTAAACCTTTCAAGCACCACTAGTTTTGTAGCCCTTTCTAAATGTGAACAAATGCAACCACCAGTATAGCAAGTTATTTCTGAGCCTGGGACAGCTCCCATTCTCCAGATGTTTCTGAGTTTTCCCAAGGAACAAAATGAATTTAACTGGGCGTGATGGTTTCCCTGCTGTTCTCAGGATGCTAGGAACTGTCATAGTGCTTCTAGGACCCTGAGGACAACAGTGGTACTGTCAGGAACCCCTTTAATTTCATCCTGGTGCTGCTTAAGCAAAGCTCTGAGCAGCCAAAAAGTTTATGGCCAGGCATGGGGAGAAAGGAGTCAATGGAAAAAGGAAGATCACAGCAGAGACCATGCTGTTTCTCCCCTCTCCCACTTTAGAGGGAGGAGAAATATACTCTGCTCTTCTACAGCTAGAGATAAACAGAGTTAAATAAATGAACAACGGATTCATTAAACTGTTGCGGATGATGGTGCCATTAATGGAATAACCAGCAAAATGTCATTGCTTACCTAAGCAGTTAAGGTTTATAATAGTGTTAGCAGACTAGCAAAGATTTCCTCCTGTTCAGTAGGATGAAGTGTGGATTTTCTTGGGGTTTTGTTTTGTTTTAATGAATTTCTGACCTTTATCTTTGTTCCTATAGTTTTGATGGAGTCCACACGTGTAGCCATAACAATCTTCTGCCCTTACTTAAAGGAATGAAATTCTGTTCCAGAGCTCTTGAATGCTGAACTTGAGTAGCTTTTGTTCTAGATTTATTTTTTATTTTTTAGTGTTTGCTTCAGAAAGAGGCATATGGCTCTGCATGTCAAATCCTAGAGTGTTCTCCCTGTGCGGCTCCTACTCTTTGTGGTTCCAGCACATTCTGAAGGAATCAGTCATCCAGCTTCAAAGCAAAAGGGAAAGCCTAAATGGCTATTACGTTCTGTCTTCTTCATACATGAATTGTCAATAGTCCTTTGAGAATATGTCTTAGGAAATAACGGGAATGAGTGACATCATGAAAACAGGTGAAAAGAGAAACTTTTAACCATTTTGGTATTGTCATTTTTGTTTTCTTTTTTCAGAACAAGATGGGGATGCTGCTTCTGTAAAGGCTGTGTATGCGAAAACAAAAGCAAAGAATATACAACTGCATGAGCTATCTCTGAAATCTATAGCAGCTTTTCTGAAAAAAGCAGGAGAGCCCGTCCCTTTCACTGAACCCCCTGTGAGTATTTCCTAATTAAGAAATAGATCTACAGAGTTGTATATGTTCCATATTAATAAAATAAATTGCGTAAACCGGGATTAAATCTCTGCAGAGAGTCCTCAAAAGAGGTCATGTATGAAGTTCGGAGTGTTGCAGGAGCTATGGTAATCTTCCGTTGGCTTTGACATGGGAAAATAAAAACCTTTTGGGGCTTACTGTTTTTGAAGTACCTGAACCTTATCAGGCACTCATCTACAGGTATATGTTTATCAAATGTCCTTTGGACATTTATCTCAGTGATTAAACTTCAGAAGGTTTTTAGAATGTGTATTTCATTAACAATTAATGGATTTTAGTTTTCATTAATTACCTGGTTTATATCTAATAAAAGTTGTTGCATTGGTATGATGGAATTTTGTAGGAATTATTTTTTCTATTGCAACTTTACTTCTAACTGCTTTGCTAACAGATATATGCAACTGTGCAAGTATCTCTTATTTGAAGGTGACAAGTGGCATGACACTAAATCTGTCAAGACTGCAAATGCTTCTTCCACATCATTCCTTTGACTAACAGACTATTAGTACCATTTTAGCTAAATGCTAGGCTGTAAAGAGTTGTATTTTCCCTCTCCAAGCAAACTTTTTTTTATTGCCATTTGCCAGCCCCTTTTTACATTTTGAAATAAGTACTTTTCTATTGTTTTCTAAGGACCTGAGTATATGCGGTTTCTCCATATTGTGTCGTGTTAAAAGCAATAAGCTTTGTGATAAAATGTGATAAATGTGATTTCTTTTTAAATTTTGCAAAGAAGAATGAGAGGAAATGTTGCCTCAAAATGTTTGTGTTAGCCTGTTACCAGCTGCACAGTTTTTTCTGAACTTGTGACATAATTTATAATACAAATTTCATTTGGACTGTGTAAATTTAAATCCTAGAGTGTCTGTTTTTTATGTGCAGTTAGTGAAAATAGGAGGGTTTTTTTCAAAGTCACTGGAATGAGTCATCATCTGATCTTCCTGTTCAATTATTTCTTTAATACAACTTGATGTTTAAAAGCATCTTATACTTTTTTTTTTCTACAGAATTGCAGATTGTGGTTAAAAAGTATTTTCATTTTTTAAATGAAACTGATTATATTATCGCATTTTGTAATAGATGCTTCTTCATTATGCATTTTTGGCAAGGTTTTCTCTTTGCCTTTTATTCTCTCTCCCTGGTATTTCTCTTAATTATACAGACTTCAATACAGATGTAGTTTTTCATGACAGAGAATAATAGATTTTGCTTTTGTCAGGATATATGACTTTGTTCAGAATTAGTAACTTTTCAGTTCAAACAATGTTAAACTTGTTWATTCCACTTTTCTATTTATAGGAGACTTTCAAATTCTATGTGGAAAAATGGAGGAAAAGAAGATCTGAAGCATCATGAACAAATTATCTTTTATGATTTAGTTTATGAAATTGTTTAAATATTACATTCAATAAAAATTTTAAAAAGCATGTTGTTCTGTGTAATTTTTAATATAAATACTGTGTTTAAACAGCACTTTCCATAGCTATAATTAATAGAAACATTAATGGAAATGCTTTTCTCCTGTTAAAATTGCTAGTGAAATATTAAGATGCAGCTTTCTAGGCTATTCCTCGGTTCTGATGTTTGACCTGCTGTGACCTGAATTGTATTCTGGCTCCTGTTGCTTCGTTAAATATGTATATATGAAGAAAGTTGCTGGGGGGATACGTAACTGTAACTTAGCCAACTGTCCTGTCTTTCACTGTTCTTTCCCTGATCAATGTACTTTGAGGTGGAAAGTAGAAGGTTAAAGAACATCTTTTTCAAGTTTTGTCTGTACTTACTGAGAAAAAATAAAGACATCTTTTGGTTAGAATTCTCCTAAATGTACTTCTGTGTAAAATATCTCATTAGGGGGTTGGATATTAGAGGGAGGTTAAAAAGAAGAAAAAAGTTTATACCTTTTACCCCAGCTTGTGTGCTGTAGTTTTCTACTGTCTTTAATCCACTCTCATAGCTGTTAATCTGGTTATTTATGGCTGTAAGAACTGCATGTCCACTAAAAAATGCCTTTTAAACAAGGGAGATATTACTTGCAGGGACAACACTTGTTTACATGCTAGGAGACTCACAAACACACTTTAGTTGTAAAAATGTGGGAGTTTGCATAACCTGTAAACCCATAAAGTTTTACAGTCCGTGGCTGTGGGGTCCTGAAAATAAAACACTCCTACAAATTACTAAGATGAAAGGGTACGAAGAAAATATGTGTCTTATCTCTGTGAATGATGATGGAAACCCACAAATCCGTGTATCAGTATACCCAGTGGAATAAAGTGCCAATGCAATACTTCAGGCATGTTTTGATGTTGTAATTTGGTCCCCCACAACAAGGCTCCAAATGAAAGTTTATCTGTGAGTGTTTAACTTTGTGGGTGTTTTTTCATTGTTGCTTTTGTTTTGCATTTTTAGTTAATTTATTTGTTAGGTTTTCCCACATAAGCAAGCCTGTATAAGCCAGGAAGAAATTGGGACCTGATTTTTTTCAGTAAAATTTTCAGTTAACTTAAACTAGCAAGTATACTTATAAATACACAAAATATTCATCTTGTACTCAAAAAATGAGGCATAACTAGATGGGGCAGAAGGGAGTGATGAATTTGTTTTCCAAGTAGACTGTTTGAATCCAAGCTATGAGCTATGTCTCCTGCATTGGTAGTGTGGCTTTATGATAACCTTCACTATTAGTATGCAGCTTTTTTCTATCTTTCTTTTCTCTTCTATTTTTTGTTTGTTTGTTTGTTTGTTTTGTCCTCTCTATTGGATTTGGTGGGGAGAATCTCTCGTTTTGGAATTCACCTGGTAATAGTCTTTCAGGGACACTGCTGTAATCCAGAATGGGGTGGGAAGAGGTGAAGAGTCCTGGAATATGAATATAGATGGCTTTACACAGGAACTAGAAAATACACACTAGATAATATTCTGTACCTATGTGGTTCTAGCTGTCTTGCACCTATTGTTCCTGTATTACCAAGATCAAGGCATTAACTGTTGAAATTTCATTCATAGCCTAATGGTTGTGTGCCCTATCTGAAAGCAAGACTAAGCTGTAGTCGGTTTATTTCATTTTAAAATGGAGATGTTTCCCTTTTCTAAGCTACAGCTACATTAAATGTGTTTCAGTGTAATAGCAGCATAATTGAAGACTGTGTCAACTAGTTTGCAGCCTTTTCTCTAGTGCCACAGCTCTTGATTTTAGAGGTCATCTTGTGAATCTCTCAATTTCACAGCAATAGCTGTGTTCCAGTAAGTGGAGTCAAATCTGAGCGTCAGTTGAGGCAATAGGCCTGTTTGCTTTTTAAGCTGGACTAGCACTTAGCATAAGGAAGAGCAGTGAATATTACTGGAAGCAAATGCTAAGTCATCACAGAGGAAGATAGTGGCAGAGGTCTGTAGATGTGAACCAGCTTTGCTGGCAAGGAGGAAGAACCCTATGTGGTGGAGGACCTTCCACCTGCTTGACCAGGTCCCGTGCTATGGTGCTGGCAGCTTGTGTGTTCCCTGGCTGCTGCCTATCTCCACAGCTCTCCTGAGGCAGAGAAGAAACACGTAACACAGCAGCATGGCCATCTGTCTAGTCCTGCCGTGGTGGTTGTGATCGTAAGAGTGGGCCCCGTTCACATCGGGCTGTGCTTTCTGGGGCATGTTTTTCCCTGGCTGAAGCCTGTAGGAGTGCATTGCTGACCCCAGCTGCCTGCTGCTAGTGCCTGTGCAGGACGTCTGACCATGTCAGGGTAGTACCAGTCCTGTGTCCATGTGTTTCCTTGTAACTTGCTTGGCTTGAGCTCTAAACGGATAATGGCCCATATTTTTATAGTTGCAACCTAGAAGTGGAAGGTAAATTTGATAGTCTGCAACCGAAGAATATAGATGACGTTGCTTTCCTTTCTGAAAGACCACTTGCTTTTTGAGCAACGGCATGGGAAGTTGTGCGCTGAATGAGCCTGTGCTGAGGCACTTAAACCTGAAGGTGAGCTACTGCTGGAGCACGCTGAGAGCAAACAGCACCAGGGCTTTGTGGCAGCAATAGCACGTGGGGGAAGGTGCGCGCTGACCACCTGGGACCACATTGCTGTAGCCCTGGGCTGTGGAGCTTAAACCTTATTGCAGCAGAAATGGGAAGGCAAGGATTATTCAGGATGGGGAAAGACTGCTGTTGTGTCATAATATTTCTGAATTTCTGTTCCAGTAAATGTTTCATGTACAATTAAGGAATGATTACACAGAGGAATGCAGTCTCTCCTGTCTTTAAAATGTGGGACAGTGAGGGATTCATGCCAGCCTGGGACACAATCATCTCAGTCTAAACCAATGTGGCACCAGGAAGGTTTTGCAGAATCGGCATTTGTGCCACCTCTCCTACAATATGCTTGAAATGATGTTTCTTGTGCATTGGTGTGCTCTGTAGTCCTGTGAGACTCGGCCATTTCAAGCATGAATAAAATACAATTTAGAAGGTTAACATTTCTTCACCAAATATGTAGGCAGTTGCATTATTTATTTATTTTATATATATATTCAAAGTAAGAAACCTGTAAGATGACAAAATGCAGAATGGCAGTCTTGCAAACTTGTCACAGTGATTTATTAGTCCAGATACAAAACTTACTCTGTCATACTGACCATAGCACTTTACTTATCCATTTAAAATAGAATTATTTGCCGCTGGCTAGTGGATAACTGGAATTTAGCAAGATTTAGAGCAGGTGTGGTATCCTGTAGGTGTCTGTAGATAGGAGTGCGCTTTTCCAGAGGCTCCATGGGAAGATGATAGKGTGCTGATGTGAAATGACCTGACATGTTCCTGTAAAAAGCAAATTGTGTGAGCATGTATGTGTTTGCATAATAGTGTGTCTTGATTGGGTTGAGAGGACTGGAGAAAGCTTGCTGCTTGAATTGAGATGGCTTAGTGTCACTGCTGTGCCCTATGCCACATTATGGACTCTTCTCTTCCCCCCACCTCCCGGTGCAGGTGGGGGGAGGTTGCTTTTTGTTTTTTTAAGCTCAACGTAGGAAAAGTTTCCCTGTTAACTACAAATATAGTCATTTTGCAGCATGATAATTATATGCTGTAGTTTTATCATTATCTACTAAAACAGTTCATTTAGCTCATTGTCTCCTGAGACCCTTTTCTATAGCAAGAAATGTAGCTTGGTAGCTTAGTGGCAGTCTTTAGACTTTCTTAATATGCATCCACTGTTGAAAAATGGGTAGCTGAAGCAATTGTATCTTTGGCAATGGCAGCTCAAAAGGTTTTCTGTAGGTGATTACCGGAGTCAGCAAGATCCCATCTGCAGTTCACAGAGACATCTTGGTGATGGCAGGATCACAAGCGTGTGTATTGACAGAGGAAACGTGTCCACCAGAACGTCACAGTCTTTACTGCTGTTCTCAAAGGTGTGATATGTCCAGGCTCTCCAGGAACACAGTAGAAGAGGAAGTGACAGAAGTGACGAGGATGCGAGGAGAAGATGTTTCGATGGTCGATGACCACTGTGAGAAAGCTGTCTGCATCTAGAAGGAAATTCCAATTTCCAGCGCCGTTATGTTGTTGCAGTAAAGGTGATAAAATGGGCATGAATTCAGCCTTTTAGCAAAGGTTTTTCTGAATTTCTTTAAATTATTCTCATAATTTCTGTGTAAAGTCAACCACAAAATTACCCTTTCAGAATAGCTGCAGCCTCTGCTGGCTTGCCAGTACTTTTAGAAATCAATAGTCAGAGGAAACTCAATATTATTATTTACGGGAGTGGCTCCAACTGAGATTGCAACTGAATCCAACGATGTCATTCGGAGTCCTTGATTGAGTGTGCAGATCATCAGCTGCATGAACAAAGTTTTGAGTTTTCCATTAGGTATGGAAATAAGAGCAAATATGGAAGTTCGAGATACAAGTTTTCTCTACTGTTTCCTGTAATTATCAAAAGGAGATAATAGAAACTGTCTTTTGCAGCACCTACTACAGATGGGGGTTCCACTTTGTTCTACTTTTAGATACAACTATTAACACAAAGTTTCTCTGTGATGCTCTTAAACCTCTGTATTACAGTTGGTTAATGCTCCACAATTTATTGTTTGACTCTCCTCATGACGCTATGGTAAAGGAAGGGTAGCTCTAGCATTGCTATCGTCTACAGCAGTAGCTCCAAACCTCTTTGTAGATCGGATAGTTATTTCACTCAAAGAGTTATAAATGGGAATGAGCTCAAGGTTCGGAAAATAACAAACTGCTATGTCTCGCAATGAAAATGATGACTCTTGAAAACCAGCAACAAATTTAATTGTTGGTTTTGCCGGTAGACTGCATCTGCCTTTCTTCACATAGTCCTTAAGAGCAGGGTGAATATAAAAAGTGGAGTTATGATGGGGAGAGTTGCAGTAGCTGAGATGAGCCTTCAGGGGAGGAGATGTGGATGGAATTGAAGTGGGGAATGGTCTCAGCTGAAGGGAAACTGTGGGGGCTTGCTGGGGACGGGACTGTCCTGGGAGGGCATGAAGAGTAGGGTGATCCTCAGCCGTGGGAATGGAGGTACTGCTGGCCTTGTCAAAGGAGGCTCTGAAAGGTGGTTTTGCTGGGTGCTGGATTTTATGGGAGGGGGCTCTGAAGTGTGGTTGGGCTTACTGTGATGGAGCTCCAACGGGGTTAGAAGTGCTGGAAAAATGTCCAGAGGCAGCTATGAGGGTTGGTATTTGGGGCTCGGCTGTGTGGATGGTAATAAGGGCAAGGATCTGGAGGCTTTAGGGTGATGCTTTAGGCCTGGTTGGATTGGAGATGGCAAAGCTTAAGGGTTTGAAGGGCTGTGAGGAGAGGGAACAGCCCTCAACTCATTGGCAGACAAGGTGGATGGCAAAACCGCTGGGGACCTCTGCTTTTCTCATGGCTCCCAGCCTGTCCTCCTCAACCACTTTTCCGTAAGGATCCCTGGCAGCAGCAAGGCTGTTAAGGGTGGAGAGGCAGCTAAGCCCCACTCGGTGAAGGATCAGTGCTGCTGAGCCAAGCTGTGTGCAGCAGGTCACCTCTCTGCCTTCCCACGTCAGCGAGCCATGCTGCTGTTCATCCTGCACTTACAGCTGGGTAATTGAAGAAGTAGGAGCCTCAAAGAGTGCCAAAAATCACCACACAAAAAAGGGAAGTTTGTTCCAGCCACAGCCTCTTGCACCTCACGCTCCTCAAACGAGAAAGCAGCTGCAGGAACCAGGTCCCTGTTGTTAGTAGCACAAAGGGTGGTTTGAAAGACTGGGTCTAACTAGGGGACACTGCTTAGCGCTGGTACTGTTATGATTTCTTTGCATGGTCTGATAGGTAACTTGAAATTAGGCAGTAACCAAAGCAACTGTTTTAGGTGGCTGAGCCCATTAGCAAGTATAGGCATACTCTGAAAAACAACCTGCATAAGCCAAAAGTAAATCGAGCAGTTGTCCTTTTTACTTGCACAGTTTCCTGGAGTTTTCCTTTCATTAGTTAGGTAGTAGCTTGAGCAGTTCACATATGGAGGTTAGCTTAACTGTAAATCTTAATCATCTTTAGCAGTTGTCAGTTTTTAGGGCCTTCAGTGTACTCTGTAAATAAAATTACACTCTAAAAATTTGAAATATGATAAAAAATGTATGCTTACTGGAAAAGCCATTATGAGCCATATATCTGTAGGCTTTGCTTAAACAAGGCTTTTGCTTTCCTTTTTGATTTTGTTGACTTAGCCTGATTTCAAACATTAATGTTCAGAGTGAGAGAGCTAGTAATATGTTATGTTGCACCTGATTAACTGTTCAGTATCCATGGAAGAAAGGAGCCCTGATCTAGTGTGATAGCTGAATGAATTATATATATATATATACATACACACACATGTATATATAAAATGTTGAATTCATTTTAAAAACCTACAGTTTTCATCTTTTCTTTGTATTTTTAATGACAGCCTTATTTTTCATTTTTTCATCATATGCAGCATATATAAAATATTGTTTCCAAATTGTTTTTATGCCTAGGAATACAATTTCTGCATTTGAGTGTCTTTCTCACTGTCATCAGTAACATTATAAATTTGTCTAAATTCAGCAAGTAAAAACAAGGTTGAAAACTATGTTTTATACCACTAGCTGCAGGGGGCATAAAATTACGGTAATTTGTGTCTTTACTATTGTCAGTCATGCACAAGAGTTTTTTCAGTGGAAATTTGTCATGCATATGGCACTGAGCATGCTACAAAGCTGAAATGTGTTTTTATAATACGAAAGCATTGAGAAATTCCCTATGAAACGTACAAAGCTAAATATCCATTCACGTTTCTTTCTTCTTGCTTTTAAACAGGGGCAAATCCGAAGCAGGTGTGTCCAAATCATTTGACAGTGCTGAGCCCTATTGCAATCAAAGTTTGCTTTTCAGGTAACAGTAATACTTGGCCAAACTGCTTTTTAATGTGATTGTTAGTAGGAGAAAGGGGTTTGCTGCGAGGGCAGCAAAGCAGCCGTAACGTGGGACGCAGAAGGCCGGCATCGTTTTGCTGAGACTTGCCCTTGGAGCGGTGTGGTGATGTTGGCTTTTTGATTGCTCCAGCCGGCCTGAAATACCACGGCAGCTCAAAGGGAGATGCCAGCTTGCATCTGTATTGCTAGGGGTTACAAGCCAGAAAGTTCATTTTTTAGCAAGAGTCATTTTACTCAAAAAGCAAGAATAGCACGAGGGCTCTGCCTTTCTCAGCCGAGGTCAGATGCTCCTGGGGCAGTGGCTACCACCACTGACCCCACCTCCAACTTACCCCCTTGCCAGTGTCTTCTACGCTGTCTCATGCAACGTCCTGCTGACGGTATCAGTTAGTTAAGACTGTGTATGTCCTGTCTTTGAAATTTTTCAGTTTGTGCGCTGTGTTTCATTGTTGGCTGGTTTGGTTCTCCATTTTTTGGCTTCATGCTTTTCTCCAATTTCTCCACTGTTATAAAGCGATGGGTTATTTTAAATAACCCTTGTAAAAGATCTGGGCGCTTATTGAAAAGCGAGAGATTTGATAAACCTTGGTTCTTTTAGGGCACTCTCTGGTGTCGTGATTTGAGAAGGAAACCTTGCTCTGATCTCGTGTCAGGCACAAACTGCTGTTAGAGATTAAAGTGGCCTTTCAGAGGTGCTGTACTACTTCTGACCTTCGAGATGAAACATGAAGTGTTTTTTATAAAAAAAAACAAAAACAAAAACAAAACAAAAAAAAGTCAGAAACGCTTTTCTAAACTTTTTCCCCCAACCTGCCAGTAAACAAAAGCAAGTAAAGATAGTGTCCTGAGGAATGATGACATTAACTAATACGTTGTGTGTCATTGCCAGGCACTGGGAATTTATTGTAAATACGGTGTTCTGCATGTTTAGCTTTCGACTATTTGTGAATGTTTATAGGTCTCCAATTGCGATGTATTTGTTTGAAAATTCACTGCTGACATTGTAGATGAATATCTTGTGGGCTTATTTGCCTGTGTACAAAATACAGATTCTTTTTGACGCAAGTGGCATCGTTTGTTTACTCGCTATGTGAGTTCTGGCCAATATTTTAACACTTATGCCTCTAACCCTACTTGTTAAAATATAAGAAAAATTTAAGTGAAGCAGAAACAGTACTGAGATATGCTAATAATGTTAGCAAAATGTGACTCTGATAAGATGCTTCAAAGCAGCAGAAGAGCCAAATGTGCTGATGAGGACAAATGCTGGTTCTGGAGCCATGATGTGAAGATTGAGGAGGACTCTTAAGTTGCAGTTTCTTATCATTGGATGCATTAAAAGTATCAAGTTGTTGTGACCGTGAAAGCAAAAGAATACCAACATAATTTACAATTCAAAGTAAATCCATATGTTTGATTTGATGAAAAATCAACATCACTAAATAGTTTTATATTTACTTACATAAATTGGCAACAACACTTATAAGAATTATGGATCCAAATTGCTTTCTAAATATTCCCTGAAACAAATTAGTCAGCTGTCATACGCATTGTGTGTGTGTGTGTGCATATATATACGCACATACACATGTATATGTATTGTATATCTATACCTGCATATACATGTACATATACATATGTATGCACACACATGCACACATACATATGTATACACACACATACTTGTAAAGCTCATCAGTTCTTAAAAGGGTTAAGCAGTTTTAAAATTACCTCAACCCACTGCTTAAACATTGTTGCCTTAATTAATAGCTGCTAACATATGAACGGCTTGTCTTGGCTCTCAGATTAAAAAAAAAATGCAGCATGTCACAGAGCTCCATGTACACTGTTTCTTGTCTACTGCCATTAAAATTAATCATTATGGCTAAAACCTGAAAGGTTTGTTATTTCCAGTACAAGTGGGTAGATCAGCATCTGTAATTACACATAGCTTCTCCCTGCACAGTGTATCGCCTATGACTTTTTAAAATGTTTTTGGTTTTGTTTTTTGGTTTGGGGTTTTTTTTTTGAAAACTGGATGGCTATTGATACCTGTAACGGATTTAGCTTTTCTGAATGCAATTTGCAATGAACAAATATGGGATGGAACTTTTAACAGCTACTTATTAATTTAGCTTAACCAGAGTGAAAGCTAGTCCTTTTCAAACGACGAGTTAAAAGTATTTTGGAGGACTGCCATTACACCTGAGCCAATATGCAAATTAGTGTTTTTATAATCCATTTTCCTATGCTAAAAAAGTTTGTCCCTTTTGCTAGTGGAGAGACTGCATAAACTTGGAGTGGAGGTTGGGAAGTACTTCCCACGTCTCTCCAAGTTCAATATTTTAAGCAATTAAACCCCAAATTTTTCTTATCTGTTTCTTTACAGTTGTCCTCTAATAGATAGGGGTGTTGCACCAATGTAAGTTTCCATTTTGCACACACTGCTTTATTTTTTATAGTATCCATATAACCAACAAAGATTTTTTGACTTCTAAATTTGATAAATTTATTTTTCTTCACAAATATTGGTGTTGCTTGTGTTTGAGGTTCTCATTCCCAAATCTGAGGTGTGTGCAAAGTGAAACCTGATAGCACATTGCAATTAGCTTGTGCGTTGGCCAATTCAAAGAGCAGCCAGGCAAAATGCCTGACTTGGAACCCATAAGCAGCTAAACGTTATGTCATTTCAAAACCGGTGATATGGAACTGTTCAAATTTTGCATTGACTTGGCTGCCTGTAACAGCTGGGACCATGATTCATAACCAAGGAGATCTTTTTGGTATCGTCTTGGGGAGTGTGGAGGAGAGCAAGGATGATAGCGGGTGAACCTTTGGAAGGACAGTGTTGCCCACCCGGCTGGTAGTGATCTCCTCTGATGTAAAATCTGCCTTACCTCATTTCTTGAGTCATAACAAAATCAACATTGTCATGTATGGAAGAGAGGGTGATGAGCGGCATGTAGTGCCTGGCTTGTGATTTTCAGTCTCCGTGGTTTGAGATGGCTGCAAACTCCTCTAATTTACGTTGTGCTGGTTGAGGAAGCACAGGGAAGGCATGGACTTCTACGGACATAGGGGAGTCTAGGGCAGAGGAACGACTACCCTGAAATTGGAAAAGCGATGCTGAGGTGAAACTAGATGATGACGTTTAGCCCTTGCTAGAGCTCAGGGGAAGGTGTTCATTCTGTCGCCGGCCACTTCTTTGCAGCAGCAGCTCCGCTATGGCAACGTGAAACCTGCACAATGTTTCCTGCATGCAGCTAACGTGAAGCGGGACAGGAGCGGAGCCACCCAAGTCCATAGCGTAATCGTCGCTGCGTGAGAGCTGCATAATTCCACCGAGGCTTGTATTATTTCTCAGCTCCTCATCGTGCGAGTGGGGCAGGTTGCGTGTCACCCGCCCACTCTTCCCCGTACCCAGCCCCACAGCATGCTATTGTTAGGTGTGAACGCTAATTGCTGGTGTTTCAAGCCTCCTATCTTCTTATTGCTAAAGCCTGTAACAATAATCACAGCCTATATTCCCCATCCCTCAGCATCAAGGAAACAAGATATGATCATAGGCAACCTGCCAATGTAATTGTAGTATATCGAATGTGAGCCTTTTCTGTGTAAACACAGGCCTGGCCACATCCTATGATAGCTCTTCCTACACCCCATACGATGGCTGTTCCCAGGCTCGCAGCTCAAGTCCCCATTATGTATACATCTACCCTTGTCATAACACCACCTCTGAAACACTCACACCGCTTGGTCCTGCTGCATAATGTTAGGAGGGTGGAATTTTAAATTGAAAAAGGCTGTTTAAGTAATGTCAGCAGCCTGACTAATTTCACAAAAGGAAGGAAATTCAAAGTTAAGGCTATGGTATATTCTTATCTAGATGCCTGAAGATTTCTGTGCATGACAATATGCCCCTAAAATTCAGAGCTGTCCCTTATGTCTTTAATTTCTCCCATTGTCTCTCTCCTTTTTTTTATTAAACATCAAAGTGAATTCACAACAGAGAGTCAGCCTAGAATTTAATCCTCTAAATACCTTGAAAATAGAGGTTTAGACTAGAAGTACCAGTATACACCCTTAAAACTTCAGTGTAATATAAAAGAGATTCTAATCACAACAGATCATTACAAAGAAGAGTAAACCACTTTAAAAAATTGAGTGTCTTAAATATAATAAAAAGGAATAATTAAGAATCAAACAGGAAGCTGCTATTCTGACAATTTAATGATGCTGAATTGGACTGAAAGAATTGGTTTTGCCATTAGAAAGCAATGGAAATCTGATAATTTCAAAATGGCACTAGAATAAGATCAAGAGTTTTCAAAATCCTATGAAACAGAGAGAGAAAGGAATGGTAGAACTTGCCTCAGAAAAACCTTGGAGTGTTTTGGACTCCTACTGCTGCTTAAGGCTGGAGCTGTTGGTTTTTTTCAGACCTACTTAAAGTCTTTAGGGTCTTCCTCAGAATTTATTACTGTGTGGCCTCTGTGGAAAGCAATGTGGCAGCCCTATTTGCCTAATGGAAGTAATAAAACATTGGTGGTATTTTATTTTTATTTCTTCTTTTTTTAAAAAAATCGGATTTACATAACAATATCCAGGGCATTTTACAGCTGATTATACTAGGAGTTTTCGAGTGTGCACAGCACATCAGTAAATGAAAGTAGAAGATGCACTTTGGAGTTTTTTTAGATGTATACAAACACATAGCTATGCATCCAAATATTATAAAAACAAGCAAGCTAATCATATAAAACGTTTGCACAACTGTGCACCTAATTTGCATGTGTGCTTACCATGACTACACATGAATTACAGCCATTTATTTGCCCTTATCTAATTTTCTGAGCATTTGTCTTATGACTACATACAGGTAGGTGCACAATTACAAGCACTTCATAGATTGTGCCATTAGATTTTTAGTTATTGGGTGGACAGGTTTGATATTTTCTACCTGAGAATCTCAGGAACCAAAACTGGCAGATTGCTATGATCTGTATCAGCATGGAGAAAGATGTGATTAGTAACAGTCAATTTGTGTGTATTTATACTGTAAAAATGGATACAAGAAGGTAAGATAATTTTATCTGTAACAAGAAATCATTAATACAGTGAGAAAATACTTATTTTGGGCATCAACAGCATGTAAGTGGAAGAACACAGGCAAAATCTTAAAGCGCTTGAGCAATTATAAGCAACACAGAATAATTAGTATTTGTTTTCTGTCCTTGCCTATACCAGGTTTTCCTGAAGCTTTAGTGAAATTCTCTCTCTCTGTTTCTTTCCTCTACATTATTCTGTATGAGTGTTGAATGTTGTACTTGCTACAGAAAGTGAAGTGTTTTATATGTGCCAATACTGCTTCTCTCAAGTTCCTTAATTAAGTACCTGATCACTGTACATTCAAAAATTATTGACTCAAATCTCAGCTATCATAAACTGGGATAGGTCCTTCTGAATCCATGGCCTATAGCTCAAGCTATTGCAAGATGTAGGTAACTCAGATGCATCTTGCCACCTATAGAACCGTATGTCAAAAAAAAAAAAAAAAAAAAAGTGGGAGTCTCAATTTAGTTTCCTTTCTCTGTGACAGTATGGTCTGAATCCAGGAGCACAACCTGGCTTCCCACTGTTGGTATTCTGCTGCCATCCTGTGGTTCACAGGACTCACTTCCTTACCACACACTATGCAGACACCTGTTCTTGCTGTGAAGAATTAAAGGCATCTACAAAGGTCACAAAAAATAAGCTTGGGTGCTTTCCATGCTGAGCAAAGATGTGAGCGTTTTTGTGCAAGGGACCCTGTAACATGCTACCCTGTCTGCAGGTTTTGCTGTTACCAGTTTTGATGCGATTTCTGCTTGATGAACCTCAGAGATARGTAGTAGAAAATCAGGAAACTAATAACAATACCAGTGAGGATGAGATAGCTTGCAWAGAGAGGCTGCGAATCCAGGTCCAGAGACTGAGTTACCTGTAAACACAGACAACACAAAATTAGGAACTGGCAAAATTTTCACGCTGTGAAGCGATACCTCTCCTATGTGTGCACTTCCTAGATCCTGCCTTCTTTTGCAGGTGGGTATAGCTATTACCTTAGAGGTCACTTCACTGTGGTCTGGCAGTCAGTTACAGCTATGCTGCTTCCAGGGATGGCGGTATTTCAGAGGCGTGTAGTTCAGCTTCCAAACAATTTCAGCAAGCAAGTAGTTGGGGTTTATATGGGAAATAGTTGCTCTTTTAAAACATTTCTTTTTCCTTTTCTTTTTTTTCCCAGTTCACCAAAGGGAAAGGTATAAAAGGACTTACTGCTCTAGGGACACCTGAACACAAATCTGCTTGAAGCAGGGTTTGTTGGCAGCTATAGCTGCAACCCTCCAAGTGTAAAATGTCAGGAGATTGAGCTGCTATACCAGTGAATCTCAGAATCTTTGTATTGGTGGAGTTTGTGCCTCCAAGTCTTTTTCAACAGGCTTTGCAAGGCAGCTCTGGGGCAGCAGGTGCAGGCAAGGGGCAGCTGCCCACAGCTGCACTCCCTGCAATCATCCACCACAATTCAGCAAGCTGCGTAAAGCGACCTAGCATCGCCCTTTGCAACAGGACTCGCAGGCGGCAGCCCAGAGCCACAAAAATGCGGCAAAGTGGTTTCTGTGGGCAGCGTGTTCACACCCAGCCAGCTCCGAGCAGGTGCCGAGTGCATCTCTGTCCCTGCATGGCTGTGCCTGGAGTGCTGCAGGAGCCAGGGAGGCACTTCCCGGTCTCCTTCCTTCCTCTGCAAATGCTGGCATAGGAATAACCTCATAGAGTTTCATTCAAGTTTGGGCCTCTCGCTTCCCTTCTGCTTATTTGGGATCAAACAGGGGCTAGGAGAGGGAACAGCATGCATAACCCCTGTCAAAGCTCCATCGTACCAGGGCTGAGGCATCAGCGAAGACAACTGTCAAAAGTCAAATAGCACCAAGCTCCAGGCAGCAAAGAGCCAATTTAAAATACGCCAAGCGTAATGGGACTTTGCTTATTGATTGGGGCTGGTGAATTTGTGGCCTACAGCATCTACTTAAATATGAGAGGTATGTAAATAGCATTCTAATTAACTATCAACTATAACAATTTTTATTGGAGAGCAACTTACTAGTTTCCCTGGTATGTGAATGGTAATGTTTCCAATAGCCATTTCGTATGTGAGTTCGTTAAACTGAACTTGCATCAGGCCTTGAAAATTCCATCTGAGAAAAGATATTTTAGAAATCCAGAATGGAACTGGAAAAAAAAGGCAGAAAGAAAGAAATTGGTATAAATACACAAAAGTTACTTGGCACCTCAAAAATAGCTGTGTTGCTGCCAAATACAGTAGGTTTGTTTAATTTCTTGATATTCAGAAGCTGTAGACAAATAGTTTATTATTGAACAAAAGGGCAGATATATAATTATGTGGCAATGGAAAAGTAGGGGAGGTTAATATCTATATCTATCAGTCTCCTACTGCCAAATAAGCCTCATCAGAGTTGCACATTCATCTACTGAATATAGTTCTTGTTACTGGAAAAATGTAGGGACAAATCCAGCCTCATGCTTTTTTTAAACCAAACCCACCATTGTTACTTCATTTTCAGATGGAGAAACTGATGCCAAAGGAATAATGCAACTCCCCTATCACCATGCAAGAGGATAATTGTAGCGGTGGGAATAAAGCAGAGTTTTCCTGCATGGCGCTTGCTCGGCCTCCCAATTACTGACCGCTGATGGAAAGGACCAGGGTTTCAGTTCTGAGGCTGTCCTACCTGTCCAGAGGTTTTCCAAGCTTATCACAAAACCACCACTCAGGTAGAAGGACGTGAAAAGGACGTTGCCAAAGAAAGCAGACAGCTGCAAGGTGGGCAGCAGCGCCGCCACCCAGAGTGCCATGGTGCGGGCGCAGTAAACAGCCAGCCACACAGAGAGGAAGTTCAAAAGGAAATGTTCTGGTTCGGGGCTGAGGTTTGCCAGCCAGTAGATGGGAATCCCATAAATGATAACAAAAGCGCAGTGCTCTGGGAGCTCCCCCAAAATCTGTTTGGGAAGGAGAGGGGAAAAAAAAGACAGAAAAGTAAGTTGAATGGCAATCACAGAACCTTCTGAGATGCATCTTATTGTACTTATGGACTATTTTAAAAAAGTCTGCAGGAAATACTCCTTTAAAATGCGATCATCTCCTTTTTAGGTGTTATCAGTGACATGCAAAAAAAATAAATAAATCCCCAACAGAAATGAAAATCCTCACTAATTAGTTCTCTACTTGTGACAATTCCTATAACTAACTGCTAAGTTGAYCGGCTCCTTGTTAAGGAATAGATGTTTGTTACAGTTTTGTCAGTTTCTAAGCATTTAAGACACTTTCCCCTTTTCCCTTTGTAGGCTTGATAGTAGTAATACTGTTACTGACTCATTGCAACTGTATGTTTTATCCAGATTTTAGCTGAATCTAGCATGAATTCAGGTTTGAGATAAACTGTGGTTATGGTTGGTCCCCTCCTCACTTTGTCCCAAGGACAACAGCCCAGTTGGTTAACTACTTAATTCATTGTAAAACAGAAATATGCTTAGGATATTCTCAAATATCTAAAGGTGTATATATAGTATTATGATTTTTTTTTTCCTAAAAGGCTTACTATTGGAGGATAGTAGTAAGGTTGTTACAAATCACACTGATTTTTTTCTATGAATAACATACAGTCTTTGTGACAGAATGCAATGAATATTTTTTTCTGGCAGCCACTAATAAGCATTTAAAATCTTGTGCAGAAACGGAAACCTAAATTACAGATGCCATGGCAAGCAGAACTCATCTCACAGTGGCAAAATCACAATGAAAGGATTATTCTAAACCCTTATGAGAAGGAGAACATAATTAAAAAAAAATCCTCTGTAATTTCCAGAAATTCTGGCACTTTATGCACTAATACAATTGTTTTTTCTGACCAATACAGACTCAAACAACTATTGGAAATGTCACGGTTATCATCTTGCTATTTCTGTTTTATGATTGCTGTAGCATTTAATATGAATTTTCTGTGTTATGGATCAAGTCACGTTATCAAACTTTCAAAGATATTTCAGCTAATGAAATATGCAAGTATGTAAAACTGTCTAAACACTCAAATTTTTCCTGCAGAATCCCCAAATTTTGGCCAAATAACCCCGTGAAAGACTCCTCTACAGCTTTTTTGGCCTAGGATCTGAGCTGTGATTTATGGCAACAGGTCTGGAGTAGTTTGAGGTTTAATGAGTTAATGCCAGGGAAGCAAGAATGATAGCCTTAGCTGGCAGACGCAAAAGAACAAAGTGCGAAATGACTATGATTGTTTATATAACAAAACTTGGGTTTTTTTTTTTCATGTTCAAGACAGCTGTGTGTATTTCCTGGCAACAAAACCAATTACCTTAGCAAAGAAGTATGGACTCACAGAATACATTCCATCCTCCAAGTCATGATAAAGCATTGCTCTTTCCGAATGACCTGCAACACAGAAACAAACAGGTTGATTTCATCCTAGAGTTGCCTTCAATAGGTATAATTTTTTCATTGATTTAAAAATTACTTGCTAGTTTTGATTGCTTATAACATTTACAATAAAACTGACACTTACATTTGGCAATAACATCCAAAATCACTGTGAATGGGGTTAGTGCACCTATCATGTACAACAGTGCTGTTGTGTCACGAATAGAGAGTCTGCTTTTTTCATGGCCATAGTACAAAAATCCAATTAATAATGACATGAGAAGGGCCTCAAATCCATGGATTAATAACGTTGAAAGATCTCTGAAGTCATTGGAGACTTGGCGACTAGGAAAACAGCAACATTTACCATAAGGTATAGTACTTACTAATGCCAGATATATTCAGATATATTGCCTCAAATGCTCTTCTAACGTTCATTTGTGAAACTTGCTGTCTTTGAGGAGGACAGGAATTCGGATGTCAGGTCCTGTAAATGTTTTTACCTAATCAAAGCTATTGAGCACCTGTAGCCACCTAGTATTTTAGAGCTGAAATGCTGAAAGCTTGGTGGAAGGCAGTGGGGCCAGAAGGTCTGTTTTCTGTCTCAGAGGTGCAGAACCAATTACTTAACTTACAGAAGTCTCTCTGTTAAGGGCCTATAGCATATAGTAATACCATCTAATACTGACAGTGATATTCTACATGTATTGAGCTGGTTGGTTATAATATATACATATTTTTTTTGAAAACACATGCATCAAACCCAACTTCCATGCTGGCTCTAATCAGCAAAGCCTCCTGGCTTCAAATCTTAGACCCAGGGTGAGGGTGGCAGGGCCTGAGCCTCCCGCTTGGCTCTCTGGCTTTGTTGAGGGCCAGGTCGCCTTCCTTCAAGGCACAGAGATCAGAATGGCAGCACCCAAAACTGGGACAAATATTCCTGACCTCCTGCCACAGCTCGGCCCCACGGGCTCTTAGTGATGTGAGCAGGAGGAGGCCGGGGCTGGGGCAGAAATGGGCCGTATGTCTGGCGGGGGGCTGCTTGGGTGGCTGGGGAGACCTGGCACAGCAGCTCCTCCCTCCCGGGCTCACTCCATCCTATTGCTCCCTCTCCAAACTTTCAACATGTGCTCAACTTGTGCTTTGGGCTTCTTTCTTAATACTTTAAAATACAAATGAACATGAGGTATAATTGTTTATGCTGGAGATACGGTTACCTTAATAATACCGTGAACTGCTTTAGGACTCCTGGTAACTGATCACTTGAATGGGAAGGCATGTTAACAGACTCTTCTGAATTTACATAGGAACTGCCCGAAAGAAAAGATAAAGAAAATTGAAATGAGCTCAAGCTGTAGCAGTTATTCCACATCTGTCATATGACAGATATATGTTCTTTATTTTCTTTACCTTTTTTGGCTGGATGTGGTCACACCATCACCTCCTTCATTAACTTTCCATAAGAAATCATCAAAGTCTTTGACTTTCTCTAGGAACAAGCTGGCAAGAGTATTTGCTCTTTTTTGGCTTTCCATCTCCTTTTCTGTGTTCTGTTTATCAATACTGGTCAAATCGACTGCAAGACATTATTTGGCATGAGTCTATGCTACAGATGTGATAACTTAATCACACTGTGTCTAGAAGCAGAGATTGTATCATGAACAGACAGTACAACATGTGTGTATGCATTAAGCTACAATGGTTATTCTAAAAACTTTATCAAGTTTTACAATTACTTCAGGTAATTAGAGAAGAATAGCTTGTTAATGTGTATTTTTTTTCTTGGGAAATGTGTGTAAATAAGTGTTAGTTATTTGACAAACCACTGATGGATTTCATAATTGCTCATTATAAGATTAAAAAATACTATTTCAGATTTTTGTCTAATTTTAATAGTGGCTTGAAAGAGATGCTGGGAATGAACAATTCAAATTCCCTTCCTGGTACTGTAGGCATTTACAACCTGTTATGTGAATTTGGCTTAAATGGTATGATTTTTCTCTATTTGTAAAAAGATAGTTATCTCCTTTTGTATCATGCAGATGTACCATAAACTTTACCTGAAACTGAGAAAGCCTAAGAAAAACACTATCCAAGGACACCATAGTAGCAGCAGTAATAGTTCACTTAGCATTATGTTTTTTTTAAATTAATGAAACCAATTATTTTTTAACTTAATCCCATACTAGGGTCCCTATTTCCACTTTYCTGCCCCTCATATTTTCTCATATGGTGGGGCTCTGTGTGTGCCCCACCATAACTTCCCTCCCTCCCACAGTGGAAGAGAAATCAGAAGGGAAGCAAATACCCCAAATACCCCATCGCTGTATGGGGTTGCTGCAAGCCCACATCACAGCTGCACTTGGCTGAGTGGTGACAAAGGTGTCCTTGCAGGGGTTGACATTCAGGTTTATTTCTGTTTATCTCTGTACAACTGATAAGAGCTGCCCCTGGCTGCTATATAAGCACAGCCCAAAAGGTTACTCCAGAGCACTGCACTCAAGTGTCTCTGCAAGGTTTGCTAGCCAACTCGAGTGCAAAGACCCATGGGTTGGAGCTGAACCGACCTCTGTGGTAAGAGGCTGATGCCATCAGATTAAGAGGGCCAGATTCCCTTCAGATGCTGCAAAAGGCAGTTAGAGAAGGAATGGATTTGGAACCATGTAATTAAATTTCTTTGAGAAGAGGAATAAAACAATGGCTGTTCTGGGTTTATTTTTTTCTCCTTTCCAATATGCTTGGTTGGGCAGCAATTTTCTTTCCCAGGTACGTGCTATTCCTCACCTTGGGAGGCTACCTTCCCACATTTCTTGAATAAGTCAGAGAATGACTGTTCTCAAAAAGCAATTCATCAGCTCATCCATTCCTTTTTCAGTGAGGGTAAAAATTGCAACCAGCTAAAACATGGCATTAAGGGTACTAAGCATGTGGGAGAGTTATTATACCTGGCAGGAATTGAAGGAGAATTATTTAAAATTGATTTTGTCCACATCTCTTGGTTTTGTTACATTTTCTGTACTGACATATAAGCAAGGGTCTTATTAAAAAGTGAACTTGCTGTAGTATTGATTCAAGTCATTCAAGCCACAAGGCATTTTAAGACAGTTATGGTCGATAAAAATTTAACGTTTTAGTTGATACACTTATGAAAGCAAATGATTTCCAGTAACATTTTTTTTTATGGCAATGTTTGATACTAACCATAGAAATCTGCAGGATTGCTGTACTTTGGGCAGGGATAGCCTAGTTCTGTGAAATACTGGACCATGTTTCTAGCTGTTCCAGAATAGACAGTGGCTCCAGAAGTCAGCAGAAGAACTAAATCAAAAAGTTGAAAGATATCTGACCGGGGTTGATGAACTGAAAGAAGAACTAATCTGTTTCCTCTGGCCAACCTGGATAATGTTATCACAAGGTTATGCGCAGTAAAACTGTCCAGTCCAGATGTGGGTTCATCAAGTATCAGTATTCCTGCCAAAAACAATAAGTTTAACTGTGTAAAGTAGTATGTTTGATCTGGAAAATATGTTCCAAGTGAAATGGTGCTAGTGCATGAAATCTCCCTCACATATTCATTAAAATAAAGAAAAGTCAAAACCATATTTCATACCAGCTTCAGATAATATTTAACAATGGCTGTATTTCTTTCTTATCTTATTGAACATAATGAGAGATAATAATTATTTTAAATCTTGTCTTGCTCCTGCTGGAAACAAAATACCATTTCTGGTTTTCATTGGGAAGTAGATTCAGGTTCCTTATTAAATTTGTGTCCTTCTCTGTGGTTTTTCTATGAGCATGACTGAGCACTGGAATGGGTTGCCTAGAGAGGTTGTGGAGTCTCCATCCTTGAAGATATTCAAAAGCTGTCTGCACACCATTCTGGGCAACCTGCTTTAGGTGACCGTGCTTGAGCAGGAGGGTTGGACTAGATGATCTAAAGGTCCCTTCCAACCTCAACCATTCTGTGATTTTGCACTTTGCCTGTACAGATATCTGGTACATTAATATACAGTAGTATTAGTTTAGTATACTGCCTACTGAGATATTTTAAACTATATACTCTATATTTAGACCTCTTGCATTACTCGTGTAAATATCCACATGGCATTAATTTAGATAGCTCCTCCCAAACTGTGCTTTATTTCACACCTATTCACACATGCATACGAAGAGATATGTGTATGTGCTTGGATGTTTTTGTTTTGTAGTTGGGTGTTTAAAAACTTCAAAGTGATTTAAGACCTTGCAACGTGTGTACACAGACAAGGTTTCTGTGTTGAGAGATATGTTTGAAATGCAAAGAAAGCTGTACTTATTTTTCCTAGAACTAATGATTTTTTGACTTCAGTAGCAGCACATCTATCCCTGAGCATCACTTATTACAAAAAAAGACTTCTGCTTGCCCTTAATAACAAAAATATAACTTTGTATAAACAAAGACTTCTTAGATCCTTCTCCCAGTGGAGGGAGAACAGCTGGAAAATCTCCCTCAACAAGTGGCTCAGCTGAGATTATTAGAGCTGTTGATGTACGTAAGAACGAATAGGGCACTCAGTTCTGCAAAAGTAACTGCCAGGTTTAGCCTTGTGTTTTGCTTCTACTGAAGACGATGGAAGTTTTCAGCGTGCTCACGGCGTGAGCTGGTCATGTCAGTGATCTGCATAAGACAGCAACGAATGTAGCCAAGACTATGACCTTCCCTGTTAACATCTCACATGTAAACAGACAGTATGGGGAAGAAAGGAGAACAACCCAGAAATCTTACTAGGCCAAAAACCTTACAAAGTAAAATGTGGCACACGGTCAAGTAAAAACCAAACCTCATACTGAGATGCACAAACGGGAGCCGGTCTATGAGGGAGGCTCCAGACACGGTTCAGTGGTTTGTGCGGCTGCTATTTTGGGTGGGAGTGGGGAATAGCTCTCGGAGGTGGCCTGCCCAGCTCAGATGCTGCGGCTCCCACAGCAAAGTCAAGTGTACACTGGCTTCTGAACTGCTCGGTTCACAGTATTATTACCGTCACGGTTGCAGCATTACCTGTCATCAGCACCAATTTTGGTTTAAACCAATGGACCAGCACCCTGTCACTGTGCCTGACCTTGTCCTCTCACGGCCCCTTGTCCCTGATGCCTGCAGCCATGGAGGTGGCCGCGGGGTGCAAGGAGGGCGCTGAGGCTGGGCTTACCCGGGTTCCAGAGCAGCTGCACGCCAATGCTCACTCGCCGCCTCTCTCCTCCCGAAACGCCACGGAGGTACTCATTCCCAACCCGTGTGTTTGCGCACTGACGCAGCCGAAGTTCGGCTATAACATCTTCTACCTGGGGGAATCAAACGGTAAGAGTGATAAAGCAGGATTTGCTATTTGGATACTTGCGCATCRATAAAGCTGAAAATATGGTAAATATGTTTAAAATTCAACTGCATATGACGGTGCTATCTGATCAAGAGCCCCTTGAAAACAAAATCTTGATTTTAGAGATAATGTTGAAAACCCCCCAGCAATCAGCAATTTAGTAGTTCTTTCAGCCTCTCTAATGCTTTCTCTAGATTGTCATTTTTTATGAGCTTTGGAACAATTGCTGGTTTCTATCCTAAAAGAAGAAAAAGGTTTATAATTCATAATCTACATTAAAAAATGCCAGATTAACTGTTCTGACTCCAAACACATAGGATCTCTTGGATAATTCCTGTCAGACACATTTTTGACAACTTTATTTTTTCCAACAGCTTAATTACCCTTTTTTTCCTTTGTGAATCTGAAAAAAACTTTGGAAGGCGCAGTTTGGCAACGAACAATAGCGTTTCTTTGACAGTCAGGTGGGGGAGCAGTCGGTCATCCTGCCGCACGTGTGCGATGCATTTCTTAACAAGCTGGGGAGTGCTGGTTTTGTCGTTGATCAGGATTTGACCTGACTTGATTTTGCCTCCGTGATCCCGACAGGTTATCACATCAAGCAACGATGTCTTTCCACCAGCTAGAAAAATCAAAATTGAAAAATAAATTAATTTCTAGGGGACTAATTTAAGAAGTGATTTAGTTGCAGAAATAGATGATAGAAGTTTTGATTCTTTAACGTCTGTCTCCCAACCCTTTCTGAAGCTGTTCTGAAGCCCCAGAGATAGACTGACCCTAAGGCAAAATGCTGACACTCAGCTCTATGCTCATGTTTGGGAAATCTCTCTTTTCCAGAATGGAATACACGGCTTTAACCTTTCTCATTTCTCAGGACAATCAGTAGTTTGCCTTTGATGGTAGCTATATGATCTGAAAAAGTGCTCTCTCTCTCTCCTTCTCTCTTCTAGTTACCTTTCTTCTCTCACTTTTGAAACATAGGTAAAAGGTGGTGTCCCGCACTAGCGGCACTGACTGCAGGGCTGGTGCCTGAATGCTTGATGTGAGCTTGCCTTGTGGAGGGAATTGTGAATTCAGAAATGGCAGCTAGAACAGTTGAATGACTAAGGTGCCGAAGAGCTACGATTATACAAAAAGTAAGAATCTTAATAATCACAATTTAAATAAAAAATCATTATGATTTAAAAAAGATAAAAAGTCATTTAAATAATTAAGAAAAGCTGGCTTATACTTAGGGGAATGAAAGTAAAACAATGAAAACAAAGCCTGATTTGGAATTAAATAGCAAATGACTTTTTCCCTTATGCTGTACAATACTGTATGTAAACACCCAGAGTTCTCTTATTATGATTAGATGTCATTTATTTCTAGTCTGTCTGTTGAAAGATTAACTCCACACTTGTTTCTTAATATATACATTTAAAAAAAAGAAACCCATCCATCTGTAAACCATGTATTGCTCTGTTTAAGAATGACATATTGATTGCCATTGACAATGTGAAACCCATCAGCAGTTTAAACCATTTTACTAAGGCATTTGATGAAATAGATGATAAACAGCTTTTAAAAATAGTTTGACTAGTTTGCTGAAAGGGGTTTGTGCTCAGTGTATGTTACCTTACAAAAGTACTGTGTCTACAACTCAACATGTTATTCCGTCACAAGCTTTTCCTGTTACTTGTGGGAATCTCTAAAGTACATCTTCAATTTCATTGAAGACATGTGCTAAGAAAAATTCTCCATGCTAATAGGAATTTTTTTTCCACGGAAGTAAGAGTTAAAACTTCTGCAGTGATTGTGTCTCACCTTTCTCTGAGTGAGAGTACCTTCACTGGATTACAGCTAATCTGATGTAAGAGTGTAGGGGAGACAAAGCACGGGACAGTTTTACCTCCAAACCATGGACACTTTCCAGTTCAGCTTAACTGGTCACGTGCCTACTCCTTATCCCCCTAGATGAGCTTATTCTCAGCTAACTACACAGGGTAAAGGCCGTCTCTCCATTAGTCAGCCTCACCCCAGAGAAGATTAAACCAATCCCATCAGAAAATGAAAGAAAAAAGATGCAGAAAAGCAGAGGCCTCCTTAACGTCACTGTAAGCAAAACAAAAGAAGAATCATCTTTTTTTTTTTTTCCCCTTATGTTTCTGTTAAATTAATCTGAATGTGGTATTTTATCCTGTTAGGTATGTTTGCATCTGAAGGAAATATCTGCTTGTGGGTATGCAGGTTGCCACTAATCTTTCTCTTGGGGTCTGGCCAGGGTCTGGTAACAGGGTTAGGTCTGCAGTTAGCCTGCTCTAAAGCTTAGCCAAGAATTGCTTCAGGTCCACCCGAGCTGGGACTGCCAGCCACAGCTCTAATACTACCCAACTGCGCCTCAAGAAACAAACGGCTAGCAAATGTACAAGTCATAACAAAAATTGTTTTCCTAAGGAAAATCAGATTTCATTCCATTATGATTCCTTGTATCCTCACACTTTACATTTTAAAGACCATAAGTGATGCATTTCCTAGCAGTTGTTTCTCAGCTAGATTTTGCCATTCAGAAGACTGAGGTGTATTGTTACTAGCTGTGTATGTTTTACCTCAGAGTTGGTCGGATCAAGAAAATTAGTGGTTCTTACCAGTGCTTCCTATAATCGCTAGCATCTGACCGCTTTGAACTTTTAAATTCAGATTCTGGATTACTGACACGTGAGAATCTGGACCTGAGTTCCAGGTCCATGGCATTTTCATCTGTGCTAGGTTCTCGTACCAGGGAATCTGAGCTGCCACATTAACCTAAGATTAAAAACAAAGAAAGAAACAAGCCCCTTCAGTTAGGACAATGAACTATTTAGCAATAAATACTTTCAAAGTTAAGATGTTACAAAGGAGAGAGTACATGGAAATAATACTGTGAATTTTCAGAAATACATGGAAGAAGGTTTTTTACAGCCAAGTATGGTTTCCCTGCCTTGTTTCTTATTCCTGTTAATCACTGAAGCTATCTCTATCCTCTACATTACTTAGGTAACTTATTACTATTGCATGTTGTTGATCTGGGCATTTTTGAAATCACTTGGAACTGAAACTTGAAATACATTTATTTTTCTCTCTTAAAGGCAAATACTATCTGCTTCATTAGCCCAAATGTGTGCACAGTTGCATATCTTTCCAGATTGTATTTTTTGTTGGTAAAGCGATAGGCAGCATTTGTGAAATCTGCTTCAGATGCTTTGGTGGCACAAAAGAGAAGAAAAATGTCACTGGCTCCCTGAGATTCCTCTTTAGGTTTGTCACCCTCCCTCTGTCTCCTCCTGCGGGCTCACCTTGCCACCGAGGGCTCCTGCTATCCCTAGATGGCAGGAAAGTCCCTCTGCCCCAGCTCTCCCAGGGGCATAATTTAGCTCAATATTGAGAGAAAACAAAGCCTAGAAGCAGATCTCTTTTCCTGCCTTATGCCCTAGCTTTACCAGATATATTTAGCCTGCAGTCAATAGCTGCAGCCAAAAACATGAGTATGCTCTCTTTACACATCCAAAACTTCTGCATATTTGGCTGTGCAACAGTTGTGTAAACCTAATGTCGTGAACTTCAACTTTGTGCTGCGTTTAAAGTGGCTTACAAACAGAAGCAGGAAACTGCTGGGTATACTCCATGCTAAAGGGAAGAAAATACAGTAGAACTTTTACCTGATAGTTGAGTTCTCTGACCTCAAGGACGTTTGATTTTCCGCTGTACGTGAAATACAGACTGTTATCTTCTTCCAAGCAAAAAATACTGTCTTGGACCTTTGTCTGGAGAAATTATTATTGGGTTAATTAGAATAGCTAAGTTGCTGTTAGAATTTGAGTTTAGAGAGAAACAGAAAGGGAAATACATTTGATGAGGTATAACGGTACTGCTGACATAAGTTACTGTACTGCAAAACTGTGAAGGGTTGAAATGTGCTATTTCTTAAGTGGCATGAAATGTACTTTGATCTAGAGGCATGGGAGAAGGCCAGACATGCTGTGCTATGTTTTTCTATTTAATTTTGATTTAAGTGGGTTTATTTTCAAAATGGAGTTAAATTGCACTTCATTCTACCATAACAAAATGGGATTCTATTTCTATTTTGGAGAAAGATTATCTGCTTCTGGAATGTTAAGATCAAAATGATACATATTGAAATTCATAAGTTATGGCAGTCAAAAACTAAGGTTCACTGAGAGTATGTTCATTGTTGAATTAAAGCATACTGCACCGTAGTGACCCGAAGCAGCGAATTCACCACCGTGTGGGCAGAGAAGATAATTTGCTAATGTCTATCCTGTCAAACAGTAAACGGTAGCTGCAAATGGTGACCGCTCAGTAACAAAAAGTTAATCATATTCAAAATAAGGAATTAATTAAACTAACCAATATATCCAAACACCCACAGTCTTCACTAAAACCTCTGCTGAATAAATGTCTTGTAAAATAACAGGGAAAAGGTATATCAGCCCGAGTCAGACATCTGAGATCACCCTGATTGTGCGCCCTTTGCCGTGTCAGGGTGACGTAGCTCTCCCTGTGGTTCAAAGCCTGGGTTTCCGCTACCCCCAAGGAGGTCGCGTGCCCCTGCCCGTCCCTCCCTTCAGCTTGGCACCTCCACTCCGGCCTCGCGGCGGCTGAGTCGCCGGCACTTTAACCCAGAGGCCTGGCAAAGGAGCATGCACATGGTTACCAGCACAGGCTCCTCTTCTGCCATTTTGCTTTTTTTAATTCAAAGTTTGTATCTGTCAGCTGGAACTTGGTGTTCTGAGAGCTGAGTTAAAATAACAGAAAGTTGACAGGGCTTGATTAACTCTTTGCATCTAGCCTTCTTGAAGTCGCCCTTGCTTTGCTCGGGCACCTTTCCGACTTTGGCCTCCATTCTGCGTGCACGCCTGCAGATTTTCCTCCCAGCCGATGGTCGTCCCTCTGCCAGAGCCTCGTGCTTTTCCTGTGAGCCAAAGGCCCGTTTCTCGGCCAGTATGAACGCACCGGTGTGCACCCATCCAGACCTCTGTCACCTTTCACACACGGCGCCCAAAATCCCTGAACGTGCTTCCTGCTCTCACGGCAAACCAGGCTGGCAGAAAGCGCCACGACACAACGTAGCACCGAAATGGTCCACGTTTCCCTCCACTTCCCCTGCGCGCAGTGCTGCTCCTTACAGCAACCCTGCACGGGAAGGCTGCTGGTTTCGTGGCGGTTGGGGCCTGCAGAGGTGGGCAGCGGCTGCCACCGCCCCGGCGAAGGGTTTGGCTTCGTCCAGGCGCTTGAACGAGCCCCCTGCGGTGCCCGGGCGTCGCTGGCCTGGCCCTGGCTTTGCCCTCAAAATGCTTTTGGGGGAGATGTGGATGTTTCCTTTGCCCCAAAATCCCTGAGCGTGTTGCTGGGGCCGGGGGCGAGCGCGGCCCCCTGGCGCCCTCCGCGCCGCCATCCCCCGCTCCCCGGCCTCACTCACCGCCATGGCCCCACGTGCTGCCAGCGCGGCGCCCTCCGTCATGTTGCCCTGCGCCATGTCGCCTGCGGCGGTGGCCGAGCGCTGGGCTGCTGAGCTGCCTGCTCTTTCAGCGCGGCGCTCGGTGGGGAGCCGAGCCCTGCCCCAGTGCCTCTGACATGGCCAGGCTTCGCTGGCGCCGCCGCCTGCGTGAGCCTGCAGGCAGGGAAGCGCTCCCCGCCTCGGGGCCGGCGCGCCGCGGGCTAAAGGTACATCAGATAGCGCCCGGGCCGAGCGCCTATCAGTTATCTGGAGGGGGAAGAGAGCGCGGAGGGCTGCCCGCCTCCCTCTGAGGCAATCCCCAGGCGGGAGGCCGGGGCAGCGCCATGCGGAGGGCGCAGGGCCCTGCTGGCGGTGGCGGCAGGCCCGACATGTCGAGCCAGCCATGCCTGGCGCCGGAGGGCGGTGAGGCGGGGGCCGAGGCGCAGCCCCGAAACAGTGTCAGCGTCCGGGGCCTCTGCTACACGGTCAGGTAGGGTGGGAGGGGGACACGCCGCCGGGCTCGGGGCATGGAGGAGGAGGAAGGGCAGCTGTGCCATCCCAGAGGTGTTTTTCTTAACTGTATTTGAAGGGGGGGGTCTCGAAGGGAGCTTCGCAAAGCTCGTGCCCTTTCTTGCTCCTGTGAGGAGGAAAGCGGTTAGGTGGGCTGATGGCCGGCTGGCATCTTCAGCACACGAAGCCCCAGGTCACATTTCCCCTTTCGGTTACCATGTAAGGGAAGCAAGCCTTCCGGTGGTCTTTCAGGAAAATCCCCTCACACTTTGCTTTACCTTCCAGATAATATCAAATTGAAAAAAGTGAAAACGTGGGGGGGGGGGGAACCCAACCCTCTTTCAACAATTTATAATCCTTTCAGATTCCCTTCCGCGTAAATGCGTGCAGAAAATTGCAAAGCATTCACTTGCCCTACACGTAATTTTTAAATCTTCCCTATTTCATCTGCTTTGCTGTTTGACCTCACAGGGAACGTATTGGACCGTGGTGGAATATTCCTTTGTATCATAAAAAATGGACCCGGCAAATACTCAAGGATGTCTCATTTCATATAGAGAGTGGCCAGATTATGGGCATTTTAGGAAACTCTGGTAAGTTGTTCCAGTACTTCAAAAGAAACAAAGCTAGAATTAATAGCAGCGGCTTCCATAATGAATCTGACAGAGATCTGTATTTTAAACAATAAAGCCACAGCTGTTTTTAACCCCTGCTTTGAATAACATGACACTTGGTTTTCAGAGTTCTGTTTTCAGTCATCTAACCAGCAATTACAACTTCAGTAACAGAGAAGGTTACCTCTAAACCCAAATGTTTCACTATGAAATGTAAATCTGAGGGAATTAAATGCTAGTTTACACACCTTCTAGGTTTCCCATTTACTTCCCTTTAACAGGCCACATTTTCAGGACCTATTTTAATGTAAGTAATAAAAATACTTTGTTATTTTCATGCCTCCATCCAAGTGAGGCCATGGCCCTTGAGGTCATACAATTCATCTCATCCCATGATTAATTTCTTTTGGTTAAAAGGATCTGGGAAAACAACACTTCTGGATGCAGTCTCAGGAAGACTGGAACATAAAGACAACTTCTTTGGTGAAGTGTATGTGAACGGGCGTCAGCTGAAGAAGGAACAGTTTAAGGATTGCTTCTCTTATGTGCCACAGGTTGATTTCTCAATTTATTTTTGTGCACTGTACTACCTCTTGTGTTTAAAAAAAAAAAAAAAAAAAGCAAAGCAGAGTCGCCAGTATAGTAGAATAATGGAATCTGGCTGTGATTTAACTAGTAAGTAATTTGGTACTAATTTGGCAGAGAAGTTAAAAAATTGTATGAATGTGTGAAGGGTGTGTTAGCAGAAGCAAGATCTTAATTATTACAGGACTAACCGTTGCTTCCTCTTTACCTTTTTTTTAGAATGACACTTTGCTAAGCTTCCTCACCATACAAGAATCTCTGACCTACACTGCTTTGCTGGCTCGTCAGAAATGCTCCAGCAACTTCATCAAAAAGAAGGTCTGTATTTTATCATCTTCCACCGGAAACGCAGATGGGATGTCATGCAATGCTTTTACTAGCAGCACTTTCAATCCACAGCGGTGTTTTACATTTATGAGGTTTCATACTCTTTATTCTGCAATTGAGGAAAGTGGCATGTGAAGCAAAGTGACTTGCTCAGGATCACACAGAGATTCTTCAGCTGAGCCGCAAGTAGGACATGGGCTCCCTGACACTCCCCTCCTCTGCATGGAGCTTGTGCTGTCACCCAGGGGAATAGCGAATATGCGGGAAGGAAACTCCCACCTTCAAAGCAGCAGCAGTTGCTGCTACAGCAGATGCTGGTCTTGGTATTGAGCTCAGCTCCCTTTTTCCCTGCCAGGAAACGTGGCTTTCAGGGTCTTTATGACCATGCGCCTTGGCAATTTTCATGGACTGCAAAGACATCCCTGACAGTGCTCTGGCTTTCTATTGGACCTCTCTCACTAACCAGGATAGCTCTAAAAAGCACTGATMTAATGAACTCCCTACAACCTACCTTCTCTATAAAATAGTGCATTTCAGATCTACTAGAAGGCTCTTTTTGGCCTCAGCTGAGAGTAAAGATTCAGTATTCCTAGCTGGAGGCTCTTGCTGTCTGTCTTCCCTCTTTACCTATCTTCCATTCAGCATTTTGTACTTTCCCAGAATTGATCTGCTTTTCTGCTCCCTTATTTTGGAAGCCAGACCATCACCCTAATGCTTTATACCTTAACTTCTAGCTGCATCTCTGAACTCCTCATCTGTTAATGTTAACAGAAGCTAAAATTCTAATTGTTTTAGAATAAATAAAAATAAATTAAAAAAATATAATTTCAACAGATGGAGGCCAGATTACTGTAAATGCTTTTCACTAGAATGAATGCAAGCAGCATACTGGGAAAGCTTAAAGTTATGTCTTTTTTCCTTTCAATTTTTAATTTTACACACATGTATCTGAATTCAACAGTGATTAGTCTTTCTAAATTGTAATTATTTTTCAGGTAGATGCAGTTATGGCTGAGTTGAGCCTCAGCCACATTGCTGACAAAATAATTGGAAGCCGTATTTTTGTAGGAATTTCAGGGGGTGAGAGGCGTCGTGTTTCAATTGCAGCCCAACTATTACAAGATCCCAGTAAGTACCACCACACAGATTTTCAAAATGAAACAAAAGAGTCACTTTGCACTCCCACCATGCTCCTCCATATTCTTCTTTAAAATACAAAAGCATTTTGTATTCTGCAGTTCAGCAAAAGCAGAGTTGTCTTGTAATGACAGAAAAGAATGAGCAATAATGCTGGTCTGCCATTAATGTGTTTGTGGTCTTGGAAAGTAGATAATTTTAAAATCTTAGGAATGAACATGTGGTTAGACTCATACTTAACTGTTTCACGTCTTTCCCATGTATGAACTGTTGGTTGTGACAGATTAATTTACGGTTAGTTGAGCACATTAAAACCATACGTATGCAAGCACTGAGTCTTGTAGCAGACTTGCTGCCATTGAGCCATGCATGTGTGAGAGCCATGAGCCAAAAAGGTAGTCAGACTTGAGCTTTGCTCACCTGGACAATGCACAAACACCACAGAGTAACTGCTGAGGAGAACAATAGCCTTCATGTACCGGAGCCGATTTAGATAGCAAGTCAGTAAAGAAAACACATCCCACGGCTCTTTTTAGCTGCAGGCAGTGATGAAATGGGATTCCATTTCTCTTGATAAGAAAGCAGATACTGATGAACGTCAGACTTCTTTATATGGTTGTAGTTTTAATGTAAAGAAAAAAATCAGATGGATAAAAATCAAAGCAGAGTAACTGAGTGACTGAGAGGATTAGCCATGGAAAACAGCATGTGAGACTTTAATTTGTCAGTCTTAAGATAGTTTCTTAAAGGTGCCCCTGTTGGAAGGATATTTAGGATCTAACGGAAATGAGATCATTCACCCAGACCCTGCCTACAAGCATAACTAGTGCATTTGCATCAATTGCAGAGGAGTAACCAAGAAAAAAAGGCCAAGCAGACCACAGCTGCCTTTTACCCATAGGGACTTGTCTGTAAAAGTATCTTTTGGTGTGAGTTTATACCATGCAATTTGGGGATCTTAGAGTCCTTGTAGGAGTGCAAACGCTTCTAGTGTGCATTAGGCAGGAGGGAACATTTAGAAAGCAGAATAAGCTATATGGCAGATGCTATATGCTAAGGGTGACTCCCAGAGCATTCACTGGCAGTAGTTATTACTCAATAAATTCACTAAGCTTGTAGCACAGTAATTCTTCCGTGTAGATAAGCCTATAGAGAAAGGTTTCCTTCCCCCTTACCCTGATGAAGGTTGAGCTGCCCTCTTCTTCTGTGCTTTATCTCACTTGTGTAAAACTAATGGATTTGACTGTCATTGCCTTTCCATTTGCAATATATTCATGTTGAAAATCATGAAGAAAATGCAGTAAAAAACCTGTCTTATCTATGGAATTATGCATGCTATATTTTAACATAACTCTAAATTGTTAATGAATTGTATATATTTTTTAAATTCAGATTATAACTTCTAGCTGATTTTGTCAGTTATATTTACTTTTATATATGTGGTGAATTTTATCACCATTGTTCTTAGAAGCAGATGTATATATCAAATTATTTTGGTAATTTTCAGATTTCATCTGAACTTAGAAACAAATGATTATGCTCGGTTCCTGCAGTTCTCATTTATGTCCTTATTCCTAGTAGCTGAAACTGAACCACTGAAGCAAATTAAAGCTGAAAGATCAAGCCACAGTGATGATTATACATACTCTGCTTTACACGTGGAATTTCACATGTAAAGTAATTTCTATAGTATTTGTCAAATTAGCTGTAAAGGCAGATGCTGTAACATTTGCTCCCCATTTACCTGAGTTTTAACGATATTTCTTGTGTTTTCACAGAGGTCATGCTACTTGATGAACCAACTACAGGGCTGGACTGCCTGACTGCAAACCAGATCGTCTCACTGCTTTCAGAACTTGCACACAGAGACAGGATCGTGATTATTACAATTCACCAGCCTCGCTCAGAACTCTTTAAGGTAAATGATATCTACTCACTAACTGCTTTTTTGCCAGACTTTAAAGTGCTTGAGTTTTGGGGGGATAAAAGTGCAAGATCCAGAACAGTGGCCTTCAAGGGCTCTCTTGCTGCCCCCTGCCCTGCATTAAATACAGGCTTCTTGTCTTTAACCTTCCAGCTCTGGCCTTCTGCCAGTGGGAGGGCATTCTGGGACACAAAGTGAACGTGCACTGATTGTGTGCATAACCTTTGTATGCTATATGGCTACCAAAACAAAAAACACTGGGACAAGGCAAATAAATCATTATTTATCATTACTTATTTGTCATTTATGTATTCTTAAATATGTAAATATTACATATTTACTTATCATCACACATTCATATTTCAGTAACACTTGCAACCAGGAACAGGCAAAGATTTCCATGATTTGGAATGGAGAAGGATCTTTTTTCTGTCTTTTCCCATCTTGTTTCCTCTTTGGGTCAAGCAATGTGGGTACCCCTTGGCCATGTGTGGGGCAGGCCTGTGTTACAGGCCTGCACTGGGGAGAAAATTTCTCCCTTCTGTTACTATTTCCCACTTTGCTCTTTTGAATCTTATACCACTCACCCTGCGAATGCGCGGCATCTCTTCTCTGGCTGACTGTATCTAAGACAAGTGGTCAGGAAGTCATAGGGGAGAGATGGGGCTTTCCCATACTGAAAGTGGTACCGGTGCCTTGGCAATATGTGTTGATGGTAGCTGGTGGGGACCAGGCCCTGGCAAATATACACCCAAACAACAGTACTGTTAAAGTCCTTAAGCACTTCACAGAAAATAACTAATCATCCCAGTAATTTGGGGATTTTACAGACTGGGCCTATTAAGTGCCAAAGGGTGGTCAGTCACTAAATAAATGTGTGTTAGAACTCAAGTCAGAAGTGCACAGCTCCTATTCCTGTTCTTGGATTACCCCTTCCGTCTGTACACTGCTGACTCTGATAGCTTTGAGAATCACTAGTTTTAAGAGCTTACAAATGTGTCATCTTGCATAACCATTGAGAGGAATGATAGAAAGGACRAACTTCCTTTGACATAAATATACTAAGGAAATTTGAATGTGTCAAAACTATTTTTCCTGTCAAAGCATTTTTATTACCAAGAAAACTAGCTATGCTCAGGAATTAATGCACTTCTCAGTAGATATTGCTAATGTATTACTTTGTTCCAGCAGTTATTTGACAAAATAGCCATCATGAGCTTTGGAGAAATGGTTTTCTGTGGGAACCCTTTGGAAATGATTAAGTTTTTTAGCGACTGTGGCTATTCTTGTCCTGAACAATCAAATCCTTTTGACATCTATGGTAAGTTTGTCTATGCTGTTTTGGCAAAAACATGGGTTTCCTTTAAACAAACAATTTGCTTTTTTCCCAAGATAGAGTTTTTCCAGAGATAGAAATGTATTTTCTGCTCAGCTCAAAGGTGAGAGAGAGCTGGGTCAATGTGACCTCCGCTGACTCCTTAAAACAGCAAAAGTTTGCAGTAGGACTGAACCACAGCAGAAGGAAATGGTGGAATAAACTACTAATAAACAGGATATCTCAGCTTCATGAAACCTTTGCATTCCCAATGATAGCTACCTATGGCTGTCCATTGGACATCATAGTAATACCAGTTTGATTCCCAAAACATGGAAAGTCTCTGGCTCTCATAGACTTTTGTGGTGCCAAGCAACTGAAGACAGTTGTTGATTTTGCAAGTAAGTTTAGGCTAACATGCCTGGAGGGAAGGATGCAATGCCACACAATGACTGTGGTATCAATTTCCAGAGACTGACAGTTTGAGATTTCAGAAATTTTGGGGAGCTGCTAGTACCTGGATATCCTATTGGAGCAGAAGGTACCGTCTCTTCAAGAGAAGATGATAGCAAGCCCTTTGGTAAAGATGACTTGTCCTGTCTTATCAATACAGGACCTAAAAGGTTCATTGCAGGGCATCTGTGCACATGGACAAATGCTTGGAGAACATGTGTGAGAGTGTGTGTGTGTACAAATGCATACATATGTGTATATATTCATCTTTTTAAATCTGTTATGTAGGCTGATTTCTGACAATATTAGCTGAATGTTAACTAGTGAATTTGACCGATCCAAAAAGCTGTATTCAGAAACATGGCACATTCAGGAGAGGCAGTGTTTTTCTATTGTCTTGATGGCATCCTAAATTCAGAGAGAAGAGAGGATGGTTGTTGACATGAAGCTAGAATGGGATGAAGCTGAAAATACTGGTGTGACAGTGAGGATAATTTTTTCTTCATGAATTTGAATAGTCTTGAAATGCATAGATGATTTGAGATTTAGACCCTCTTTTTAAAAGGCATGGTAAAGAGAGTAGCGCATTCTTAAAATGTCAATCTTTGAATGTGACAAGAAAAAGGAGAAAATACAGTTTAGAGCAAAGAATCATCTGAATATTTAGTCTTTGGAAAATTGGTAGTTTATGTTTTTTTGTGTGATTTAATGATGTGAATGAAGGGACAGATTCTGATAACATTTACACCACCACCACCAGAGGAAAATAAGATCCTATGTATTGAGCATGGGTTGTATTGTGGAAATGTCATGTATTGTATTCATAAAAAAGTACAAATGCATAGTAGGCATCAGCTACTTTGGTCTAGTGACTCGTCCTGCACTAGATATTTTAAACACACCTGGCTGCCATGTATTTGCCATGTTGCTTCAAGCAAATCATATTGGCCAAGTTTTCAGAAGTGTGGTCGGTGTTTTGGATGTTCATATTTATAGAAGTTAAGTCCCAGTTTTTGACGGGTTTGCCATTAGAGACAATTCTGCTTATTCCAGCTTTTGGAATACCAGAGAATTATTCATAAGTTTGGAGGACACTTTAAGAATCTTGGACAAGGGCTGTGGATATTCTTTACTGTTGTTCAATTTGTATTTTGAAGTTGAGCATAACACTGAAAAACTGAAATCTAAGGATGAAAGAGAGCTTAAGAATAAATAACGGATATAGACATCTTAGCCGATAGAGAAAAATGATACAACAGTCTGTAAGAACAGCTATGCATGAGGACAACAGTCTTGATTTTGAAACCCTAGATAATTCATTGCTATTACGGAAAAAGGAAATTTCCAAAGCTCTGCAGCACTATTGTCTGACCAGTATGTCTTGTACGAATAGCAAGCAGAAATTTCCCAATAAAAAAAATTGTTGGTGTCAGGAATAGATATAGGTGGGTTTATTAGAAGGGAGCATTAACTCTGTGAGATATTTACCTTTCATAAGTTCCACTGCAGTAAGTAACGTTCATCTCAGCTAGGGCTGAGCCTGCTTGGGGGATTTGGTCTGCTGAACATCCTCTAGCTTCACATTAAAACAAAGGAATGTTTGAGGAGATAGATGAAAACCAGTGCAGCTGTACAAATGCCTCAAGTGGAGAAGAACAGGGACTTGCAGCATGAACTCAGAAGAATTTAACAGTTAAGCTCCATGGTTATGGAAAAGCAGGCAGAGGAAAGGGGCAGTCAGGGAGCTGTGTCTGAGTATTTTCCTGAAAACATGAGAAATATATGATGAGAAAGCCACTATTCATCCTTGTCAGCGTTCACCCTCAGCTGGTGCTTTATCGCGCCCTCGGCAGAGACAGTGCTTCGCAGGTGGCACAGCTCTGAGCTGCTGATGGAGAAGGCCAAAGGGCCAGCCAGTACGTGGCTCAGTCCTTGCATTTCAGGGACAAGGACCTGGCACCTTCAGGTACCTACAGATGACGTAAAGCTTTCCTTGTAGCTGTACTGTCATCCATTCAGGCTTTTTCTAATGGAAATGATGAGTAAAAAGAAACTTTGTGTAGTTTCAAGTGGGCCTTTTCTCCTTCACAGATTTTAGGATGGAGATGAGGAAGGTAAGTTGCAGGGGTTGGGAGAGATAAGAAGGGAAAATGATGTATATAGTAAACACTTTGCAAATTTGCAGTGGATCTGACATCTGTGGACACTCGATGCAAGGAACGTGAACTTGAAACCTACAGTAGGGTTCAGATAATTGTGTCGGCCTACAAAAACTCCGAAATCTTTAGCAAAGTACTGGCAGCCATTGAAAGGACAAAGTGTATGAAAGAGCTGCCACCAATACCATTCAAAAGCAAAGACTCACCCACTGCATTTTCCAAATTATGGATTCTTTTACGGTAAGACTTTTTTTTTCTATAAAAAAATTCATTTTGTTTTTTATCCACTAATCGCTCTGGTTTTTTTCGCCACATATACAAATACACTTTTTTCTTCTTTTGGTCTAACACTTCTGTCTATCTTATTGTAATATTACCTCTTTGTGGACCTTTTGCGCGTAAGATTTGTTCAAAGTTAAATACTCTACCAACATGTGCTCAATCATAGCTAACAATTATGTTGTTTCTGTTATGTTTCATTATCAGGAGGATAACAAGAAACTTCTCCAAAGATAAGATGGGCATCATCATGCGTCTCTTCCAGAATCTGTTATATGGCTTGTTTGTAGCATTTTTCCTCCTCAGACTAAGGAATGACCTTCTAAAAGGAGCAGTGCAGGACCGTGTGGGGCTTATCTACCAGTGCGTGAGTGCCCCTCCCTACACGGGCATGCTCAATGCTGTTGCACTTTGTGAGTCTCTGTTCTGTGTTATGTGCAGCAGCAGGTATTGCTGCTGCTATTTTGTAAATAGTAAAAATTCCTATTGAAGATTGTTATTGAAAGGCTCTTTACAGTTGTAGGTAATGTCAGAGCTGATACAATGGTATGAAATCCAAAGGGGAAGCAACAGAACCTCAGGAAAAGATTAGTGCATTAGAGGGACTTAATGAAGGAATATGCTACTAATCTGAGCCTCTCCCTTTTTACAGCTGGCCTCTGCACTGAGGCTGTATTCTGAACTATGCAAGAGCCCTTAACTTGCTTGCGTGTAGCATTATAAAAGCAGGACAAAGTCTAGGTCTATAATTTACCATCTTAAGTGAGATCAAAACCACAGGCATGGAAACAGTGGAAGTGCAAAACAGCTTTGAGAGCAATTAAGGATAATTAGATTTGAGAGTATTATGTGGTGATTACATTCTTATTAGAGAGTGCTTCTCTTGCAGCTGTTGTAAATTAGCCACACAAAGACCAACAATAGTTTTTATTTACAGCCTAAAAACTGTTCTGCCCATGTAAGGAACATACACTGCTGTCGTCACCCTGAGATCAGAGCACCACAAGAAATTATCCAGCAAAGGCAGTTTTTTCATGTGATTAATTTGTATCTGCAAAGTCTGTCCTACATGTCACATAGTTAGGCCTCTCTCCTTATGCACACAAACCTTTGCAATCTGCAGTTTAATGCATATTTTGCACTTGTAGTGGGAAAAGGTGATCAGGCTGGTTTAGATGGAATGTTTCTGATATATTCTCAAAGTTGTTTCAGTGCTTAAGGTTTGTTTGTTTGTTTGTTTGTTTGCAACAAGTCTTGGTCTCTTTATTCAATGATGATTTAATTTATTTTTTAATATATTTAATCCAGTTCCACCCTTACGTGCGATCAGTGACCAAGAAAGTAAAGACGGCTTGTATCAGAAGTGGCAAATGCTTGTAGCTTATATACTACATTTTCTACCCTTCAGTATCATCAGTGTAGCAATTTTCAGTGCCTTCATATACTGGTAAGCACTAGTATCATCTATTGGATCGTTATTTTCTTCTTGTTATCAACTTCAATTACCATGTTAGCGATAGGCCTCCTGGTAATTCCTTAGTGCCCTTAGGCCTCTTAGGGCTAGCAGTTCCTCTGTGAGCTTTTGAAGGGTGTATCTGTGCAGGACTAAACTTTTATGGATGGACTAACTTTTGGAGAGGCTTGGATAGCCTCTCATACATATTATTACAAACCATTTCTCTCAGGGTTTGTCTACGTAGGCAGGTCAGACAGACCCGAACTGTGACCCGATGGGTCGCAAGCCAGGTCTGGCCCAGAACAAATACAGTAACTTCTGTATGGCAATCAAGTTAATGTACCCTGTTTATGCACATTTTCCCAGCTAAGTATACTTCTGGGAAATGCTCTAACAGTTTATGTTATCCTGCCGTTCATTTGTTGTAATACTCTCTCTCCTGAGGTTTTTTTTTTTCCTCTCTTCTATTTTAGGCCTTTTTATACCTACCCCCGATTTACTAGTCTGTATCTATGTAGCTCTGTGTAAAGTATTAGAGCTTTCCAGAGCTTAATGGTAGGACTTTGAAGAGCTGTTCTTTCTGCACCAAACTGTGATTAGAGGTTGTTAATATCTGCTAGATCTGTGAAGGTTTAATACTTTAAGAATATGTGTTCAGCCATCTATTTATRATAGAGACTGTTTCTGTATTACATGCAAAAAATGCCAGGGAAAGCCTGTGAGAAAATCAACACTTCTATTTTAAGACCATGGTTTGAATGTGGTATATTAAAAAAAAAGACATGGGGCTTTGCAGTGAGCAATGAAGAGGAAACAACATGTCGAACAGCTGCTTGTTAGCTAAGAGGAGCACCCAGTCTGTATCTAGTATAATGTAATTTTGGTATGAGGTATTTTGGAAAAAGAATAGTATGTCACCATATAATAAAAGGCTTTGTCATCTGTCATATACAGTATGAGACTGAATTGTTTGCCAAGGAAACTCTGGCCTTTCTTAACTTTCGAACCTTTACTATGGATTGTGGGGGACTTTTTTCCTTAGGTAAACTAAGGAAAAGCTGGGAAGAGTGTGCTGTTTAGTAGAGTAAGAGTTTGGAGGAGATTGCATTTGGATGAATTACATGGGTGACAAATTGAATTAGCCTTCCATTTAATTAGGATGAGTATATCCTTCTTTAAATTTAACCCAGACAGCCGCCTTTGAATTGTGAATTTGCATGCACAGTATCAGATATGCAAAATTCTGTCTGCTCATTATCTGCGTAAAGATGCTCTTTAAATATGTGACTACTGTATAAATAACTCCCACTGCATAGACTCTAAAAGAAGGAAGACATTAGTTTAAGGGATTGTAGAAGTCATGGTGGTAATCTTGAAATAATGCAGACTTCTGCTACAATTACACCTTCACACAACTCTCTCTTATTTAGATGAAGAAAACCTAGTATGTCTGCACTTATATCATGAGGTGAACAGATGTCCTTTAAGGGTCCAACAACTGTTCACTTACTAAGCTGTTATTGCAAAAATAAATAGAAATAGAAATAAAAATAAATAAAGGCTAGATTCCAAGTCTAGTACCAAAGCACTTTTAAAATATTCTTTTGCTCATCTTTGCACAGGACGGTAGGGTTGTATCCTGATGCTTCCAGATTTGGATGTTTCTTTGCTGTTGTCTTAGCATGTCATACAGTTGGTGAGCTACTAACACTTGTTTTACTTGGTGTGGTTCAAAACCCAAATATAGTCCAAAGTGGAGTGGTGCTGCTTAATTCAGCAGGTGTGATAGTGGGAACCGGACTTCTAAGGTAGGAAAAAGGTTTATTTCTTTATGGTTTTAATGTTAAAACAATATACATCTAGAATAGTTTCATGAACAGTCACTAATGCTGCCGAGCAATAATGCACAGGCAGCAAAGGGATGAAAGTGCAGCTGTTATTTTCAGAGATGTGACTATCTGATCATGCTAGACCTTGTACAAAATACACAAAAAGGGCATTTAATAACTTCAGATATCACTAAAGATACTGACATTTTTAAAATTCTTCACTGCCTCTTTTTGCAATTAAATTAAAGATAAAACTGAATGATTCAAACTATCAGCTCAGTTGAATTCTTTACTCATGCCAACATGATCACATGAAATGCTGTCATTAAAGGCTTTAAAAGAAAAAAATCCTACAACTTTTAGTAATTAATTGCGGGACCTTAGCAGGTATTAAACACTGYGAATTTTTGATTGAAAAAAAAGTTATTTTCAGCTGTTACTCTCCAGTTTATTCATTAAACTTTTCAGATACTTTTTCTATCTGTGCAGACTGAACTATGTAGTAATAATAAATCATAAACTAGTTAAATGTCCAAAAAAATTACGATTCATTTGCTGTATTAATGTGCAAATGTTTTTTTCATTGTAAATCAATAATGTGCATGAACTTTGACCAGTATTCCCCTTACATTTGTCAGTACTGAAACTACTCTCTGCTCTTTGAGATACATACCAGAATAAATGTATTATTGTCAAGAAAACTAATTAGCTTTCTTCAGGTTTCTAGTAAATGTGATATGCTCAACTGAGACTTTTCCCATGAAAATGAAATAGTCCTAACAATAGCTGATGTCAAGTTGTCCTCAAGAAAAGCATGGCTCTTCACAAAGCTGTTCATGCTTTGTTGATCCCAGTCTCACCTAAGACTTGTTTATCAAAGTGAAACTAGGTTAATATCCAGTTAATTTGGCCCCTGCTAAATTTCAGGAAGATGTATGCTTATACTGAGAAAAGTGTTATTCTTTCTACCATAATCGAATGCCTTAATAACTTAAAAAGTATTAGTGTTTTTTCACCTTATTTTACAGTAGAGACATTGCTAATTAATATTGTGAAGCTCTTCAATGATTAATCTTTACTGGCAATGAAGGATATTAAAAATGGCATTGAGACTTGGGTTACTGGGTATTTCTGCTGCATTTCTATGTTTAATTATAAACAACCTGTGTGCAGTTTTTTTGAGGTGCAGAAATTGGCCAGTCTGGTTGAATAGTGTTACTTCAAACTTTTCATATTCTAGTTTTATTCTTAATTCTTTGCTTTATTTGTATCATTATTATTGTTCCAGTGAGTTAATATTCCATCTTTTTTATTTTGAACATGAAGTGAGGGGGTCATGGTTTCTTACTTCGCAAACAACACATTTTTACTATTAATGTTTATATTGGGTTTTCTTTGTCATTTTTAGTTTATTAGTGCAATGTGACTATCAAAAGAAGTGCATAGAATTATTTGCAACTGTCCTTAAGCAAGTCAGGACTGAACATTATGACACTTTACTGAAGTTGGAGATGACCTTCATGGTTCTCTCCTCATTTAGCACTAGAACACACTTTGAAAACTCTACCTGTATAATCAAGAACTCTTTCTATAACAAGCTATGACCAAAGATGTGAGGTTGTTTTGATTTGGAGTAGGACTGTCTCTTGTAATGTAGCAAGAGCCAATTTAATTTCTTCTCTGTTTATTTAAGGACCATAGAAGAAATGCCAACACCTTTTAAAGTGCTAAGTTACCTTACTTTCCAAAAATACAGCAGTGAGATTCTTGTAGTCAATGAATTTTATGGCTTAAACTTCACATGTGGTAAGTGTTTTAAAAAAAAACTTTTAAGCCCTTTGTAAGTAACTTTAATGAGATGCTAATGTTTATTTTCCTTCTGCATGCAATTACAAGTATCCCTTATAAGTTAAGGATAACTTATTAGTTATTAAAGAAAACTTACCAAGTTATAAAGACATACTGTAAACTCAGCAAACTGGACAAAAATTCAACTCTTTCTCCTTACTCTGTTCCTCATCTTTCAGTTTTCCATCTGTCTCTTCCTCACCTTTTTCCTACTACCTTAAGCATTTTAGAAGGTGAATTTTGCAGCCTGCCACATGTTTATCAGAACTGCATTACACTGGATCAAATAGACAAGAAAACATCAGTGCAGGGAGAACTGACAGAAAATGTCTGACCAGACATTTCTTCTGATACCAGTGAGGCAAATGTTCAGATACGTTACCATGGAAAAGGGAGTAAAGGCAGCTTTATTGATCTAAAGCTGTTATGGGCACAAGTGACAGGTTAAGGAGCTAAGTCCAAAATGTCAATATCACTGAGTTCTGTCAAATTTCTAGATAGTTCCTGTCCAGTTTTCTTAGTGTGGAGCAGCTTGGATCTGTCAGGCTGTGCTTTGCTGGTTGCGAGCAAGATGACTGGCAAAACATCAGAATCAGGGTGGAAAAGTTAGTAATCAGCAGCAATCAGTAGAGGTAAAACTTATAGCCTTGGACCTGCCCTAAGGCTTTGATCCTCTCCAAGGTTATATAGTCTTTATCCATTATTTTTCATCAATCTCTCTTGCCCTTCCTTATTACAAGAACGTAACTAGTAACTGTTAGAATATGACTGTAAGAATAACGGCTAGAAAGTGAATCCATGACTTTGGTAATAATTATACACAGTTGTTTTTTAATGTGCCCTTCAAACAGCCTTAGTTTTTTGAATTCTGGAAGCAAATATGAATGATATAAGTCTATCATACCAGGTAAATCACTTCTTGAGACCCCCTCTATACAGTGTGTCTGATAAGCCCTAAATCTTCTTTCATTTGGCATGAATGAAACTGAAAGCTCCTAGTGATCCTTCATTCTTCCCTTCAAAAAACATGGCAAAGATTAACTACAGAAACATACAGAATATCTGTTCCTATTCCAAAAGGGTGGGAATGTGAACTATATGCACAGTTCATCATTCAAACAAACATTTAGGCTAGATAGATTAAATGTATGAGCTAGATACCAGAGCCCAAGTTTTAATTCTACTGATTTACCTAAAGGAATTAATTTTCTTTTTTGTTTTTTGCAGGTGGATCCAACATTTCCACTGCAGTTAGTTCAGCCTGTGTTTTCTCTCATGGTGTTCAGTTCATTGAAAAAACCTTTCCTGGTGCAATGTCCCGCTTCACAATGGATTTCTTATTGCTCTATGCTTTTCTACCAGGACTTGTCATTATAGCAATTGTGAGCTTTAAAATAAGAGATATAATTATTAGCAGGCAATAAAAAAACAGCAGTTCTAAACTTAACATATAATGCTCCATTTTTAGTTCCATTGTAGCTGAAGGATTAATTTGTTAGATTTTAGATGGACTTTAAGTGATTCTACATAAAATATAAAAACATGTTTATCTTTTAATGTTTGTTTCTAACTGAATATATGTTTTCTATCTTGAGAAACATCTTCTTTTAAGAGTGTGAATAGCTTTCTGCTATTGGGATCCCCCCCCCAACACCCCATCAGGCATATCAGAAGCATTACATGGTCTAATTGACTTTTTGAATGTAATTTAGTCTACTGCTGGTCCCAGTTTTTAACAATGTAATAAACAATGGTGTTCTAATCTTTTCCCCAATATTTCTTTTATAATGAGAACCAGTAAGAAGAGCAGTATAATTGCTAGTAAATCTTATTTTTAGAATTGCATTTTAAATATTATGCTCTGTTTTGATACTGTTTGGGGGAATTTGTAGAAAGAGAATAAACCGAATACATGTAAATAAAGACAGAATTGAGAAAGCACTCCACGTTAATCTTATGCATACTATACAATCATGACAGCAATGAGTACAGGATCTTTAAGCAATATAAAAGTACCCAACATTTTGTTGTCTCGTAAATGATGGTAAGTGAGAGAAGGTAGTTATTTATATCTGTTTTTTTCTTTTTATTATCAAGTTCTAAATCTTGTTTTAGAATCAGTCTGTGAATTACTAAATTTTTGGTTTATTAATAAAAAGTTAATTTAACTAGAGAAAAATATATGTAAAGGTTGTTTGATATTAGTTGTAAGTGATGTCATTTGCATCTTTGTAAATTATTCTCATGGGCTCAGTACCATGCAAAAGAGTCCAATTTATCCCTCCAAATTAATAAATGTAAGTGACTTTCAAAAATGAAAGTAGAGCAGACACTGAATTCATAGCTTTTGTAACTTAATTTTCATGTTCAGTGAACAAATTATTTATTAAAGAGAGGTAGCTACAGATTACTGCATAGAGTTAAGTACATGTGCATCTTAAAATCCCATAATAATATAATTACTTTGATAGTTTTAAGAAAGAACATGAAATCCTCACTGCAAGGAAGTCAATGCAAGTTTTCCACTTAACTAGGAGGCCAAGATTTTATTCTGATATCTTTGTATGTTATTCCAAGACAGAGGTTACATGTGAAAACAACAACAACAAACCCAACAAACAAAACCCCACACCCTTCATCGAACAAATATGTTAAAAATAACAACCAACTCTAAAGAGATGGAAAGACATCACATTCATTTGTCTTTCCCATTTTCATGCTGATGTCAAGTTTTCCATCAGGGAACATTCTTACCATCTAGTCTGCCAAGTGACTGTTTGGACATGTACTCCGATGACAAGTCTTAGCTCTCAGGAGACACCTCTAGCTGTAATCCAGCTCTTGGCTTGCTTAGTCGCAAAGGACTCAGTCCAGCAGATTGTATGGAAGATGTCCATAGACAAAAGGCTACATTTCATAGTCTAGGCTAAATGTGAATAAATTATACTTCTATCACTAACCAAATACCTGTCAAATTGATTGGAATGACTTTCCTAGCATTTGTGTATTTGACAGAAATGTCTTCTTTCCAATTCTATGCAAAACTATTAAACCTTTATACAGTGGAAGAAATATATAATTGCCGTATTAAACTGTATATACTGAAATTGAGCAAAAGAAAACTTCTGAAGTTTAGAAAAGTCAGGCAAACTTGATTTTAATTTATTTTATTCTGCCAGCTTTTGTGAAAGTATCATATTTAAATATAATCTTAAGTTTTGCCTTTGAATTATATATGCAAGGAACTGGGAAAAGATGCCTAGCACACTTAAGTATGCAGTTTCATTCTTTGGCTGTGAAAACTTGTTTTCATTTAAACACATATTTAAAGTAGAATCATTCAAAACCGAATAACATAATTTGTTATAAATTATAGGTAGGAATGACTAATGCCAGTCTTCAAACTCACACAGAATCGCTGAGGTTGGAAGGGACCTCTGGAGATCATCTAGTCCAACCCCCCTGCTCAAGCAGGGTCACCTAGAGCACRTTGCACAGGATTGCATCCAGGCGCGTTTTGAATATCTCCAGAGAAGGAGACTCCACAGCCTCTCTGGGCAACCTGTTCCAGTGCTCTGTCACCCTCACAGTGAAGAAGTTTTTCCTCATGTACTCAAACCCATCTCTGAAAAATCTGGAATTCTCCTCTCCCCCCGCTTTTTTTTTTTTTTAACTGTGTGTCACTACCAAGATATACTTTAATTTGGACTGAACTAATAAACTGATGTATTTTAATAAAAATAGTAACAGGAATGCTTAACAAATACTTTGTTAATTTTGTAGTTTGATATTGTACATTTTTAACTGCATCAAATTAAACTGGTCATGTAATGTTTAAAAAAATGGTTTTGTACATGTTAAACTGAAGACAACTATAGCAGTTCATCAGTCAAGATCAAAATCCATTTCTTTCCAGGTTTTAGAGGCATTTCTCTTATATTGGTCAAGTTCCTAAAACAGAAACATAGACACATATTAATCTAATAATATCCTCATGACTGACAGTGATAAGAAACATACAGTAGCCACCTAAACGTTTAAACCATAAGCAAAAATTTTTCACTGTAGGAAAAGTGTCTATATGACTTTTAGTATAATTTTCTAAAAAATAAGTAAGTACAATATTTTGCCACATTTGCTCTCAGATAGAAAACTATACTTTTTGGCCTAGACACTTGCTTTCTAGGATAGAAGAGAGTTTTGGTGGTTTTTTTTTCTTAGATATTTACTTTTGAGAAAATAATAGGAGGACTGTGAAGATACAGAAGTGTATTATTACCTATGTTTTAAAAACAGAAACCAGCATTACTCTACAAACAACACTGTTTCATATTCCAAGTGCCAAAGTTAAGGCCTTTCAAAAGCAAAACATATTGGTAATTCCCTAGGAATATGAAAAGAAACTGTAAGAACAAAGCCTACTTTATTTTAGCACAGGACCAAAATGAACTTCCATAAAAGCTTATACATCACCAGTGGTGGTAACTTGGAGAGCTACCTGTGGACCTTAGAAAACCCTTCAGAACTAAGGCTGCATGTACCAGGAATATGCATTTCATACATATTGCATGTGTTCTCTTAGTGGTACATCTGTGGCCAAAAAAGGTAAAGCTGCATTTTGTCTTGGTTGGCTTTCACAGTCTTGTCCAGAAAGCAGGAAGCAGAAATGCAAGTAAGAGGAATGCAGTGATTGTTTAGGAATCAACAACCCCTATCTATTCAACCTATGGTAATGGATATTTATGGAAATATTATTCATTACTGCTTTAGATTCTTCAAAAAATGTGTTACGCATGAGTAGAAGTGATGCTGTGCTTTAATTTTTTTGTTTTTCAGTTAGTAGTTAAAAAAAAAAAAATCCTCTCAGATGCCACCATTTAGTAGATTGAAAAGTTTGCACCTGCATGTGAAAAGAAACTGCAAAAAAAAAAGTGCTAATTATAATAATGCATCTTCTAGACAGTATTAGCGCATCCTTAAAACTACAGGTACTGATTATTAAAAGCAAATAGAAGCTTGAACTGTGGAGGTATAAATAAAGTGAATTAGGTAGGAAAGATGAGGCAATCTACACCACAGTGCACTTGACACAACCTGAATACTAGCAAGGTGGACAAATGACCTTGCGTCAGTCAAAAATTGTACTGGAAATTTTGAAGCCTATAATGAAAGGTTATAGCAACATTAGCAAACAACAGTTTCATCAATTCATCTGAATTTTATGCGGTGGTGTATAAAGTCAGGAATTATTTCTGAAGATTTTTTTCCAGCATAAGTGATTTAAAAAGCATTATGATTGCTTTACATTCATAAAAAAAAACACAAGACTTCCACAATATTTGCAGGAAGGTGATACTGTAATGAGGTAACTGTTAGACCTAACCAAAGACTGTTTGCAATGTAAAAAGAGTCTTCATATCTTACTTATATTAGGTGAGCATATTAGCCATCTATTAACTACAACACAGAGAAAATGAATTATACTGGAAGTTCCCATCAAGTTCAGATACTTTTGATACAGTGCTACTATGATTTACCAAATCCCTGCAGTATTAGATTCTCCATTGTCAAGGATCTTCTTGGCATTTTTTTTCCCCCCAAGAAAGTAATACTTATTTCTGTGTTATATATAATTAAAAAATAAAGTTTTAATATATTTTTAATTTTTTTTAATAAGAATTCCTCTCCCTGACATGCTTTAAGAAGAAAAACAAAAAGGTGGAGAATATTCACCCTTTTGGAAATTCATTCTAAAGCAAAACAGAAAGACAAAATATATATTAAAATTCTCTGCCAAAAGAAAAAGCAAAGCTAGCTTTCAGGAATTGTAATTTTGTATCTGTGTAATTGGAGTTGCATAGCTATTGAAGTAGCTTGGGATGATGAAGAAAAGTCAGAGAAAAAAATGATAAAGAGGAGGAATAGTATAAATGCAGTACAGCCAGTGGAAACTAGGCATGTGTTTTATATGATTGTTATTTTGATTTTAACAAAATGGACTAAATAAAATAATGGAGCTTTCACTATAGGTATACAAATACCGGAAGTGACAAAAATAAACTCGCCAGGTATGGATTTTATGTTAATGGCACTATCAATTATCAATCCAGAGCACAGAGGCAGGAAGAAGAAAATAAAGGACAGAGCAACAAAGAAAGCATCTCCTACAAATTATATGGAAATAATATATGGAATTCTCTCTCTCTGATGATATAAGTGTGTGTGTGTGTGTGTGTGTATAAAATAATAATAGATATCTTTTTTTTGATATATATATATATACACACACACATATGTACGTAAATACATACACCATTTAAAAAAAAAGCAAAATTTGTAAAAATAAATAAAATGAATATTTAGGAATTGTGGAATCTATCCTGGATATATATTTTAAAATAATTTATTTTGAGGAGAATATGATATTAACTGACAAACTGTTAATCCCCCCTGCCGATCCTATTGTTTCACAGTTCCTAGCCTGTATGCACCCTCTGGGACTACGACAACCTCCAGAGAAGCTTTGCTTTATTTGTTCTCCTAATTAAGCCTACACTGGCAGGATCCTGAATGTTGTATGATTTTCTGCTGGATGGGGTAGATTAAAAAACCCTTTAAATTTTCTGTCTTTCAGGAATCAGTGGGAAGTAAATTCAACAGCTTCCTCAGTAGTGCAAAATTTTCAGAAAGCACCACACGTTTATAAGTAATAAGAGGATTTTCGATTAGTGCGTATTCTTCATGATGCTAGCAGGAATCTAGTTTTACAGTTAAGTAATTCACAGATGACTAATATAGAACATATTGTGTCCAATCTAAATCTAGTAAGTTGCATTATTAAATCCAACTCCAGTACTACTGAACTTTTCCATCTGTAAGGTAGTCTTTACTCAATATTTTCACTCCCTTATTATTAATATAAAGTAATTATGATTTTGGAACATACTGAACTGTTGGAAACTTGCCAACAGTTTTAGGAATAGAAAGCATATTGCAGTGTTTTAAGAAGCACATGTATTCTGATTTATGCTAAGCTAATAATTTCCATTCTAATAATTTTTTAAAGGTTACAGAAAGAGGTGAAACTAGACAATGAACTTTTACATGTGAAGACAATGCTGTGGGTCATGTCTAAAGGTGTTATCTAAAATATTAGCCTCATCATAGCTTTTTCAAATCTGAATAAGCTGTCTCAAGAAAGAGGAAGATAATTTAGCAGATTTTTTTTGCTGTAATTTTAGCTAGCTGGAAGGTCAGTCAACATAAAGGCAGTCCAAAACAATACAAAAGTGCAAAGTATCAAAAATACAGCATATATTTAAATTATTTAGCCATTCCCACTACACAAAGAAGTACAGAACAAAATGAGAAACAGTATTTTGAAGACATATCAGAGTGAGACTACATTTAATCTATAGTAAATGAAAGCAAAAAAGAGGATGAAATGGGAAGAAATCTCTACAAAATATCATCTTTAACAAATTCTGTGATTCATTTGGGGGGGGAATATTGTCAGGAAGGTATATTTCTTTAGTTTCAGTGTAAAATAAAAAGTAAAATAAATCCCTGTACGTCAGAAATGTAATGGAAAAAAGAAGTCTTTCAATTTTACCTTAAAGACCCTTTTGAAAAAAAACATACCTTCCTGCTTCTGAAGTCCTATACTATAAACATGACCCAGAATTCTGGAATATACTGTAACTACCCAATCAGCTAAGTGATCCCTTCCTCAAACTGCAAGAAACTCCTATAAAAGATTATACATCCACATACACAAAGATGTTCACAGTTAGCTAGCACTATGCTCCCTTTGTTTTCTGGGTACCAAGTGCAGGGCACTCAGATCAGATTTATAGAAACTGCAGTTTAAATATGCTTTAAACATTCTTTGAGTGCTTTAAATATTATTAGTGTGCTAGCAACTCAGGTCCTAGATGTCTCTGACTGGCATAAAGTAAGTTTTTTTTGTTTTGTTTTGTTTTTTTTAAAACAATAATGCTTCTGTATTTCAGTGTTTCTGTAAATTCTTCATCCGTCAAATGGGGAAGATCACACCTAATCTTATAAAGACACTGGGAAGAAAGACTTCTTAACTGATGTTTGTGAGGCACTCAGATAAGATAACATTACCACACATTCTCAGGGAAAAAAATTAATACTTTTGTGTTCATTGAAGTGTCTGAATGGCAGGTTGAGAAATACAGTACACAAAGAATAAAGATGATGAAAAGAAATACTGAACAATTGAATGAGACATCAGGAAAATAGTATATGATCATGTAATTAAAGACAATATCATAATGTCTACAAACAAGGAGGAAAAATTAAGATTGCAGGAAAAGCCTTAATTGTTGCATTTCCTCAATTCTGAGGGACTGACATGGTGACTAACTTTCCTTTTATTCAGTTTTTTACCGAATTTGCTCTCAGACTGTGGCATAAGATCTCTGAGAGTTGATTTTAACTAGCAGAAAGGTCGAGTAAGACATTCAGCCATGGGACACAAACTCTTCCAGTGGATACTACAATATTTATTTATAGCAGAGACTCAACTCGTCTGTATTCAGATCCAGGTCTCAGAGTACATTCATACCCACCTCTCTACAAAGCCTTTATCTGTCCCTCCCTTCCCTATTCCCTAGATCCATCCTATCTAACTCTTCTTCTTCTATCCAAACTCATTTTACTTAAGTTTCAGGYTTCCCATTCCTCCTCCTCCTGCTCGTGTCTACCAGTTCTCTCCTATAATACTTTGAATTTCCATTCCTTCTTCCCATTTCCTTCTCCCTTCTCCCCCCTCTCCCCTAATTAGAGCATTTCTTCCTTCTTTTTACTTTAGGGCACTAGTAAAAGAAGATTTGAATGTAGAATGAAGACAGCCTCTCTTCTCTGTTTTAGCTAGCACTAAAGCAACCTCTGAGAATACTTGTGGAACAGGGTCAAAGAAACAAGTACTGAAAAAGTACATAAAAAAAAATCTTAAGCACCTAAACTTCAGTACGGAGTTTAGTAATAATAATGTTCTAAGGCTGCTTTTAAAACAACTTTAAAAGCAACTTCAGAAAAAAAGCGTTGGACACATTTGGGCATGCTGTCAAGTGACAACAAGAAAGCTTATTCTTGGTGCCTGTGTAAACTTCATATTGTGGAGAAAAAGGTATTTAGGAAGACTGGGACTTTTCCTCCTCTTTTAGCCATGCCAAGGTGCCTGCCATTCTTCTCTGCCCAGTATCACCTGACCAAAGAGGTCATTGACAGAATATCTTCTGTGCTGTTGAATGTGATGAAGTTCTCTCTCCTGAAGTTCTGTAGCATGTTCATGACAGAAGTACGCTGTACAGGTATGGCTGGCTCTCACGCTGTTGGCCAGCCCAGTCCCAATCACAATCAGATGCTGATGGAGTCCAAATGACAGTTGAAGACCTGACAGTGGGTTGACTTCTAGTTGAGAATGACATGGATATGCGACTTGGGAAACAGGAGTACATTTCCTCAAGAGAGGATCCTAGAAACACATTTTGTGAGTGACAGCAGCTGTGTTCAAGTCAGAATCTCAAAGAATATCCACCAGCACCATAACCTACAGATAGATAGACGTTTGGCATTTGCTTGGCTGATGAAAGGACTGGTGACAGGATATATTTTTAACCTTACTGGGAGTATAGCTGATTCCATTTGAGAAGTCCTTTTTGTCCCCCCCACCCCCCTTTTTTTTTTTAAATCTCTCCTCCTTCTGTGCAAGAGTTTACAACACAGTTCTTCATGATATGCTTCTATTTCTGCTTGCAAGCTAACAGCAAGCTGCACCAGGCATCTAGCCAACTTTTTAGTGGTGGAGGGGGGGGAGAGTGAAGTATACGCTATGGTGCTAGGCTTCAGCTAAAACTGGCACCAATCCCTAATGTAATACTTTTGTGTGACAAGGACCTGTTGGTACGAACTCTGGCATTGCATGACACTGATTTCTTGAATACCTTATTGGAACAGGTTATCTAATTCGTTGAGCTCGAGGTTAGCTTTATCATTTGCTTCAGTGAACGAAGCTGCAGTCAAATGTCCAAACAAAAAAGGTCCGTGCACCTGTTTCGACTATTAGTTAGTAGTAGAAGACATAACAGGATAGCTAAGACCTGAAACAAACAAAAACCCTTCAAAAGACATTTGGAGCGTGTACCTTTGTGGTACAGAGTATTCCTAATGGAAACAGAGCAGACGCTCATGCGCCATCTCACTGCCAGAAACATTTAGAAGGAACTAAGAGAGGAACAAGACTTTTATGCACTCATAGGTATTCATGGATGCAGGTGGTACATGTGCAGCTCTAAATGCCAATGTTATTTTAAAATTTTTTACTCTTACTCATGTGTTTACCTAAAGTGAAATTTGCAGAGACTCAAATAATATTCAAGTCTGACAGTAAAGATACAAGTAACTAAATTACCATGTCAGACAACCTTAAGGCATCAAAAGCTGAAAAATTAGAAGAGAATAGAGAGAAATGGTCCAAGTGATTTAACGACAAGTTCACCATCTTGTTTTATTAGTATGCTGTATGAAGTGTCAACAGCAAGCTACAAGTTTATGGTTTAATGAATATGTAAAATAAATGTATTGTTTGAATCTTGAAAGCCCAGTGAAGATCAGGAAATCCAGTCAGTCGGGAGAGCCTGTGCTAGTTAAGAAACACACTAAAAATGTAAATTCCCAAAAGGTCCCAGGTGCCGTATGAGACTAATATGCTGAGATTAACTCTGGAGAACCAAAAAGCAGCAAACAATTTCAACAGCAATAATTGATATAAATCTACAAGTTGTAGATTTGTTGGATAAGAACTATGAAAAGAATTCTGAAAAGACACAGTTGACAAACAAATAGGTGCTCTATCTTGAACAAAGGTATGGTGAAGAAATGGTAGCCTCAGAGAGTTTTCCAGAGCAAAAAAAGTTTGGGAATAGGGTGGTAGTCTCATAGTTTGAGCTACTGAAGAGGCAAAATAATCTGATCTAAGAGAGAGCAGTCTCGTGGCAGAGGGCTGATGAGCTGGACCCTAACTTCCACACCCAGAAAGTGTCTCAGATAAATCTTGACAGCTTGTACATGAGACTATGCCAGGTATTTTCTTTCTCCTGTACTCTTCTTTTTTGGCTATTCTCTAACTTTATACTCAAGAACTTAACCTTTTATTTTGTTGAAGTGTTTCCTTCTCTAAGCTGATTTTGTGTTACAAATAATCTTAGCTAACCCTGAAAAGACACATTATTTCTCTACAAATGCTAGCTGCAGACAAACCCTTCAAACAAGTATACAAACTTGGAAGTCCCTGGAAATAAGAATATTATTCAAAGTACAAGGATCCATTCTGAGACTGGCTATACTAAATGCCAGGACACTGAAAGGCTCTACAGAAGAGGGAGGCAAGAGAGAAACAGCCCTAATTTTATGAAACTTTGCATTGTCTTAGCCATCTACACATTTATTACAGTATTATTTAGCGGTCCTGATCAAGACTAACACTTCATTAGGTATTCTAGTATCAAACATACTGACAGATGCTATATTTTGTGTCCTATTGCTAGGATTTTGTATATATTTTTCCTTTAAAACTTATCTTTGAAATAAATGAGCAAACTGGTTATCACCTAGAGTCCAACGTGGCATATTAATTAAACTGAAGYAACCGAGAGAATGATAACATGTACTTAAATGTTTTTACAATAGGCACCTTCATTATATGTAACTTTCACTTTGCATTATGTCCCATGAATTCGTTAGCAACATGTTGCATATTAAACATTTTAATAGACTGTTCCTCCTAAACAACAGATAGCATATGGGACTCTACAAAGGTTAGACTTATCATGCACTTAAAACCTTGCTCTTAAAAATAGGATTTTTGTACCCTTTTCACATAATTATGGGAAATCCAAAGACATTTCAAGAATCACTAACTACAGAATTCTTTTCTTACAGATGTGTAGTTATCTTAGCTCATTCCAAATTGAATGAAATTCTAAGAGTATAAAACATTTTAATAATATGCAAATAATCTTGTAATAACTGAACTTCAGGATAAAGAAGTTTAGAAAATAGTGGCAGATAACAAAAGTAATTTTCTCTTTAAAGCCCAGATTACTTGCGATAGCCCAACTAAAAGAAGCTACACTGGTTTCCAATGCCCTTGAACAGATTAGTGTTCTAAAAGCCTGCCTCTTTTGTTTAAAAACAGAAAATTAGTAATTCTCTATATGATTTAATCAACACCAGTATCCTGTTTTGCAAGATGTAAATATTATCTAATAACAACAAACAGGTATAGTGAGTATGAGATTACATTATAAATTCCAAAACCAATGTGCTTTATAAATGGGAGCACTTTAATGATTTCTAATACTGCTCTTGATATAACAGACATTTAAAACTGATGACTACATTAACAGGATATTACAGGCAATATGCAAGCTCAAGGACCGCGAGAGATTCATGTAATTGCTTTATTCTTTTACATTATTAATGCATTCTAACCCCAGTCTAGTTCTCCATGGAATTCTTCTATAAAATTAGTTCACCACAAACATTTTGGCAAATTCAGAAGCACTATGAAATGAATACGAAAAATTAAATGACCCTTTCTCCTCTAAAGGCACTTCCCAGAATTCAGGGGTTAAGTCAAATACCACTGTGTGGATCAATTCTGTTCACTGTATTTTAAAAATAAAACGTCCATAAACCGCAAACTTTAGTCAGCAAGATTATCATCTCAGTACCTTTCATAAACTCCAATTTAAACAAAAATTTTGAAGGGGTGGGGGGGGGGGAGAAGAAGCATAAACACTCCCACCCCAAACTTTGATACTATTCCCTAGACTTACTGCTAACCAACTCCCAAATAAATACAAGGGGGAGAAAGGGAGAAAATTCTGTCAAGAAGCCTTCACAGCTTGCTTCAGTATGGATGATGAGATTACTTTAGTGAAATAATCCTTGAACAGAGCTAGAGGGAAAATTCAAATCCTTCATTTCTAAAGAAACCACAGAACCAAAACTTTCATGTCTAACAATGTTCCTCCTGCCAAATGTTTACCAATCAGAAAAAAAACAAAAAACAAAAAAACCCCCAAATCCAAAGTTCAATAAATTCTTGAATTTAAGTTATTCAAAGGCAAAAAGGGTGCTACAGGTATACCCTACAATTATTCCAGCAACGGTACTGGTTCTGGAATAACAGACTGAACAGCAATTGGAGAACAACGACATACCTGTTTTTTCTGAGCTCTCATGACATCAACTTCGTACTCAGCATATTGTAAATCCTGTGCAGGGTCCCTGGTATATTGTAAATCACAGGAACCCTAAAATAAAAATGAAAAAACACAAATCATAAATTTAAACTTCTATTTCTTCAACAAGATGATGACATGCGGTAGAGTCTAATGGAAGCATTTTGCTTATAATACAGAAATATTAAAACCCTGCATTTATGGAAGAGTTTTAATATTGGACACAGATTAGACAAAAAATACAATATATTATCTTGGATTGGTAAACAATGAGAAAGTAATAATGCAGTTAGATCTTAAAGGAAAAAAAAATTCTTATTTGGTAGTTATTAGCAGCTTCTCTCCTCAAAAAGAAAATATTCTTTCCAGCTCATGACGTTTGGACATAGTCAAGTGTTGCTCCTACTAGAGGCTTTAATGCTCAAGATTATACTTCAGTTCAGGCCACCAGAAGTATTACTTCAATATCTGAGAAATACTTCAAGGACCGATTATTATCTTTTTGCCAAGTATCTGAAATTACATTTACTAACCTTGAGGCAGCCATAAATTTAATTCCAAAGAAGAAAATATGCTAATAGAAAGGAAAATTATCATGTAAGAATTGTTTACATTGTGCTGCACAATTCTTGTTACTCGTAACAAACAGAAAGTAGCAAGAAGTCAATCATACAAATTATGGAATAAAATAAAGCAGAATTATAATTCTGATTAGACCAACAGATGGAAAAGAAATTCCCAATGCACAAAACCAACTTGAAATTTGAAGCATGTTTTGGAACCAATATGGAAGAATCTACTTGGCAAATCTTTAAATTAGTTTGGTACTTTCTTTCCAAATACTCCTACAGACCTTTTCGAGGAAGACCTAGTTGCTCTGTGAATGATTTCCAAAGAACACCACTGAGGCAGCTTGCAAGATTCAGACATATATAAAAATGTCTGTGTAAGCTGTGCACTTTAATGGACAAAATGCCTCCCTTTTCCGAGTAAGGGACTGTTACTCGGAGTTATCTTATTCTTTAGGAATGTTCCTCATCCATAAGTCCTGCTCTCAGTTTTCACATGCAAATATCTGCAGCAAAAATTGAGCTGGCTTTTTTTATGTCCCTACCTTCCCATAACAGGGCATAAGGACTACTGCAGAAAAGGACAGGGAATGGTGCCTAACTTGACACTGCATCTGCTGAGGTTCTATGGTATCACAGCACAAAGATATAAGCAACCATCCTAGTTGCCAGAAATAATTAGCTAAAGAAGTCAGATGACGAATCTGTCATTTTCTGGCAGTTAGATACAACTACAGACCTGAATAACTAGAATAGTGTTAAAATTACGGTCAGAACCAAGCTCTGTGACGTACTTGAAAAATTCAGTTTAAATAATTAATGTACCTGTTTCTATGGTTAAGAGTACTGAAGGCTCTCCAGTAATGTATACACATTGTCCAACTCAAAACCCAAGTCTAAAAGTTACTACCAGCTCTTTTGGGGGGATTTTGGAGACTATATTTATATTTTTAAAAGGTTATGAGCAAAAGTTACATGAAAAAATATAGTTTTTGAAAAGTAAAGTTTAGTCTTTATCATCTTACGGCACACTGTAYTGCAAATGGCATTTTGGTGATGATTTATTCTGGTCACAAATCACTAGAAATAATTTGTAGGCTTTACTATATAACAGGCAAGTGAGTAGGAAAAGGCGCACTAAAACCCTTTCCCACATTAGAGACTGGAGATCCATAGACTTAAAACTAGAAAAAGCCTAGTTTGCACAATGTAATACTAGGCACAGTTTCATAGCCCTAACTGATTTTCTTGTCTGCCCAGACAAGCTGTAAGGCAGGAAATGGACATGGATAAAGAACTCTGAGACAGTCTAGTATAGAAGGAAAAAATGCCAAGTTGTTTTTGCTCAAGTCAAAGAGAAAAGAATTTTGATTTACTAACAACAGCAATTACTTTCATTCAAAAGGAATATCTGGGTTTTTACCTCTTGGGACCAGAAATTTCTGAAGTATGTGCAAGATTTATCACTTTGGAGGTGCCAAGTGATTCTCATTACCTTGCTAATCCAAACACTTCCCATCATTGAGTTCCCACAGCAAAATTACAGATTTTGGCAAGAAACTCTAGCCTGATTCAAAGCCTCATGCCCTAGGAGAATAAGGATCAGCAGCTTGCTGCAGCCAGGAAGAGCTCTCCTCTTGAAACATCACTGGCAGCTGGTTTAGGCATTAGGGCACATGCCACCTTATAAAGTTTCAAAAAACCCTGAGTATGGGTTCTCTCTCAGTATCATGAAAGGCAATGGTATCACTTTGGAAAAAACAGAGGGTTATAGCATCGATACTTTTCTTATTTTTAAATGTAGGAAGGTGACTTAAGATTTAGAAATCAAAAATCAAAACACTACTACACAAAAATATATATTTTTTAAATTTATGAATTAAAGAGGTTGCAAGAAACAGAACTGCTAAATGGTTTTTCAAGAGACTGAAATTCCAGTCACTGGACTTGAAGGACAAAAAGTTGTAGTAATATCACTACAATTCTAAGACAAAAGAAGTTGTGCATCAGACACTTAAATACCTACCTTGGGAGGAAATGTTTTCTCAAATACTTTTTTCCACAGTTCCAAAGGTGTATTTGCATGCAGTTTTCCAATATCGCTATCAGAGGCAGGTGGTGCTCCTAAGGATTACAGCAGAGCACAAAATAATACAAGTATGTTGTCATAACAACAGGAATTAGCAAATAAATTTGGATAATTGTAAGTCTAATTTAATATTTTATCTTCAGTGACAAACTGCTATGAGCCCTGAAAAAGCACTGATCTCCTATCATAAAACAGGTTGTGTTACTATTGCATACTATATTTTAAGATCTAAGCTTGCCCATATCCTATTATTTGAAGTAGTACTGATACTTTATTAAACTACCTAACAAAACTGCACAGGTAATTCTCAATAATATAAATACTGAATCTTCATTTTAAACGTTCTAAGCCATTTGCTTCAATAATCAGTTAAAACTGATGCTGATAAGCATCAGTTAAATCATGTGCTAAAATTTAAATTAATCTTTTATCTGTTTAAATTTTTTTTCTAATTTTCATAATCAATTTAGACACAAACACAATGAACAGGAAATGTCCTAACCTATTTGGTTCAACGAATCCAGGCCTGCTGGTATAAACAGAGGTCTGCTATGATCCACTGAAACAGACTTACTAAATAGAGAGGGAGGAGGAAAAAAAAAAAAAAAAAAATCAAGTGAACATTTAGCAATCAACACAAAAATTACATTATTCTAGACAAGACTAAAACTGTTATTGGGCTCTGCACAAAAATATATCTAAATAAAAACCTATTCAATTGTATTGGCGACCATGTTTCTACTCTGTCAGTTTTGGGATCAAAACAAGGAGTTATTGCTACCCGGTGCAGAGAGACATGCAACTAAGATGCAGGAGTAAAATTGCATGAAAAAGAATTTTGCAGAGATGCTATTCTTGGAAAAAAAAAATTAATCACCCAAACATTTAAGTAATTTTAAACTCTGGGCAAGTCATTTAATACTAGGACAAAAATTATATTACCTTTTATCGAAGCCAAATGCCAAATTATTAATAAGAATACGGGCTTTCAGCAGGAGAGCCTCAGATTTACTGGTAAACTAAATGAATTCAGAAAATAAAATATACATTATGATCTTCCATCACAGAAATATTACATGTTATATCATCTGCACAGAGGATTACAAATAGAGCCTGGCTAGTTCCTGACCTCAATAAATTTAGTGTATGTTCATTGGATTCACTAGGATAAAAATCTCACATTCATGTTTTGGAAAGGGAGGGTATTTGTCACTAAATATATAGATCAAGACAGATTAAAAATGGCATTAAAGAAAGAAGTTAAATTTTAATATATGGATTCACAGCTTCTGAAGTATGCACATTAACAGATACAAATTTTTTGCTTGAGACTAATGAGTTATTAAGATTTTAAACTACATTAAAAATTATCCAGAATACCATGAACATTTAGAGATGTAATGAACAGCTATAAAAGTGTTTACACGTCATAAAAGTAGCTTGATAGTCAGAGGCAGAATTGGTACGGATTTCTCAGAAAAGAGCTCCCAGAATATCTTCTGAAGCAGCACACTTATTACTCTGAGGGCTTTCATATCTTAACAAATTCATGTCTTTGAGAACCAAGTTAGATCCCTAGTGAAGGAAATGAAGCTTCTCCCACTCATATTAATGGGAATCAGCATTTAGTATCCAAAGAGGAGTATTAAGCTCCTAGTTTTTCATTTTTTATTAAAATAATGTTTAAATACATTTTTAAAGATCAGTACGATTGTATTCTCAAGGAACAAAAGAGGAATTCACATGCCATAAAGCAGAATAAAAATCTGTCAGCTTAAGTCCTCTTAAAACTGCAAGATATCTGGCCTTACGGTGAAGCTTCAGGTGAGTATACTTCAAGTGCTGGGAAGATGTGTCCTTTGATCCATGATTTTAAATCTACAGAAGTCTGATCACTAGACATAAGTTCATACTGCTACCAAATGGGTCAGGTCTCTACTTCTATCTAGGATAATCACTTTTTCCTGTCCTGCTTTCTTGTAGCAGTAAAAACTTTTGTCCAGCTGTGCAGTGAAGTAAATTAGGGAACTGAGCTGACTAACAGGTAACCATTTTCATTTAGTTTTTTCCCGGTACTGGGAAATTATGTAGTTTGCTTATTCTTAGGGCATATTCATCCATCTCCTGCCAGCACCTGCAACCCATTTGAGAACTTAGGTCATGGACAGAGCTACTGTAAGACCAATTACATCCTATTTTCTCTAGGAGTTTTATATTTCTGTTTTTCAAAATATTATTTCATAGCATAAACATTGCTCATCTTTTCCTTTCCTTAGTTAAAAAGTGAATATACACACCACTAATGATGCTCCATAATAATGTGAAACAAATCGAAGCGTCTTGCTTATTATTTTCCTCACTTCAGAGTCAAACTCCTGAAAAAGTTGATATTGGAACGTACGTGTAAGAAACAAAACCCAAGATATTACAGTCAGAACTTTTCAATTTTTTTTTAAATCTAAACTGCAATGCACTCAGGTTACAATATACGAGGCGTTCAGCTGTCAGCATAATTATATCTTAAGATAGAATCAGTAACAGCCTACTCTGATTGAAAAGAAATGTCACAATTTCCCTTTGTTTCTTTTTTACAGAGGCAGCCTAATTCAGGCAGTATATTATTGCAGAAAAAGTTTCTTAATTGGGAATGTGTATTCAATTTCCAATTAGTTTCTATTCCCTTTTGTTTTAAATTTTTAGAAGTAGAAATACTTCCTACTAGAATAAGGTTTTGTTTTTTTCTTTTTGTCAAAATATTTGACTTTCAGTAAACCTTTGGCTATATGCTTTCTAAATTGTAATACTTGCAAGATATGAAAGGTGCATCAAAATATCTTTTMATCAATATTTCTTTAAAATAAGATCATATAGATGGCCTTCCCTGGATAAAGTGGATGAAAACCTGGTCCCAATGAAGCCCAGAAGATTCTGTCCACAGATGCCAAWGGAATGAGGCTTTTATCCTGTTTATTACATGAGTTACTGATTTTTAAAGGGCTCATGGCTCAGCATAAAGCCCTGTATGAAAGAATGCCCAGTACCTTACTAATACAAATTAAGTAACTCAAARAGTTGGCCTAGCATCAAAGCACTATGTTGTCATCTAGAGAAGCACAAGCTGCCAGCAAGGCAGCTAAAAATCAAACATGCTCTTCTAGTTTCTCATGATCACATGCTACTTGAAAATTAAGTACACATTTGTTTGGATTTTTAAAATACCGAGCAGGAATCCAGCAGTACTACTCCCTGGTATCTCTTCCTTTTCCCCAACCATGCCCCTAAAAGGTGCAATTACTCACTGGTCTGTAAAAAATGGTGAAATAAGTACTTTAAAGAAAGCAAATTTGAGAATGAAATAATAGTTTGCTGTTCTTGCTGCCACAACCACCAAAAACTGTGACCAGCTGACCTGAGATGCCCATTGTTCATTGCCGTACAGATAYGGCTGCAGTCAGAAGGGACAGATGGAGTTGGATTTCTCTCATTATAAAAGAAAGGGATCAACACGAGGTCTCCTTGCTTCCCTCCTTGGTCTGCAGCTACTAAAAAGACTAAAGCTACTAAATGCTGTCAGCTGACAGCATATGCCATTGGATGGAAAGATTTTTTGTGGTAGAAGGCTGACTAGTCATATTTTTGGTCAAATGATTACCGTTATGTTACCAAGATTTTATTATATTGTAGAATCTTTACCAGGAATCTTCTCATTATAAATATAAAATATTACTTACATGAAAAATATCATATTTGCTTCCAATTATCACGAGAGGTAATGGAAAAGGGTCAACTAACTCATAATCCTATTAAACAAATATATTACAGTTAAGCAGTGTAAGAAAAGTGTAGAAGATTGTGACAGTTAAAGGAAAGGCTCTAAGATTAATTCACAGAGGACAAGGCTTATTTTTTCAAAACCTTAAATTAGATACATAACTTTAATTCAATAGCTCTAGGATGTAGATTTAACCGTTAAGTATTTAACTTCAGCCATAAATTTTAATAAATACATTACAATAATTCTCAAGTTATCTGGCAGGTTTTCCAGATATCCACATGACATTAAACTATACCCTCATGTCAGCTCTAGTGATCAGGTGCTCACATAACAATTTAGTGAAGCTCCCTTCATTGCAGCAGAGTGGAAAAGATCTATGTTGTAATGGAGGTTGACCTAACTGTTCTCTCCTAAAGCTGGTTACTTCACATACAAGTTAAATGACTGTCAGCATATTGGCAAGAAGCTACAAATACTGAAAAACCGGTACTTTGAGAGGAAAAATAATGGTTTCATTCATACACTGCCAAAGCAAGACTTTTCAGCAATATTATCTTCACTTAAAATTGAGGGTATAGAACTGGAAAAAAAACAGGGGAAGAGCTAGTTTCTTAACTAAGAAAAAATTAATTCAGAAAAACATCAGAAACATTAAGACAGGCATACTGACCTCTATTCATCTGACCTTTCAACTTTTGATTACAAAATACTTTAGGTGCAAGTCTGCCCTTGATATATTTACGCTTTACCATCATAGCCAAAAATTCCTTATGCAGTATAATGGAATACATCCAGTCATTAAAAAAACCTCTCTGAACCTCATCAATTCCTGTTAATCATAAAAATATCTTTAGCTACAAAGAGACAGATAAAAATTTCCTTAAACTGTCAGTTACTTTTTTGACTATAAAAGACAGTATTTCCTCCTACAAAAGGGACATTATTTTTTTCCTCGAACAATGATGAAATTTTAAAGAGAACTCAGTAGTAACATAATATTGTTTTTGCTCTCCCTTCTGTTTACCATAATGAAGGTTGAATAGAAATGCTAGTTCAGAACGTATAATTATGTCCCCTACAGGGCAAGTATAAAAAGCCTTTTCTTCTTAACAATTAATAGTTTTTTTTGTTTTTTTTTTAAACTTATTGAAAGAAGTTTGTGATTTTCAGATACTGAAAGCCCAGTATGTAATCCTGATATTGTGGTCATGATTTGTGTCCATGTGTGTTTGAAGGCCTCTTCTTTTTGTGAGCTAGCTTCTCTAAAAGTAAAAAAACAAAATCATAATCCAGCAGAACTGGAATCCTATACTCTAAATCTGTTGAGCGTTGCATATGTTGCTTTCTTAAAAATATGAAGTTACTTTTCAATTTTTAAGCTATATGAGCATTTGCAGTATTGAAGCATTTTATAGAAGTTACAGTAACTAGATTTATGTTCCAAGTCTTTAAACTGATGAATACCTATTTATGCATTATATATACACAACATTTGTAGAGGTTTAAAGCACAATGCCTTTTCATTTCTATTGGCATAACCTAGTTTAGCTTTTCCAGAGATTTTGTTAGCAATTATGTTTAAAGAACTGATGTTAACATTTCTGAAACTTTATAATTTAATTAGTTGTCAGATTATCAAAAGGCATTGAGTTTGTGATAGACATTTAAATAAATGCAAAGTATATAGTCATGTTGATGGCTGTTATAACTATATTCTTTGCTTAAATTTGTACCTTCAGATAGTCTCTTGCTAGATGACTTTTGTACATTCTAGTTTTCATCTTCATTTAAAAAAAGATGAGGGGGGAAAAAAGCAAACTGCTACTCTGAAACTATTTCTTTTGATTGGTGTAACATGCCATAACAATCACATTAGATATCTAACAAAAAGATATAAGAAACCTTCTTTCCTTGTTTCTGCTCTTATTGAATTTTTATTAAATTGCTATAATTTTCCAGTGAACAGGTTCATCTACATTAAATGGATTTTCAGTCATGCATAAAAATCTAAAAGAGTTGTTTACAATTTTCAAACGCATTATCTTTAACTGTATAAAGGCCTATGACATCTGGAGAAAATATTAGAAGTAACTTACTGGATGATCCTTCTGTAGATTGTTCCACATCCTCTGTTTAATTTCAGTAGCTACTTCAGGATTTGTCTTTCCCAGTTTGGTTAGAATTTTGTTCACATGGTTCCTGGTGACCTGCAGAAGACTCTCCATAGTAGTCCAGAGTTCGTCAGGTTTGGACAGATCCAATACAAGAACTATAGCAAATGCCCTATTAAAAAGAAAAGGCATTATTTGGTAAAATCTTTAGCACATAAGACAATTAGCATTTTTGTATACAGCCATACCTTTACTACAAATGCCGAAAGCAAAAGCTCTGAAATACAAGTGCTAAGATAGAATTAAATATAACAGCAAAGGGAGACAGCTTTTAATGATACTCTGAGCTCTGAGGAAACCTATTCATTGTCTGTTGTTCAGAACTTCACTTTGGCAACTTCCCATCATAAAGTTTTGGGGGATTGCTTATAAATATATATACACACATACATACATATGTACCAAACTTAATTTCTGGAGATTTTGTTTCAAAGCAGTTAAATTTACAAATGTCCTGAGCCCATCTAGCTCCTTCCTCCTCTCTCACTTCACTCTAATAATACCATGTATCCCTCCCAGTTGAAGCAATGTTAGCAAATGTCAGGATCTTTCCTAACCATGTACATATCATAAAGTTCTATACTTTGGTTATTCTTTTGTAATATGAAATAGAAAAAGCTGGTATGGGGCATTATTCTGTGCCATGGATTGCTGTACCAGTTAGTTGGAACCTCAAATAAGTTTATGAGAAAGTCTTCTGAAAGACAGATCAGGAAGGGAAGAAGTCCGAGTACTTAAAACATTCATACCAGCTACCAGGCTTTTCGAGGTGGACCATGACAGGAGACTCTTATGTATAAACTCTTCTCCCCCTCATCCCCCCCCCAAAAAACAAACAAACAAACAAACAAACAACCCACAAAGTTCCAACAACACTAAAATGCAACTGTGAAGCAGAACATTGCAAATGCAGCAAACTGACTGGCTGCAATGATTCTTTCATGTTCCACCCTGAGTTTAGAAAGGTAGATTCTGAAGTAGAGTGATATCAGAAACACTACAAAGCAAAATAAATGTCCAATTTCACTTTAGAATGCAATGAAAAAAAAAAATCTATTAAAAAGTCTCTTGGTGAAACTAGATGTAGTTCATGGAACTTTTAAATAAGCAAATTCCTTGACTACAGGCAGATGAGAAAATCAGTGAGAAAAACTTTACTGAAATGGTAGTATTTTTGCATGGTATGTTAAAATATTGCCTTACAAACACAGATGGTCTTAAAGTTCTGTGATGGGATAGCAACATTGTTCTTTAATATCATCCATATCACAATATTCCTTATCAGTAAAAAGGGGGGAGAAGACTGATGGAGCTGGAACTCTGTTAAAATCATTTGGAGCTGGAGCTCAGTTAAGTTCATTCAGACAATGGCTGAACAACACTAGTTGATTTTTCCCTCCAACTCACCAAGCAATTCTGGCAACAAGAAGCGTTTCTTTTTTCCATATGTATTATTGTCTCATTAAATAATGACATTATCTCTGTAGCCAATACAGTAGCAAATGTAGGTGATAAAAACAGCAGTCTTCCCATTATTTTCTACAGAAATTAAAGCTCACTACCAAAGAAATAAAGCAATGCATCAGAATATAAATGTAGAATGTGTTTTTTTTTCATCCTGTTCCCCCCTTCAACTCTTTTTTCCCCTAACTAAAAAGAAAACACAATGTCCTCCCCATCACCTCTTTTCTTTATGCAAACAGCATCTACTTTCTTCTTCCCATGATACCATTACTCTTTTCTGGATTATTCTCCCTACATTCTCTTTATTTTCTCTTAATTCACTTTCCTTTTCTCTGCAAATTGTTTTAATAGTTTTAGTCTCAGAAACATCATATCTCTTCTCTTGTATGATCTTCTTTTCATCAGTTGGCCACTCAACTTCTTCCCAAAATCCACAAGTATTTTCTCCTTACAGTCTTTGTCTTGTCCTCCAACCTGAAAAAACTCCCCACAGAGAGACTGTACACAGAAGTGGGAAGCCAGATTTTCTCTCTGATATGCCCCCAAGCTGCTTTTTCTGCTCTTCCACTGACCATAAAAAGAGACCAATTCTTCTCTTTTTCTGTATCTCTTGTACCATCTACTTAAAGCCAACCCACTTCCTTCATGGTACTGCTTTCTCTTGTGTTTGGGGATCGCTAAGAATTTGGCTTATTAGGAGAGAATCAGGAAAAGGAAGGTCAAAGTAGAGTATCAGTGGTATTATCATGATTTTTAGGAAAATTCACAAATGTTTTATCTTGTGTTTTGAAAATTTCCCACAATGAAAGGTCTAGAGATTTACTTTTGTTTGAATGAAGACTGAGATTAACGTCAGTATTTTAATATTAAGCACTTACTTTACGTTGCTGCTAGTGATTGGTATTCGAATCAGTTCCACTAATGAGGTTCCACCACCTAGTTCCCAAAAATGAGCTATATCTTTAGGCTGCAAAAGAGTTTCTTTGCATTAGAAATGTGCATTTCCATGCAACACCAAGAGAAGATCTTGATGCTGGTAAAATTGGCTTTTACATGCAAGTGTCTCAGAACTATATTATTTCATTAGTTNAATATCAAAAGAAAAAAAAAACGTGTTCAAGAAATCCCATATAACAGTTATGAAAGACTCCTGGCAAGCTTGTGACTACCTTGGTAAATGACTACTTTAAAATAAAAAAGCCAAAAAGCAGCGTGATTTGTTTTTGTTTATTGCTACTCAAGAGAAAGTATCAGACTAAGGCATTTTGAGAAGTTTGCAACTGGAAAAGTAGTGCAACTTATCTTCCCTTTTAGTGTCTGGGACAAGTTATAAATGATTTTTAATCTTTCAGACAGAGTCAGATTTTCCATCACCTGCTTCAGTAATAAAACAGCAATAGTTGTTATTGCTGGGCAGTGTTGTGCAGTGATGGGAATTGGTTCAATATTTCTATTAACATAATCTGCAGTGCAGAAGTTAGCAATACTAGCACTTAAACCCAAAATTTAATTATGATTTAACATCCACTAAGATGACTATTTCTCTCATAAATCTGGTTGTAAAGTATCTTCATTGGTTTATACTCATTTTACATTTTAAAGACAAAGTTGAACACCTGCATCCAAAACAAGACTATGTTTTATTTTACAATAGGAGAATAAAAGCACTCAGATGCTACAAACAAGGTAGTGTTTATAAATGAAACTGATTGCTTTGTGTTATACTTTGGTCTGATCTAATGCATTTTAGTGAAAAAGAAAAACATACTAAAAACATTAAAATACAAAATTAAGCTAGCTAATTTTTCTAAAATGAAATTCAAAAGATCCCATTTGTCTCACAAATAAATCAGTAGGCTAAAAAACTGCTAGAGTTTACTAAAAAAAAAAAGAAAAAGAAAAAAAAGGACTATACAGATATATTACACTTAACCTTCTGGGTACTCACTCTATTGTGTCTCCTTGCTCTTCTTCCAAAAGTATATTCCAAGGCTAATGTTGGTTTTGGACTCTCTTCCCTATCCAATGAAAAGTGATTTTATTTTGTCAAGAGCTCCTAAAAATGTTTAGAACTAATAAAAGTTAGTTCTACCGTTACTAAATTCCATTCATCAGTCAGTACAGAATTTGGCTTGGCAACAGCAATATAGAGAGTGCATTTTAAGACATGTTAAGACAACAGGTCTCAGTTCATTAGATGTTGCTAAAGACAGGAGAAGAAGCAGCACCAATGTGAAATGATGGCCATTTGATATCTCTCGTATTGGAGAGGAAGACTGAAGGGGTCAGGTGACAGGTGGTAACGAAGGGAAATAAGTTTATCCATATCTGATCAAAGGGTCACAGAAAACATATGTACACACGTATTATGAATGATCACCCAATATAATTATTTATGTAAAATCCTGCAAAGATTATCCAATTGGCTTTAATAATATAAGAATGTAAATGCTTAAATACCATTATCAAACCCTGGCAAATAGTTGCATAGATTACAAGGCTAAGTCTACTTGTTACCAATATTTTAAACAATTCTCTTTTACTGGCGGCTGTTTCTCATAACACTCTTTATGATGATCAGCATTTGAGTATTCAGTTGAAAAACACATAAAAAAATTTAAAGCATACCTGTCAAGGCACCTCAGTATTATAGTAGTTTTTCCCTGGAAATTAAAAACAAAGAACGCTACTATAATATCATTAAAGCATAAAAGTTGTAGAGTTAAATGCAACTCGTTGTTCTAACGTTCTAGTAATAAAGTGTCTGAAAAGTGTAAACTTATTTAGTTGTTTATAGCCTTATTAGTGGAAACTTAACTGCCAGCTTTCTGTCAGAACACAGTTACACTACCATTATTATAATTATAAACTAGTGGAGATGACAAATATAGTAACAGTGTATGTAAAACTAGATATCAGTGATCAACCTGACCAACTCTGTTAAACTGTTCAACCATTTTTAATTGTTAATAATATGCTGATCTAATGATTGGTTTCCACTAGTTTTGCTTAAATTATTATTGATTAGATAGAAATAAAAAGAATGACTGAAATACACATAAACATACCAATAAAAAAGGTCTTTACACTGCTGAAATTCAGACACTAAGGACAATGTCACTTAAAGGGGCTAGAACTTGCACAGTTTCCCTCCTGTTTCCTTTCCTACCTCAAAAATAAATGAATTTCATGTAAACCTGAAGTCCTTGTACTTTCTCTTTAAAAATTACTTTTAAAATTGCAGATCAGAGGTTGTACATATATCAGTCCCTCTAAAATAAAAATTATATTCTTAAAAATATGAATCACTTAGAGAAAAAGGTACATATTTCCTTATCTACATTTCAAATAAATGCTAATAGAAAAAAATAAGAAATTACTAATGATGTAGCTTATGGGACAATGTAACCTTGGGCACATGTGACCATGTGCCTGCAATCACTTATACTGCATTTTCAAATTTGTGTTGTATAAATACAGACACAATTCTCAGTAGGATGCCAGGGCTTCTATTTACAATACAACCGGTATCCATGCACCTAACCTAGCTCGTTACCAATTAAACCTTTGAAAGGGGAAATTTGGTGACGTGTCAAAGAACTGGAGTGCAGTATTATTCCTGGCTGCTGCTTTTACAAAAAACACTGAAGCCAAATCCCTGAGAACTAGCACATCATTGATCAGAGGGATTGGAGCTTTGGCTCTCCAAAGCACAAACTTGAGCTTCTGAACTGTAACAACATCCAGGTGTTCTGCCTACGAATACCAACTCTCTGCAGAATCAGAGCATACAGTATTTTGTCTGTACTGAGAATTAAGGGAAGCAGATGCTTTTGAGGTATTTTCCGTGACACAAACTGCATTCAAAGAAAGCACATAGAGTATTGAGCATTACCCCATTTTTGTTTCCCATAAATAATACTGATTTCTCCGAAATTTCCACACCCTCGTCATCGCCTTCAGCGTTTTCTCTTTTCTCCACTTCAGCTATAGCAATATCCCATAAAGTATCACTAGATGGAAAAACAAGATGTCATTAGAGAAAAATAGTTAACCCAAGACGTTTCCTGAAAAGATCTAAACGGATAAATGAAGAGTATTGTGGGGTTTTTTTTCCTCATCACATCACATTACTTCTGCTTGTCAGAGTATTTTTTTTTTTTTAACAGAACCGTGTTAAATAAAATCGCTTATATAACCCCTCGAGGAGCAGGCAGAGTAAGCACCAGCTACGCGAGAGGTGGCTTTGTTCTGAGTGTGTTTTCGATACCGTTACCAGGTTTCCTAACGACGCAGGAGTCTCACCGCGCCGTGAAAGCCGACGCGCCACCGCCGCCGCTTTCAGGCTCCCGCACGCGGCGCCGGCCCGGGCGGAGCAGGCCGCCCCATGGGACCCGGGGGCCTGCCCGGAGGAGCCCGCGGTGTCCCGGCAAGCTACTGCGGGGCCCTGGGGCCTCCCCTTGCGGCCGCGGCACCTCCTGGGGCTCCGCCGCGGCGGGCGGCGGCGAGCGGGGGTCTCTCGGGGCCGCGCAGCCCCCCCCCCCTCCCGGTCCTCGGGGTCGCCACCAGGAGCAACGGCCGAAATGGCCCCTTTACACCTCCCTCCCTCCTCTAGCAGCCCCGCCCGCCCCAGCGGGGCCGGGGGAGCCGGGCAGGCTGCCGGCCCCCTCGGCGGGCGCCCCGTTACCTGCCCGCGGGCATCGCTGCTCGGCGCTGGGGCCCGGCTCCCCGTCGCCATGGGAACCGCGTGGGGCACGCTGGGACATGGAGTCCCGCGGGCAAGGGCGGAAACGCGGCCTCTTCCGGCCCGGGCTATGGCGCCGTTAGCACCTCCCCTCTCCCGCCCTCCTCGGAGAGGAATATACGCTAGGAGTGTTGCATGTCTTTTGTTAATTATTTTACCTAGTCCTTACAGGCATTTGCTTCTAATAATTAAACTCGTAGTCCCCAAGGTAACTGTGTTAATACTGGAGCGAGACCTGAGGCAAAACATCCCTTCCCCCCTCCCCCAACCAATCCCCAGTATAACCAGTTACCTTGTAGTTACTGGGGTGTACAAATCAACTCTAACGCCAACCAGCTATGGGAACTAGATAAAAGTAAAACTTAACAACCGATAGTCTTCCTGTAAGAGCTATAAAAAGAGAGTATTTCAAGTTTCAAGTAAGATCTAATAAAGATGAAATTCAAAGATCACGTGAGGGTCACATTAAAATAAAGGAAAGTAGAATTTAAAGGGATCAAATCTGGTGCACCAAAAAATTACAGGATGACCCCACCTAGGAAAGGGACCCAGGAGGTGGATTAACCCAACCAGCCAAGTCAAAGGTGTCCGAGGTCGGGGAGGCGACCCGAAACGCAGAGCAATAACAGCTGGCCTGCTGGGCCAGAGCCGCCCTCTGCAGCTGAGTACCTGCTCCGGGTCTTGAGAGGCTCCAGACAGAGAAACCTCAGTAAAATCATCTCTCTCTGTTTTACCAACTCCGGGGACGTGGCCTCATTCATAACAATTAACTCAGGATTCATCACAACTTTCTCCTCCCTTCCCCAAAGGCGGCTTTTGTAGCAAGAGAGAGACCCTAAGTAATACCTTTTTGGTAAAAAAGGTTTTGCTAAGTTTTTCTTATGTTTAACTTGCATAATCATTCAGTTTCAGTTCCAGAAGCCTTTATACGGTTATTATTTTCCCCTGCCTTAGGTCACTTCCAGGTCTGTACATGAATCTTCTGAAGCATTTGCCCCCTCCCCCTCCCCCCGCCGTGGACACCAGTCTTTTTAATTGAAATCCTGAAAGAAACTTTAGTGCTGTACAGTGGCAGGTCCTGCAGATGCCTTTCTGAGGGCATTTATTTCATGAAGATTGATACAGCATTTCCAGTATCTTGGAGTATGGAGCCAATACTGCACTTTTTCTTCAAAATTCATTATTACTGAGTTACTAATCACGTTAGTTAAAATTAACTTGAACTACTGGATTGCCCTAAGCTGTATGCACTATTAAAGCTCTGCCTACAGGTTTAAGTAAGTGGTGCATTCCTTTATGCAAGGATGAATTTCCTCCTTCAGGACCTAACCTATAAAAATTGTGTTAGTGACAAGTAACTCCAAATACCTACCAGCTTTCTTTTATAAAGAAATAAAATTTTAAAATTAAATCTAAATCAGCAGAAAAACACTAATTTTGTTGATTGTATTTAAAAACTCAAGGTTTTATCATTTGCCTGCTGGACCACAACAGTAATTATTTCTTGCTTGTTCTAGAAGTGAACAGAGTTTGTTTACTAACATTGCTACACAAAAAAATTGACATGGCAAACTGAAGTTCAAGTAATATATTAATTTACATTGTGTTTATTTAAAAATGTTGTTTATTTTCAGATCAATGTGATTGTTTATACAGTTACCAGTGACCTTTCAGTTGTGTCAAGCTCAGACTCACCGACCAACTGTACTATCATTGTCGCTGACTGCTAGTTCAAAGCAAGCACAAAAATGTTCTGAAGTTTATGATCCAAGGTGAAGCCTCCTTGCAAGTGCTATCCCATCAATGTGATGACAAGAATATTTTTACAACTGAGGTACCGCAAGCTTTGAGCACAGGATGTTCTTCAGCATCAGCCCTAGAGGTTGTTGCTCATCTGGCAGCTCACATCACATCGTTACCGCTGAAGATCAGAAGGGGAGAAAGGTCTGGTTCCTCCCTGGGCTTTAGTCTTGGCTCAGGGAGCACAGTAGGAGTTGTTTTGATGAATGAATGACTCAAGGTTAAGACTGAGATGTGGATCACTCATGAGGTTCAGGCTCTATGAGGAAGGCAGAATAGATTATCTTTCTGGACTCTGAAATTTTCAGTTTTGCTGGCTTCTGTTGTGTGGTATCTTCTCAGTAACTGTGGAGCTAGTTTAACATGGAGCAAGTCCCTCTGAGACTTGCACAGCTCTGTTTGAAGGCTGGGCTGTTAAATATGCTTGCGTGTAACAGATTTACCATGTCGACTCTGTTAACTTTAAGGGAAATGTTTACTTGAGGAGGTTGCTATCAGACTATGGAAACCGCATTGTCAAAATCCAAATGCTGAAAGAAACTTTGTTGTTTAGTGTTGTACAGGTAGCGGTCATGCCGGTACCTGTGATTCTGAGTATATTTATTTCATGGAAATTAATACAACATTTCTGGTATGTGGTTCTCCAGGGCTAATGGTGACCTATAATCAGCAGTTAGTAAGTCTGTAAAGTGCTGCCATTAAAAGGGAAACTAAGACAAGAATTGCTTCTGGTACTAAGTTGTAGGGATATATTGCAGCAGCCAGAACTTAACACTGAAAAGCAAAGCAATATTTAGAGTGATCTACCTAAAGGCAGGCAGGAAGGTACTGTACTTTCTTAGATTGATTGTATACTGCTGTTTGTAATACTATAAATATTAATGAAAACTGTTTAAAAGACTCAAAATCTGCACATCAGCTGTGTATACCAAGTATCATATTTTCTCCAAACTTAATGAAGATTTTTAAAATTACATGAACAACATCACAAGCAACATGCTCCACTTTTTTTTTTTTTGGCCTGTTAATGAAACCAGATCTGCCTCATTCATTTAAACCCGTACAATTAGGAAATACTTATGCTCTCATAGGTTGTATTTTTAACACTTACCTTTCATGTATGTAAACTATCAGGGCCTTCTATCTTGATGGTTAAAAGCAAACATAAAGTTAATTTAGCGACACTGTTTAGACAGAAGAGACAAGCATTTTAAATACTATCATGGGGATTATCTTGCATTTGATTTGTTAAAAGATATAACTACAATGTTTTTTCTTTTTTCCAAACATTAAAAAATACACAGAGAAAAAGGAAACAATCCAATCTAAATTAAAACATAATTACTAGGTGTAGTAGTCTGGGTTGATTTCTGTCATAATTTTGTGATATGAGGATTGTTTTTGTTTCTAAGTTTCTAATCATCCCAGTTGAAAAGCTTTTGACTATGACCTAAGTGTAACTGATGCAGTAGCATGTTTGAATTTGCAAACAGCTGAAAGGCAACATCTCTGAAAGTTAACTACTCTACTGATCTCAAAGGGATGTTGATTCCAAATCTAATTATACCTTGCCATCTGGCTAGCATCACTTCACCAGGGGATGTTGCACAAAAAGATGCTGTAGTTGGTGCCAGGGCCTCTTGTAGCTTCCCAAATGTTTTCCTTGCTGATGGCAGGAGATCTGCTGCCAACTGGAAGGTAAGTCTCCTGCTACTGACTCTGCATTGTACAAAGAGGTGAAGGATCTAGTGCCACAACCACTTCCAAATGGTGGAAGCGATCAGGAAGCTCTTTCCTCCTTTCAAAAGTGAAAGAATCTAGATTTAATATGTGCATTATTTGCTTGTAATTTTCAAGACAAAGCATTAACTCTTAGCATCATTCATAAAGGTGCTGGAGTCCTGAAGACTATTAGCTGTGGCAGGATTTTGAAAGCTTTCACAAGACTCTCTGTTGACTTGTTCAACTTCTCTTTCCAGTTTTTAATGATATGTTATTTAAAAAAACTATATCCCTTCTAATCTATTTCAATTCCTTAGCAAGATACTCCATGCCTTTCATAGAGGGCAAACTGCTGAAAATTACTTACCTCTTTCAATCTGCATATGCATAGGTATGAAATGTCATATCATAAAACAAAGGAGATTTTCAACCTTCAGATATTAAAATTCATCATGATGAAATTACTGCAGTTTTAAGTAATTAAAAAAATATGAGGGCTAACACTCACATTATAAGTGATAAAAACATCCATGATCATTAGCATGCACAGAAGTGGAAATTACAAAACATACATAAATCATTGATTTATGTTTGACTATCATCTCTATGGCTACATCCAAATTAGCTATTAGAGTATGCTCTAATACTGCTCTAAATGGATGCTTGATCCATTTCAAAGCCTACAGATGTGGTTTCTTTGCACAGAAACTAAAATGTAGAGATGGAAAGAAAAAAGGGAACTGGGAAGTGTACCCAGTTCCAATAGTACAGTTGTAGCATTATGTCCTTCAGTGTGCAAGAATATCATATTAGTATTATAATATGAAATGTATGGATACCAATAAAAACAACAAGAAATACAACTTTTACAAAATATTATTCTGAATCATTGTATATACATTATACACATCAGATATTATATGTCACTTATATCTCCAAGGTTACACACAGCAATTCAAACAATGGCTTTCTGTGTTATTCTTGTGTTTTGAATTGTGAGTCATTCTTGTATCTGGATTATATTATTATTTTGAGTTAAAGAAGAAATTAGGTAGGGGTTCTTGTTTAATAAAACTATACTAAACACAGTGCCTGTCCAATTTAGATTTTTACCAAATGCTAGGGGTAGGGAAGGATTATTTAGAAATTTACCAGGGCAAGGCTGAAGTTTTGCCAAATAAATAGCTTTATAACAAAGGCTAAAAGTATTCATGAGAATACACTTTAGRTTTATGGTAGTTATATGATGTGTTTCTGTCTTTAAAAAAACCCAAAATATAGAAACAAATTAATTCATTCTTTTTAGTCCCATGGTGCTTGTATTGCAAATAAGGTGGGGTGCTGGAGATGGAAAATTTTCTGTGTTTGACCTTTCTTTTAAAACAAAAATTCTTTTTCATAATGAAGGTTATACAACTTGTATAATTTTGAAAAATAGAGGTGAAGAGCTGAAGACAGTTTGGTCCCTGAGAAAACATCTCAAAAATGATTAAAACCTATACAATTGTTCCTAAGGCCACCTTTCCCCATCACTAACAACAGACACATTTATTTTCGAGCTGTAGGGACAAGCCACCACCAGTAAAGCAGAATCCAGAAAGTGGCTCATCTTCATCATTCCAGTTTGGGCCAGGATTTTAATTGAAGGAGGGCTGCTGTTATATATGACTGAAATGAACGTAAACCTATCCACCTTTCTTTTGCTTATAGACCTGCTTATGCTGTATATCTGGCACACCAGAAAGTGTTCAATCAGTATAGAGACCATATAAATAAGGCACATTATCATGATATCTCATCCTTTCATAACAAAGTGGGACATTTAGTTGGTCTGTTGTTTGTGAGAAGTGGCTGACTCCCCATTTCCTTGAGTTTCTGTCCAGTTTGAGGTGTCAGTAGTGCTGGAGCAGAGAGATGATGAGCAGCTCCTTTTTGCTGATGAAAGTTGTTAATATAGCTGGCAATTAGTAGAGTGATCTCAAGAATCTGTAACAGGAACATACAAATCTCTTTGAAAAATACAGTGATGTGTTTTGACTGCTGGAAAAATAGCTAACTTTTCAGCAAGTGACAATCACCATCAACTGGAGAAGTACTTGCACTTTATTAAATTAGTGATGGGAGAAAGGAAATGCCTAGTAGAGCTTTCTTCTATCTCAGCTTGCCAAAAATGAATTGTTATTTCCAACAGCATGCTGGACACTTTGTCTTACACAGTTTTAAATGATTCAGACAGGTGGCTTCTATCACTTCTTCAAGAAATATTTTGAAGTCCAAAAGATGTTGCTTTTCGGAAAAAACTTTTGCGATGTGTTCCCTCACTTCTTCTAGTTATCTAGTGCTCAAGGACTAAAGATGCAAAGTAGACAGAAGGCATGAAGACATCTGGGAGCTTTGTACCATCCTTTCTCTTTGCAATCCACAAAACCTTGCCTATGAGGGCATACTCTGAGGGAAACCAGAGTAACGATTTGACCCACATTTATATGTGGGATTTCATATTCTGTTTCACAGATGATTCTGGCTTATAGCAAGAGATGTAGAACTCTATGCTTACTTTTTGATATAGTCAATCCTATCAGTGAAAGAGAGAATCTAGATTTTAAAAAGCAAGAACAGTTTCTTTACCAGAGAAAAAAAATCTTAGAATTTTTAAGAAGTGACAGATCTTTCAGAAGTCCACTGTACAACACAGTGGCTTTTTAAAAATTATCTAGGGCCTTGATTAAGCAAACAGACTAATTTTTAGATAATGTCTGTAGTTCCTGTCCTTTATCCTTCTATGAAAGATTTGGAATGTTATAGAAAAGGACATTAAAAGAAAAGAAACATCAATACCCTCACTGACAGCTCTTATTTCATATTAGTAATTGTTTTGCTCTCCAAAACCATCTGGCAAAAGTTGGTATCCTGAGGATGCTAGGAGTAAAGAAAGTGTTTAATCTTTTACATCTATTAAGGATTACCCCCTACAAAAAGTAGAAAAGCAGCAGATGGTGGGAAAATATTTCAGGTAATACACCAACCTTTGGTTTTGTCATGGCAAAAAGGAGTTTTTCGGTTGATTTGTCCTTTGTCTGAGCATTGTTAACAACCAACATAAAATCATCTTGATAGCCTCCAAAAGTCATCAGACTCTTATATGTATATGAAACTGTTAATCGCTTAAAAAAGAAAACCCAAAAAACAAAACACAAAGCTATAAGCAGGTAAATGCAGGAAAAAGAAATTATGACAAATACTTCTTTAAAAAATATAATTACATATCTATTTTTCAAAATGTTGGTGTTAGACTCTTATAAATCTTGAAATTAATTGTAAACTTTGGGATAGATTCATTCATCCATTGCAGATGGTAAGATTATCACATGAAAGTTTGACCTCTGTTTCTATTCCAGGTAATTTAAATAAAAAATATTTTGAACATGTTTCAGCTCAGGTATATAATTCAAGTTATATAAGTATTGGCTGCCTTTGAGAGAAGTTAATCACAGGAATTCCACTTGGAATTGAAGCAGAGTCTAAATAAGTTAAATAGCAGAGTGTATGATTTCTAAAGGGATTTAACCCCAGGATTTCTTTGTGCAGTGATGTAATTTACATACACACAAATGAATGCTACCCAGAAATGCTGTAACTAGCTCGGCAAGTAGATAGTGTTTATAGAGCCTTCTGCAGGCTGATGCAAGCTCATTTTGCTTGTTATCTGTAGAGAGCTGCTGTACGGCTCTCCTCTCTTTGTTTTGTTTTACTAATCCTTTTTAACTACAAAGAAACATAATGAAAAGGCCCATATCAATACAATTATAAAGTTGAGATTTTAATTTTCTGAAATTCAATATTAGCACTTGATAATAGCAACATGCCATTCTATTTCTTTGCAGTATATGAATTAAAGCAAGGATCTTCTCAGGCATTGCCTTTTTATGCTGATTACCATTAATTGTTTTCTGTAAAAACTTTTATTGCAAATCAAAGGAAAATCAGCACTTAAGATGACATAATTAAATAACACTGGGTTATATTACCTGTTATTAAACAAAAATAATACAATGAAAATAACAATCTTTTTATGTAACTGCACTTTGCAGAGTGTATGTATTATGAATAATAATGGAAAAAATTAAAGTCTCCAAGAGAAGAAAATTAATGTTATTGTAAGAACTGTAACTATGGATCTCCTGACATCTGAATGATTAAAACATTAACATTTCATTAAAAGATATAAAAACTGTATCTGATAAACAAAAATGATTTTTTTGCACTGAATTTGTTACTTACTTCTATTATCAGTGCTACTATAGCAATGATAACAACATTAAAGCATTTTGAAAGGAATGAATTTTTGCTTCAAGAGAAAGACTAGAAAACTTACCATCATGGCAAATACCATCTTTTGTATGCTATGGTGGTCAGTCTCCCTGATTGCTCAGTATTAAAATCTACTTTGACCAAAATTAAAAAAAATTTTCCCTTACCATAGAGCTGTAATCTAGGATGCTTATGCCATCTTCATGTACAGCAAACCATACGAAAGACTTCTCAAGTGAGGATGTTGCTACAGGCTACAAAGAGAAATGTTCTTGAGTTACAACTTTAAAGTGAGGCAATATTTAACTGATTAATAACAATCAGGTATTATAGAGCCCTCTTCATCCACATCTTTTACGGAGACTTATGCTGGAAGAGAACCGATATAAAGGAACTGAGGTGGCTGCCCAAAGCAACGTAGGAGGCCAATGGCAGAACTAGGAACTGAATCTAATATTCTTAAGATATTCTATCTTATGCCCACTATGCTTAGTCCAATAAACTGCACAGTTTTATAAAAAAAGAAAAGAAAAAAAACCCAGGCATTTTAAAGTTCAATAGCACATATGTCTATGCATGAAAAGAGGAGTGCTGACAAGCATTTAATATACATATTTTGGGATTACCTAATAGGAGGTAAGGGAGGAAACAGCAGTTCTGTTTAACACAGTTGTTATTTGAATCAAGAGAATTAAGATACTCGTGGCTTAATAGCAACTGAGAGGCCAGCACAGGAGGGAGTACTCTAAATACCCTTAACAACATCTAGGGCTTCTGCAAGGTTCAGCTCCAGTAGTCTGTTAACGACACCTTTCCAATATTCTAATAGTTATCGGACAAAATAGGTCTGAAACGAGAAGACTGTCTCAAACTAAGATATAAGAAAATGAAAAGATACTGCCTAGATTAATAACGTGAGACAAACAATAAGTGTATTAGAAAGTTATTATTACGGTATACCTATTGCTATGACTATTACATTTCACCAGTGTATGGCTTAAACAAATTAGTAATTTGACAAGAGATTCAATCAGCACATGTGCATCACACTCATTTTCAACAAAAGATATTACTCTTTTCAAATTATATTTATATTAAAAACCCACCACTGACTCAAAAAAGTTTCTTACTTTTGCTGCAAACAATTTAGCACCAAAGAAGGACCATTTTCTGGCTACAGTGAGATAAATGCGCACACAGTCTGCAGTACTGTGCCCCCTGAGAGCCATCCATCTTGTAGACAATCGCTGACAAAGCTGTCTATTGAAATGAAATATGTAATTTAGTTATTGAAAGGAATTTAAATGCTTACCCATAGCAAGTTTAATGAGCAAAAAAAATCAATTTGTTAAAGTGATAATTTAAGTTAATGCAACAACTATCACTTATACAGTATTAAATACATCCAAAACAACATTTAATATTTTTATGCACATGAAAATGACAAAGTATCTACTCATTTCTGCGACATTATGATTAAATATTGATGTAGCAGTAGCAGCATAAAGGGAAAAGTCTAGTACAGCTATTAATGTGTCTCTACAGATAATCAATCTACTTTTATCAGTACTCAACAGCAACACCAGTTGTCATTCTGAAAGTCTATCTAGCTTAGCACCTATCTTTACCTGTGGCTAGCAGTAGATATGGAAGATATTCTTTCTCACTGCATCTGGGGGCTGCAACGAAAAGGGGTGGTCCTGATGCATGAAGCATTCACATTGGCTCTTTTCTTTTGTGGCCCCACAGTGAGTTGGTTCAGTAAAATGATCCTATGGAAAATTAATTCTCCAAAAAACCCAGAATACCTTTCTAGCACATTGACTTGCAGGAATGACTCACTCTGCAAGCCACAAGATCATTAGATCCAGCCCCCAAAAAGGGAGGGGGAATGTGTAGCAAAGGAAAACTCTTTCAGCTGCAGCTCACTCTTACAGGAATTTTATGAAGACAAACTGCACCCTTAGCAAGAGGACAAGAAACAGGGCAGGGACAGTGTGCTACTTCCTCTGCTATGGACTTCCAGCTTCTGGCAATTGGTAGCTTAGGGACTACTTGAATAGTTTAACTGATGTTTAACATATCCTCCATGAATTAGTCTAATCTGTTACCACTTACACTTTGTTCTTTGAAATTAATTGCATAACTTTCTACTTGTTGTTTGTATACTTTTGCAAGTACCTGTTATCTTTTGAGGATGTAATAATGTTACTTTGTGCATAGTTTTAAACTTTCTCAACCCTGTAGTAAAGAATAAGGAAAATACTTGTGTAATGTTTATTGGACTTCAATAATCTCGAACACTGACTTTGGAAGGCTTGTTACACTATTCTGCTATTCTCTATGTTAATAGGTGTTGAGTGAAACGTCCTCTAGGTTATTCATTTTAAATTAAGTGAAACATTACCAAGTTACTGTACTACTGGTTTGACTGGCCCCAAGGGATTGTGTGTTTGAGTAGCAAACACTCAAACCAGATCCCCATGTCTTTTATTTTCAGCAGTTCTTTAGCCTGTGCACAGYTCTAATTTAGCTTTTCTCAGTAAGAAAAATAAGAACTGCAAAATGTCTGGGTTTTGTAACTCTGTGTAGTAACTTATCTGTTTTAAAAGTTCAGAGGGTTTTGCTGGAATGCATACTTAATGATGGCACTCTATTTTGATGAGAAATACACAGATGAAATGGGTCCTTGAATTCAGTAAGAATATCAGTTTCAAAGACAGCTCTTGGCAAATATGGCATAACATTAAGTTGTATATAATGATCATTTTAAAATTCCTTATTTTATCTCAAAATTTTTAGAGAATCTAAATAGTAAAATACATCTTACCTTAATTGTTCCTCTGAACAACCATGCCTATATCTCTTAGGATAGAACCTCTCCAAAACTTGTTTTAATGTGTGATTGGATTTAGATTGGGAAGTGACCTGCCCTGCTGGAGTTGAGAAAGGCCTTTCAAAATCTCCAATCTCTATCTAAGGGAAAGACCATTGAAAAGAAGGTATTTGTTACTGCAGAGTAATTTTGTAGGTGGATATTAGATAACTTTTCCTATATCTTACTAAGTAGAAAATGAAAAGCGGTTTGTCAGTTAACATATATTTTCACTGATATAAAAGTCATGTAAATCATTTTATTTTTACTTATTGAAATTTACCATGCAAAAAAATAAATATCAAGTATAAATTATACAAATATAAGGTACGAAACTTTCCAGTTCTACTCCAAAATTGCTAGATCCTCTGCTGATATAAACCAGTTTAGATTTTTTGAGTAACACCATCAAATAACTTTCTCAATAACTTCCCCTTGAGTCTTTAATTTTTCTTAAATAAAACAGATCTTATCCGGACCATGTCTACTAAARGAGTTTTAGGGTTTGATTAAACAGCTGTTCCCATTGTGTACTAACTTGCCGAAATTATTTAAGGAATACGGAATGAAGAGGCGACACATGATTATATGATAGCTGATCAAAGAGGGCCTGACTACAAAGGATGTAACAAATGTTTTATCCATACTGATGCCAAGAGCAGTGTATGCCACAGAGGGTTTCCCCTGAAGTATAGAAGTTAGCCCTGCACAGCCTCCAACCCAATCTATTTCTTGTGTTGTCAGGTCTAAAAGGCAGAGGTCACTGACTATCAAGCAATCCTGGACCAGTCGCTTAATTTGTTTAAGTTTTTGGATCTGTAAAACTGCTGTGTGAGTCATTATTTTATTATTATTAATTCACAGATTACCTGTGCTAAAAGAGCTGTCAATTCCATTGCCAGTTCTTTGTTTACAGGGAAAAGTCCATTGACTATTTGATCATTTGTCTGATATACTAACAGCAGCTTCTCTCTGTCTGTCTCCCCATGGACTTGAACTGCAAAGTAGAGCCTACAGAAGACAGAAAGTTATTAAACAGAGAAGATAGGGGAAATGCATTAGCCATGACAATTAACAGTATCTGCTTTGAATGTGACATGTTTATGTCAGCATCAAAACACATTATCAGAGCAACACCTATACTTAAACCAGTGGGTAAATACTTAATTTCACTTTGAGTTCAGTGTAGCCTCTCTTTTTTAGCAACCCTGCTCACATCTTATGAGGTAGAAAAAATTAACTATCGTTTAAGAAAAAATTGTTCCAGTTACACCCATTTACTATTTCTGTTGCAAGCTCTGAGTCAGCCAGTATTTTTCGGATGAAGAAACTCCAGAAATTAAAAAAAAAAAAAATCCTTAGGACAAAGCAGAGAAGTTACAGTTGCTATTACAAACCTATTTTTATAAGTAAGGCGGACGGTCCTTGTGCCTTCACATTTCCCAGGATGTTGTTCTTTGGAGGCTTGCTCCCATTTTGAAATAATGTCACAGATCTAGAAGGAAAGCAATACAAAGCTGACTTTTGCATGTATTCATCTTTCAAAAAAGCAACTTTGAATGAAATTGTCTACTTATTTAAATATTCTTTCCTTATGACATATCAGAAACTTAAATAGCTTGAATTTTTAAACCTACTGACAGATAAATTTTGCTAGCAGTTCTTAGTTGCAGTGTTTAATAACCATTTTTTCTGTTGTTTGTTTATCCTTCTACACACACATTAACTTTGGAAATGAGCCATAAATGCTTATATGGAAAGACCAGGTACTTAATGTAGCAGCAGCCAATGAATATGTAATTATACAGAGTGAGTTATATAATTAATCGAATGCTTTGATCTCAGCCTTTTCTTTCTGCTGCACGCTGGAGTTTTTGAGGTCCTTTGTAGGAACGATTCGTTATAATGTTTGCACGAAGTTTGTTATATTGCAGGAAGAGTGCTTTCTGACAAGCGGTGTACGTGCACGGGTGGGCAGATGGGGAGAAGGCAGCACGGTGGCTCTGTGAGCCCTTCTGGACTCAATGTCACCATTCTTTCATAAAAGAGCCTTTCTGGAAGCAGTAATGTGAACGGCTTCCAAAGGAAGTTCCAACCCTTGCATTTGCCAAGAAAAGAAGTAATTTTTTTTTTATGTTTTGCTTTCCATATCGTAATTACTTGTGGTGGGGGAAGAGAGCTGATCGTGATGACCTGCTTGTTTGTCACTAAGGCCTGGATGTACCTTCCCTTATGACTCAAAGTGCAGCTGTGAACATTGGCCAAAGGCTGCAAAAGGCTACTTGACAGAAGCACAAAGAGTTCGTTATTCATTAGTTGCTAAAAGGCCTGGAAAATATCTAATATTTTACTAAAACAGATTATATTGCATTTTGCCAATGCTTATTGCAAATCATTTAATTCTAGTAGTAGGGGGAACTAAAACTTCAGAATCCAGAACAATAAACCAACCATTGGAAATTTCCTGAACTGAACCCTATTATTCTGTATTTAGATAAGGAACCCTTTCTTTCTTCCTCCCCAGGATCCCTGCCCCAGTATCACGGACTTTTTGGACTTCAAATGGTCATCTTTTGGGGCTATACCAGAAATGCTAACTGACATCTCTAAATGCACATTGGACTGCAATTGCTTTTTCGTTTTAAAGAACAGCAATTAGTAACAGGTTACTTTCTTAACTCCAGCTGTTCCTTCCATGACTAGTATCCAGTCTCTCAGGCAAAGCTTTCAAATGTATTTCACTGAATGAATTTCAGCAATTGAAAAAATGGTAYTTTTTGATCTTTCCTTTTATGTTATGAGAAAAAAAACTAAAGGACAGTTTTCAGCTTGGTAAATGTTTTCCTTTACATTGTCAGAAGAGAGCTCTGTAAAATGAAGATATTTTGTTGTTTTATATGCAGAGCTCATTAAAGGCTCTTGTTTACCTTGATGTTCCCTTGAAGACAGTGCTCTATATCCTTGCCAGAGGGATCATCAGAAAATAGTGCAAATCCTGACTGAGCTGGTTTCCTCATTCCTGTATCCTGGTTCAGGGTGTTCAGAAATTCCTCCACTGTGGTTGAGGCATCAAAGCCAACAACCTAAAAAAAAAAAAGCAAAACATTTTTTGCTGTCAAACTTAAAAAAMCCCCTAAGATTTTGAAGAATGATAATATACCTCAAGAATAATAATGGGCATAGAATAATGGGGATAGAAGACCCATTCCATCCCCTGTGAATAGCTTATTCTCATTGGAACTTTAAAATTTCCATTAAGGGTTTGGAAAAGAGTCAAGATTTCTACATATGAAGTCAATTTAGTGGAGTTTCTCTGCATCAAAAAATTTACTAACCTCTCAGCAGATTGTACCTAGTGCATTTTGTTTATGAAATGAAAGGTCACTAACAAAATGCTTTTCTTTCAATTTTTTAATTTCTTTGTTTATACTAGTTTTTTTTGCATTTGCTACACTTGAATTTATTCAACAAAAAGCAGTCTAGTATCTGAGATTTTGTGGCAAACACCACTTAAAAAGGAGGAAAATTATAATTTCCTACACTTTTCAATAGGATGATGAAACAAATGAGATTATTAATCATTTTTCATGATGTGCAACTTCAGAAGGATATTAGATTATCTTCCTATTGGCAGATCTGAAATATTTTGTGGTGTTGGGTCAGTACTATATAGGTCAGTAACATATATAGCCTTCTAAGATTTGTTTCCCCAATTCTAATTTTTTTGTCTGAAACACTAATGTATTAGCATTTTAGCATGCTGTTCACTTAAATCTCTTTTTGAGGGCTTTTTGCTGTATTTGGCATATTGAAGAAGGCATTTTACTCTTATTGGGAAAGAAATATCTTGAAAGATGGATCTTGGAAATTCTTCTATTTTGGGCTTCTCGGGGTGGAAATTTAAACAGTACTGCTGAATCTAGCTTTAGAGATGAATACAGGAGTTTTAGATACCACTGTAAATGTTTTTTTACTGAAGAATGTTTATCCCACTGAAGTAATTTATTTTTTAATTACATGTTTTCATAGCCCTTGGAAGAATGCATTTTTGATCAATAAATAAATAACTAATGAGCAGTTGTTTCTTTTTTATTTTGAACTTCAGTTTTGAAACTTTCTAAAAAGAAGATTTAAATACATTTTGATTTTTCTGTTTTACTGGACACACTGATTAAAAAGGCATAGAGAAAAAAAGAGTTTTTTTCTGTGATAAAAAGATTAATCAATACAGTTTTGATTTCATTTTAAAAGTCATTTTCTATCTAGGAATACTGTAAGTTGTTAAAGATCTGTTTTCAGCCAGCTCCCACTGTTAGAAACACAAACCAGGACTTGAACCAGTATGCATGGAAGTCCACAGAAAGTTTCCTACAGGCTTTGACAGATGAAGCCAAAAAAGAGTTAAGAATGAAGCTGTGTTTGTTCTGTAACAAATCTAGTTATCCTTCAGTGAGTGTTAATGTGAGTCACAGATGTGCTTTCAGGCCTTCAGTGACATATTTGACTTTCAAGATTTCTGATGAAAGGAATTTAGTACCTTCCTCTTTTCTTCAATCATCTAATTCATTCATCTGATGGTCAGGTTAAATAAGAAACAGAACTTTAATATTTCACGTTCTTAAGGTGTTTTTTTTTCTTTTAAAGGAATTTTTTTTTCCAAACCTCTACTCTTCATTGGTCAAGTATGATTCAAGTACTTTGTGCTTTCCTTTGCTAACACTGGCACAGGATAAAACCTGAGCCATATTTATCTTAACACTTATAATTCTGTTTCTGATATATTGCTCCATGAATTTGCTAATAGCATGTGGTTGGGACAGCTTAGATTTTGTGCTATACTTGGCATTACCTGATATATGCCATTCATGAAATGAACTGGAATGCTAAAGGGCAGGGAATGGTGGTAGGGATTTCTCAGAAGGGTTGAAAGGATTTCCATTCTGGAAGGTCTGGCTTCTCGGTCTCCGTTCTGCTGGGTACGGTCTACGCAGCGCTGACAATATATTGCATATTTCCCAAATTCAGTCCTGTGACAGAAAAGGAGATATAAAGCATTTCTTGTGGACTGACTGAAAGGACAGTAAACTGTGAGTAAATCCCTCAGAGAAGCCAAATGGGAGGAGTACAAAGATTTCACTGAAAGATTTCCAACACATTTTTTCCATGTGGATTTATAAGGAGAGTAAGTCCACAAGTCCACTGAGACCAAAAGAGTTGTGCTAAAGATGAACACGGCTCAGAGTGTAACTGCTCTATTTTGGGTTTCATGCTTTTGCACCACATAGCCAGAATTCCATAGCAGAATATTTTCCAAAACAAAGGATAACTTTTCCAAATGATGCACAGAAGTAACATGTACAATAGTTTAGTGGCACTGGAGCACAATTCTATTAAGGTGTATTTTAACATGTATGTCAAGTTCTTAAACATTAAATAAAGACTGAAAATAAGGTATTTAGGAAAGATTAGCCACCTAGCTGGTTAATAATATTCTGGCGCACCTGGAATCTGCATTCTTCTTTAAATGAAGTTTAAGAAGCCAAAGGAATGGGTGCTGGGGGAGAAAGAGTCCAACACAGAGAGCCAAGAGCTGCAAGCCCTGGACAAAAGGAAGACATTCACTGTTTTAAACATCTTATAAAGTAAGACTTCCTGTGGTTGCTGGCCAGCAGTGCAGCTTACTGTGCCAAATCAAATAATAGACAATTGTAAATTGGAAGAAAAAAATAAAACAGAGAAAAAGCTGAGTAAATGAGGATGTTACCTCATCAGAAGGCCAAAAATGCTCTCTTTCTATTTACTTGTGTAAATACAAACATGTTTTACAGCATGTTTATTTGGGGGCTGGAAATGGGAGAGTAGGTCAGAGAGTGGGAGAGAGTTTGTATAAAGAACAGTTAATATACAGGATAAAAGTCTTAAGGCTGCAAGGTCAAGCACTAAGAAATGAGGAGAAGCCTGTGCAATTTTAATTCAGCTCTCCTTTTCACATGCATTATGATATAACCCATAAGATGTCTTCCTCCTACCAAATGGATAGTAACTATTGAACAAATAATTGTTCAATATTTTTGGTGTATTCTCATAGTTCAGAATGTATTTACAAGCCTCACTTAATGCACACTACTCTCATGTACTCTGGGTATAGACTCACTAATCTTGCAGCTACTCTTCTCACTGTTGTACCAATGGTTCAGTTCAGAATTTAGAAAACAGGGTTCTACTACCTGATGGGCAGTTTAGTTTATCTGACTTGCCTGGTATCAAACAGAAATTTGACAGCACAGCCACAGATATACCCTATCATTAGATACTAGTAGTTTGTTGGAAAATGGCATCAGCTTTGTTTCAGGAAGACACTGTGGTAGTAACAAGTATGGGAGACTACAGCACAATTTAGTTAATAACTCAGGACTTAAAAAAATTGTGGGAGGCTACAAATATTTTACTGAATATATTAACACTTATAATCATGACAGTGATGGCAATGATTTATTTATCAGTACAGAGGGAAGGCCTTACTAGTGGTATAAAAATAACAAAGGACTACAGTTACTTTAAACTGATCAGCTGTATGTAACTTGAGTGTGTACTAACTGACATCGACATGCTATATCTGCCATGAAAGCTTTTTGGGTGTGATGCATATACTGGCCACACCCATGATATGGGCAATTTCTAGATAATACATATGCCTACTGGCCATATCCTACTTTCTTTGGTAAGTTTGAGGAGAAAAATGTGTCTATGACAAAAGCCTTAATATGGTAATTTCCTTTCTCATTTTCTGATTCATCTCCAAGTTCTGTATGTATTGCTACATCGCATGCGCTATTGTTCCAATTCTGTTAATGCTACAMAGATTATAGAGTACTGTCTTTCCTTTCAGTTTTAATTCACTTAGTTATAACACATTTGGATACCAYTGAATAACTGGCAATGGACCAAGGTGAAGAATTACAAGTATATATGCATTATCTGGCATGTAGGATGTGTGCAGAACAGCATGAGACAATAAAAGATGACATCTATCAAAAAAACTGGGCATATCTGAGATGCCACAGCAGGGCTCCCTACAGCTTTTTTTGCACATGTCTGTAGCCACGTCTCATGTGGTTTAGTCTGCCACACTTCCTGATGCAGCACCTATCTTAAGAAAGATGCAGTAAAAGAGAGGAGAATTAGGTTCCATATATTATGTCTTACTTAATGCTTTGCTAGAAGGTAGCCAATTGCATGTCCAGCCTTTAAAAACAAGATGTTCTTTCAGTTCTTTATCTGATTTTAAGTAAGCAGAAGCGCAGATCCCTCTGCCATTGCAAACTGTCTCTGCAGTTCCTTCACTGCTGTTGTAATAGGTACCATTAAGACAAATATTGGGTTACCTGTATCGGTCCTGCCTGGTTTTGTGGATGTCGACGTCTAGTCTGTTTAATAAGCTGGCAACAGATCTCATTCTGAAGTTCAGGATGTGTGAGGCAGATCTGCAAAGCACTTTGGGCCAAAGATACATGGTAATCAATGGCAGGAGAGTCAACTGCGGCATTTATAAATAACTGGCAGGTCTAGATATAAAATAATAAGTAAGTGAGTTTACATACGAAGCTGCAACAAATCTTTTAGAGGTTTTGCATAATAGAAATATGCTATAATTGAAGTCGCAATTAATCAGTATATCAACAGACTAAGAAAACCCTGCTGTCTCTGCTAAAAGAGGTGAAAAACGGCCAGAATGGATGAAAAGCTACACAGAAAGACTTAAGATGAAAATAGCTTTTAATAATGCATTGGTTTTTAAGCTTGGGGAAAGCTAAATTGAGGCAGATATCTAAATGGAGTGAGCTGTAGTAAGAGCTGGAACTGTTGTGGTGTTAGGAAAGTTTAAGGGCATACTAAGCATAACTTGCCCCTGTCACAGGGGTTTAAAACCCAAGGTAGACAGCTCACAGTGGCAGCCAGTATAAAACACTTCTGTGCAAATAGTGAGCACAACATGGCAGAATATGCACAAATAAGAAAACCATGACTCATAAGTATTTGTTTTGCTTCTTGGCTTTCATTGCTATTTTTACTGTGAATAAACATAACCTTTCCTATTGCCAGTACTGTCTTAAGAAAGTTGAGTGGTGGTAGAGCTGTACTAGAAGAAAGTTTATATATCACTTATTCCATTTAGTCTATACAATAATTCTCTTGGTTATGATATCTAAATTAGCTTATTAAAACAGGTGCTTAAAGATGAATTTTCGAAGTATATAAACAAAATACAAGAGATGGATGGAAAGTTAATCTGTTTCTAGTCTATCTGAAAACAACGTGGATGCACAGGACCAATTTTATCAGCAGTGAAATAACTGAAACATTATTTTCTCTGTCTCTAAATCAATTCTCTACATGACTTTTAAACTGATTTATACAAGGTTTTAATAAAGGTTGCACAAACCATCTTTTTCTTATTTATTTTAGGCAAATGTCTGTGATTTGAATTAGGTCTGAAATACACTTCAGAATGTGATTTCCAGATAGACATTGGTTTATTATTATGAGGGAAGTATCAATTTAAATTTTCATGCTGCAGGACTGCAGAAAATAAAATGGAAGTGCTTTAAAGTGCTTCAAATGTTTCGGACAAACAAGCTGGAAAGTTTGTCTACAAGTGACCGTGACTGAACATATAGTGCTTGTCTTTAATTCCTTTCTAGATCCTGACCATTACATCAAAATTCTCAAGACAGTTCATGCTGCAGGGAATCTGTGCAGTCTCTGTGGAGACAGTTCATTTATCCAAGCACTATGCCTTCCAACTTGTAATGTATTGCACAGAGTGTAATGTACAAGAAAATGCGCATTCTGTAATGCAATGTACAGAAAAACAAGAAACAATATATTTTTTTCTCTGAAATAGACTTAATTACATTTGGTTAATGTTCAGGAGTGGTTTTACTTGGGTGAGCATAGGAGAGGAGAAGTAAGGTTAATGGAACTGCAGCACCCTCCTTCTCATAGTTATCAACCATCTGGCCTTTCACCAGGAAAGATAAAAGGTCTTATCTGCACACAAAGATGCTCAAGAAATTAGCTGATGCACAGCAGTTATGAATTACTATATCTCTTAATCATAAAGCCCCTTCACTACAGCTGTGAGATATACCTATGTGCATTTTTAAAGGTGTACGAAAATCTTTAAAAGTGAATTTATAAAACTGTTGTGAAATACTTCCAAGAATCTTACTCTGTAATATTTTCTCTATTTATATTACTAGAACACAAAATTATTATTTTTCATTTTGTTTCAGTCTTTCAAGACTGAATTGCTACTCATATGAAGAATGTTTTCTTTTTATAAAGAAGGACAGTAGAATCTCTGCCTTCTATCTCAATTTGAATCAATCTATGACTGCTTATATTAGAAAAATTGGCTTTGTCTAGTTTTTCTTCAGATTTTTAAAATATCTTCTGCACTATAGCTGATTAGAAAAGTCTACAACAAAACTGTAACCTACCTTTGTTCTTACTGAAATTTGACTGACTTTGGTGAGATAGTGTGGGGACATTCTGCTACTGTCTGTCCACTAGTTAGTTTAGTCTCTCCACTAAGGATAAGGGAGTAAACTTCTCTTTTCAGATCTGTTGAACATCTCTAGTAAGCCAAAAATATGCACAAAATTAAAAAGGCATTTACTATGGTTTTACCTTAAATAATTTAATTGCTTCAGTTTGCAAGGCCTCTGATGGTAATGTTGTAAGAGGGGAAGCAATTCCTTCTTTGCTGTGGCAAAGTGTAGGATGTCTCCAAATCTGAGAAGCTGAATGGATAAAATACATGTTTCTTGCAATTAATAATTCAGTCTAGTAAATTTAAAYTTTGGCTCATCATTCAAAGAGAAACAAAACGTTAGACAAGCTTTAGCAACAAGCTTCATAGCTCAAGGATCATTTGGCTCACTGTTAAAGCATTGATAATTCTGGAGCGAATTGAAGAAATAAGTATACCTTTAACATCAGAACACTACTTTTCTCATTTGACATTTCAGGGCCAATTTTGGTAATCAGAAACAACTGAAATGTAAATTTTATTATTATTAATTTTTAAAGGCTCTAGTATCTTTAAAGACTGCAAGCATCTGACTTACCATCTAAAAGGCGTTACCTTCAACATGGCAGCAACTTAACACCTAATTAAATAGTGACTCAGGAAGAAGATATGGCCCCAGATAGCTGAATGTCTTCTAAAACCTCATTAGATAGATTCAGAAGGAAAGCAAATATCCATCTAACCATTTCTTTTAGCAAGTACCTATTCTTTTCACAGTTGCAATTTTTCTTGAAACATTTGGTCCAATATCTTTCTGCAGACTTAATTACTTAATATTCTTCCAGATTCCACACTTAAAACTTTTGAACTCTTACATGTATTAGAAGAGTCCAAACTGTTAAATCAATCAGCTTCTGAGAATATGGATTCTTCCCTAAGATGTCATTCCCATCCACAGACTGAACTATTTCCTAATTTTATGACATTGCTGCTTGAAATGGTACAGAGGTCACTTTAACAGAAATACTTAGTTATTTGAGTCTGTAAGAAAAATAACAATACATTTCGACTTCAGTTTGCTTGGTTCATCATGATTCATAACCCAAGAATAAAATACTCTTATTTTGTATTTAATGAAAGTCTTCCAGATTCTTTGGGATCCAATGTGGTATTTTTGTCAATGATGGCATTAACTGAATCTCTTGCCTACCCAGGTGCTTCTTTTCACAACACTTGCAACAAAGAAACTATCTTTAGATCACTAATACAACTAACTAAAATCAATCAYTATGTTCAAAAATTATTGTGGGAGCGGGAGACAGTCACACACAGGCAATATAATCAAATGAACCATGCTGTCTTAAGAAACAAGAGCAAAAATTCTTATGCTTCTGTGGGTACTGGGTTTTTTGTTTTGTTTGGTAAAGCGAGCTCTCTCACTCAAAATTGTTGCATCTCTTCACACTTTACGTGTGCCTAAGTCCGTCTGGACTGAGTATAGCAATATTGAGAAGATATATTGCCGYGGTAGAGTCATCTCCCTCTCCCTACACTATGACTTCTTTGAGCCTTGCTATACGATGGGGTCAATAAGGATTCTCAGTGAGGTAAAGCTCCTGGGTATTAAATCAGTTTCTTTCTGCTGAAACTCACAACTACACCCTATGTGGCAGTGGAACCTGGCTTCTAAGTTTAAGTACCTCTATCTCAAAGACTGAGAATGCGTCTAAAAGATTGCTGGCTACTTTTTGTTACAAACTGTGAGATTATTCAAAATAATAAAAGTTCTCAAGACCTGTTCCTCTAATGTCTAGGAGGTTTTGCATGAGAATAAGGAATAATTATCTGAGTAAGAGTGTGCAAGACAAGTCCTCAAGGTGCCGGCACAGAACGTCAGTGAGTCTGTCAGTGACTTGTGCTTAAAGAGTCAGAATTTGAGAACCAGTTTCTTGCAGACAAGGGAACAGCATTTACTGTGTTTAAAATCCAGAGCAAAGTGGGAGCAAAATCTATCTGGTGAATATTAGCACTGCTCCCCTTTTGAAGTTACCAGTCTATCCACAGCAGCATGGGATGTGACAGATGGCAGTTTTGGGGGGAGGATTAGTATAACATTAGGATGAGCTGTCCCCAGAGGTGAATTAAAAGAGGCTTGAGTCTTCCTTTTAGCACAGGCATATTGAAGTATATTTCCAACTGAACAGACTTTGGTGTTCAGAACTGTACTAACACTTGCTGTAACTCAAGAGGTTATACAAGAAATGTGAATTCTAAAACTTTCCTAAACAAAACCATATAGTACACATAGTTAAGGAAAACTTGGTAATATGGGGTCTATATTCTTCCTTTACGACACACTTTTTCTGCGTAGTATAAGGGATCAGAATTTGGAAATGCAGTTATATACCTAGTGGTATATAGTGGCATTTAAAAAAAAACACTATATCAAAGGGAGTCGGGCATCTATTAACTTTTCCAAATTATTTTGGTGTGTTCTACAAATACTGTTCTGAATTCTGACCTCAAGTAGAAATTCCATTCTCACTGATTTCAAAGTCTTACAGAAACAAGGCATAGATAGTTGTATTTATTCATGAATAGGCATAACTTTGTTAATGGTTTTGTTAATGATATTTTAGAATAGAGATTCAAAGTCCTGTCACTCCTGTTGAAAGTGTTTCACAAAGCAGGTTAGTGTCAGTAGTCCTGCTTTACAGAGTGGATAGCTCTGCTGGTGTAGAAAGAAAGTCATCAGAAAAGTAAACCTACCAAAAAGGTTAATGGCTTTACATTGACCAAAAAAAATCTAATTCCACATATATGTGTTTATTAAAAGATCTGGAAGGTATGCCTAATACTATAATTTGTAGTGTTTTTATTACAAAAAAATGTTTTACAAACTTAGGATAAATATTATCTGAACTTCATAAGTATTAAAAGATTAGTATGTTGAAACAGAAAGAAAGAAACTTACTGGTATCACCTTCCGTATTTAATAATTTGCAAACAAGTTGTTCAAACTCAGATCCAACATTTACACTGGTACTTCCAGCTGCAACTGTCAGATGATAAAGCCATGTGTCCTAAAATAGAAAAACACAAAGCAGCCCACTCATTTGTTCCACCAGATTCTCAAGAGCATTAAAAATAGTGAATGTCACTTTTTGTAGGAATTAAGTCAGAAGTTGAATGTTGGAAGGAGCTCCTTCATTGAGATTTTGCTCTCAACTCAAAACATTGCCATATGCTCCTGCTGAAGCCCAGAGGAGTTGCCCTTTGTTTTACTTTCGCACTTGTACTGATGCTCACCCTATGTTACAAATATGAAATGAGGAAGACTGAACAAGGCTCTCTTCTTTCTTTTCCCCTCAGAAATCATTGCTAAGTGATGCAGGGCGTTCTCACTTTCCTCTTTAGAAAGCTAATATAAACGTCTTTTTATCACTGCCAGATCCTGATAACCTTGGGCTTAAGGTCAGGAATCACAATGAGGTCTACGAGATTACTTAAGAACAATCAAGCAATAATAATAAAAATGTTTTTTAACCATCTATCTCACTTCACTGATGGAAGTCTTCCCTACAGTTAGTCTGTGAATTTAGTTATCARGGAAAATGGAAAACATTATCCCAAAACTTCTCAGGAAGGTCTGCTAAAGGTCTGTCTGCAAATCAGTGAAATGTGAGCTAAATTATCAATTTACAGCATACGTTCTGCACCATCTCCTTATGTAGGCAAGCCTGGATATTTCTGGATATTTTAAAAAGGATTACCTGTGTTAGCACCGGTTCTCAGACAAATTTGGATCAATGTTCATGAAGCAGGACCTTCTCTTTGCTTATTATTTCAAACTACAAGGTAGATGGCATACCAAAAAAAGTAACTTGACTCCAGTTGCCCTTTCCCCCTCCCCTCCTCTTTAGGAAATGTTCATATCACAGTACCATATTCACAGACATGTGATTTAAACTCGATAAAAAAGTCCATTTATTACCTTCTCATGTTTGGATCCTATAAGAAGATAAGTGGGTCCTTGATCTTTGGGATGGATAACAACAGTATAATGTGTTGATAATAAAATGTGGCCACTAGCCTCATAATCTTCATCGGAATCACATGATCTATCAACTTCTTCAACCTTAGCCTCCCAAAGCTTGATTTGACCAAGAGGAAACTAAAAATAAATATCAGAAGTGGTCAGAGAGCAAATACTTGCTTTAGGGCACACTAATTTTATATCTCTAATTCTACAAACAGAAATAAAAATGAAACTGCCATTAATACCCATTTATATTTATTTACAACCTGCCAAGGAATGCCAGATAAACCAGCTGTCATAAACAGCAGAAGCAGAATGATATGTGCCAAAGTCTGAGAGTGAGCAAGACTATAATTCTACTTGCAGGTCTGCTTCTCTATCCAGTTAATGCAATAAATCTGTGTTACAGGGAGATAGGTAATTCTTCAGAATTTCCAATCCAGTTCCAACTAAAATTTCCCAGTGTCAAGCCTGGGACCTTAATCATAATCACTGCTTTGAGAGGACAGCACTGTACTGCTACAGTATGTAGATTTGTCCATGCTATGCTGTAAGTTCAAAAGGTAAATTTTTGGTGTGGTGGACCTTCTCAGTTGGTTTCATTCTCCAGCTTGACAGACCACAGTACTTGAGCCTGATGTTGTATATATAGTTATGATCATTTATCAGGAAATATTCTATACAAAAAGCTGTTCAAAGGGAAATTTTCATGGAAGTAATTATTAAGTACCCAATATGAACAGGAAAACACAAAGAACCCCAAAACAGCATGCCATCTTCACAATTGGGTGACAGGACTAACAGAGGATAACAGTCCTTGCTGGCTATTTTACAGAAAGGTCTCTCCCTTCCTACAGCATCACTGCTCTTTCTCTAGCCATTCAGGCATCGGGATGTTCAAGAGAGTCTTATTTAATGGTGCAGTGAAGAAGGCTTGACTGTTGTTCCTGTATTGCTTGTGATGTCCAGTAATGCTTAGTGATCTGGGAGAACGAGAGAGGATATGTTTCCCTTTGGCAAAATGGTGGTTGGTCACTACTGCAACTAGATTCTTTCCTGTGACATGTTCAAGTGTAAACCTGAAAGAAATGGTCTTAAAATATCGGCAACAGTGAAACGCACATGAGGTTGACTCTTAGCTTCTCAGTAATACTATTTAAAAATTGAAAATGTGTGTGGAGAGTAGGTGGCAAGTTTGACTCAATCAAGAGTGGGTTTCCTGAATAGTGATTTGATAAGGTGAGTACTTAAGATAGTTATTTTGAAGAAAGCATTGCATAGTGGTGGCTTTTTACTCCACGGATTAAAGATGCATGTGGTGTTTTGTATTTTCTATAGTGCTTCTGAAACATTCAACTTTTTGAAAGGATAGATTCTGAGAATCAAGAGATGCCATTTCAGATACAAGTAGTCAAGACTGACTTATTCACTAAGTGGAACAGTTTAACTAAAACACAGGAGGCTGATTTTTGAATATGAATTCCATTTTAAAAGGAGTCCACTTAAACAGATTCCATTACTGTATAACCACTGCAGATTGTGTAATCTATTTCTGCACACTCACATTCACTTACAACAAATATGTTTTTAATTAGTAAATTCTTGAATATTAAAAATGAACTAGCTTTGGAAAACTTTGCTTATGTAGTATTTTAAAAAACAGTTTCATTCCTATTCTATTACAAGCTTGTAAATTAGTTTCAATTTTGCTTTCAAAAAAAGCAGTAAAACTTGTTCCAAATGTGAAGGAAATATTCATGAAAAGCCAGCAAATTTCTTAGATGTTTCTGAAGGGCTTGCTAACAAACAAAATCTTCAAAGATAAAAAAGTGTAAATTCAGATACTTTAAAAATAGAGATTTCTTTATAGGCAAGAAATGCAAGTTAATTTTTAGTGTCCCTGTAAAATGAGTTAGAGCCCAATACTCTGAAATAACATTTGTCTGATTCCCTGGCCCTGTATTACACTTTCAAAGACTAATTAAAATAAAATACTCTGAAGGATGGTTATTGCTAACAAATTTATCTAGCTCTAAATACAAGCTTTAGTTGAATGTTTAAAAAGTGACTTAAAAAAAAAGGACAGGATAACAAAGGGAATAACTAGCTTGATTCAGAGACTATGAATTACTGGGTCCAATAAGACTATTTGGAGAGATTAGCGGTAACAAGGGATATTTTCTCTATTTTTTTAAACTGTTTTAATGGCTCAGTGGAGTTTTGCCATTTTGTCAAACATCAACTGTCTGTTTGGCGGAGCTAGGTAATAAGTGTATGAAACAAACATTCATAATCTCAGGGGTATTGACATGAAGAATTCTTGTATACTTCCCCAAGATCGCTTTCCTGACCAATCTCCGTGGTCAAGACGCTTGTTGATGACACAATACAATGCCTTGGGAGCAAGACACAAGAGGTAAAAAGCGTGTCTAGGAAGTATCCTTTTACCATCCTCAGTAGGTAAATATTCTGGAAATATTAGGACTGACAATATTCAGAAGTGTGAGTAGAGATCCCGCAGTCAGGTGGGTTCTTTAGGTCAGGCCCAAAGTGGAGGAGCCAAGTCTTGCTCTTCTTAGCTCCTGGTATCCTATAGGATATTGGATGTTGTGAGGGCATCTTAATGCCGAAAGGATCCCATTTCTTTCTTTTCTTGCTTCAAACAATCTTTTCCTAAGTTTCAGAAATCATTTGCTCTTCCCATTCTCTTGCCTCCCTCCATCTCCATTTCTGTCCACCTTTTCAGCTGTAGGCAGTGAGCTCTGTTTCCGTAATTCTGGCRGGTAATTGGAAAGGATCCCCCCGCAACTACCACCACAGTGTAATAAACTCTCTGTGGTCTGCTAGGCTTTTTTGCCCTTATTGCAGCATTGTGGAGGCACAGTGACAAACAGTGAAGAACAGGATTTGGGAGTCAATCAAGGCATAAAAAGAACATTTAATTTATTGAGATTTGCAGTCACTGCCAGCTGCAAACATACATTAAAAAGGTCATCTTCCAGAAATGAATGAGGGYCAGCTCTTTTCTGATGAGTCTCTCACCTGTCAGAAAGGGAGTCCTGAACTGTCAGCTAATCGGTGTGCCCCTTTGGCTAAGGATGAGAAGATGCAGAAAATGTATTCAGTCCTGCAGGAGAAGTAGACCAATGGGTGTGCCCTGGATTACTGTCTATTAGATAGGAACCTTGCAAATTGACAGTCTGTGAAGTCTGAATGTTTGGTAATCAAGATAAAATGGGCATACATCACCCAGGCCAATCTGTATCTTACTACGACTGTAACTTGCTGTTAAAGTCTTCCCCAGTATGTAGCTTTCATTCACTGAGGAAACAAACAAGGGACCTACCTTGTCTTCTTGATTACGGAAATAATACAGAATTTTTCCAACTAGGGTGCACCAAACCCTTTTGGAGTATCCATGTTTCACCTGAAATTACAGAACACTTAGAAGCAAGCAGAGCCACAGAAATACAGATTACATTTCACGGTCTCTGAACTTTGGTGATGTTTGGAATAAATACCTTGGTTCAAATTCCTCTCCACATGAATAGACAAATGCTTGAAACTGCTTAACTCAATTACAGACRTAAGAATTAAAGCAGTAGATGCTTGGTCCAAAGCCCAGTGTGAATTTTTCATTTGGCTTTGGATCAGGCATAAAGTAATGAAAGCTGAGGAAGTAATAGAGTTGAAAACAAAAAAATCCTTTTATACAATATTCTTCTATTTTGAAATAATCTCTCCCAGTGAACAATGCTGAAAAAGAGTGCTCTACTGAAATAAAGTAGATCAATTACCTACAGAAACTTATGCATGTGTCAAAGTATCATGAAGTGCAAATGGAGAACTCAGCACAGGAACTAGTGAATCAAAAACAAAAAGCAATAACCAAATCAAATCTCAAACAACCAAAAAAAAAGTTTYGCCAAAAGCTGATGGGCTGATAGTCCTTCTGGACTGTTCACTTTGTAAAGTAGCAGGAAAGCTGTTTTGCTTGTATTAAATTTATTATAGAGTCTTTTTCATCTAGATATTATTCCTAATAAATCTGGAATAAAGCATATCTGGGGAAGATAAGTATTCCTACCTTTGTAAGTAATCCTTTCATGGTTGGCTTGATTTCAGGCCGTATGAAAAGGGGACTAGCAGTCTGTATTTTAAGAACATTCTGTAGTACTTGGATCCATTCTTCTAAGATGTTTGGAGAATCTGCAGTCAGGTAGTATGTTCGTTTTTCTGTGGTCAACTACACAGTAATAGAAAAGTCTTGAACTTTAAGAACATTATACATTCCACCCCCACAGCTTAAACTATGTAGTTTCCCAAGTTTGGGGGGTTTATTTTTCCCCTAGCACTTTCCATTAATGAAATATTTAATGACTGAGCAGAGCAGGCAGACCAATGCTTCCTAAGACCTTACCTGAAAGATTCTAGGATGAAACTCATTTATCTCCTTTCAGATAACTTCAGTCAATCCTAATGGCTGCTTCCCAAGACCACTCTCTTTATTTATATCTTTATTTAAATCTGACTTTTGTATCAATACAGGCAGGACCATCTAAGTTTAGGCCTTTCTATCCCTAGTTTCTAAAACTGAAATGATCCTGTTTCCAATGAAGGGCATTGATTAATTCCAAGTCCATACTTCCCTATTGGACCAAAGGGTCAATTTTGGGGATGAAAGAGGAAAAAAAAAAATTTAAAAACAGAATGAGAAAAGCAGGTACCTGAATTGTTTGTTTTCCATCACCCCTTTCAATGTGGCTAGATGCATTTAGCTCAATTTGACCTTGAGGTTTTCGAATTACATCACTCTGTATGGAAAGAATGGAAAAAGAAATACTTCTAAGCTACCACCAAAYAGCAATAAATAATTATAGAACTCATTTAAGCATTAATCTTGCTCAGTGCTTCCTATTTAGACATGAGTACCTTGTATGCCTCTTGAGGAACTGAGTCCTGAATTACTGTTTAATAGCTCATACACCAGGAATGCGTTTATTTTCCTTCTAACAGTCTTAGACTCTCAGTAAAAACAGGCTAATACTAAAGAGCAAATAAGTTACATGTACTTACTGGAGATTTGTAGTATAGTAATTCTCCTCCTTTAAGCACAAACCACCGTCGTTTCCAGGTCTTTACTTTGCCACCCATTTTTAATAGATATCCAGATTTTTCCAAAGGTTCCTGATTATTTAGATGTTAGATAAAAAGTAACAAAGTATGCATATATACCTACAACCCCCAGAGAAGTGTAGAAATACACACACACATATTTTAATGATTTAAAAGCACATGCTAAATAATAATTACAGTATTTTATGAGACTTTAATTTCAAGGACATAGTTTTTACAACCATCAGTTAAGATAAATGCCATGAAGGAGGGACAACTAATTAATATCCCTACTTATAATTAAAGCACATGAAAGAGAATAAATTATTTGCCCAGTAATACACAGAAGATTGAAGAACATAATATAATGACTCCAGATTTTACTTTCTAATTACTTCTATTAAAAAAAGAAAAAAATTGATGTAAATATATATATATATTTCCAAACTTTGGGGCTTAACCTACAGAACAGATACAGAGCAGTGTGATTCAGAGTTCTGCACAGACATACTTTTATTGTGAACTCCAGTAAAACAGAGTTCAAAGTTTTGCTCTGTGAGGAAAACTTAAAATAAATTATTTTCATCACCAGTCAGTTGTCTTCTGAAGTTGCCTGCCTATTTCCATTCACTATATAAAAATCTCAGAATTATCCTCCACTTTGTCTCAAATATTATAGTCTTCATACAGCTAACTTACTGTTGATATATTTTGGTATTTATAATCATAATACAGTCTGTGAGTCAGCAAGACTGAATACAGAGATTTGGTAGCATTCTTTGTATATACATACACACACGACACAAAAAAGCACACTTATTCTTTAAGGAACTACAATACTCACATTTTTTCCATTATCACTAGATGAGGAAGAGGTTTTAGGAAGTTTCTGCTCTGGCTCTGAATAGTCTGTATCTATTGAATATGCATCTGGAGGAATAGCATAGTCACTTTCTGAAGTCATAGAAGACAGAGATACACCTGAGTTAAAAGAAAAAAGAGGTTTCTCTATATTTTTTATTTATCATATCATAAACAAGTGAGATCAGAATAGCCCTGCAGAAAGAATATCTGAGCAGGATCTGCAGGCAAACACAAATATCAGCATAAATTCAACAGGAACCAAACATTTTTTTAAATATCAGCCCATCAAATTATTAGCATAATGCTAATAATTGAAGCCCATTCTCTTCACAGTTAAACTGAGTTTAAGCCACTTGGGAATGAAACAATAAATAAATGTCTTTTATACATTATCACCCTCTGTTATATTATTATACTTTTTTAAGGATGGAGTTAGTGTCATATATCATATTAATTCTCTAGAAAACAAATGCAGGACCTTTAACCAAACTAAGTGACTTTCCCCTCCCTCTTTCTATCATTGTCTCTCTTGTATCTGGATCTCTTATGCAATTGCCTGCTTAGTAAAAAGCTAATCTTAAGAGCTACTATATATTTAAGTTGTAGGTGAGTCGTAGGTGCGTGGTCTTACACTGCCATTACTATGGATTTTTATATAGACATTTTCTAAAAAATCTAAACTTCAGATTTGACAATTGTTTTTAATTTATTAGCTTTAGTCCTAGAAAAAATGCACCCTATTTTCAGTTCTAGTGAATCAACAATAAAAATTCAAACTCCTCCCTTATTCATCATAGAAATAGTTATTTTTGAACATGTGAGCATGCCCTTCGGTAAAGACTTACTTTCTGACTACTGTTCTATTCTGAAAGGTGACTCTCTAAGATTGAAACGAAGATTCCTTGTTTACTTTGTTTCTCTAATGCAATAAAAAAAAAGATCACTTTCTTCATTTCTCTGGTAAGTCACCTGGCCTTTGAGAATGAGTTCTCCTCTCCTCATGTAACATCTTTAATAATAAAGATACAGCAAGTTAACTATGCTCCTAATCAAATTTGTGATTGCCTAGATTTTTAAACAATGTGATCTCAACAAAGGTATGTACCTATGTGCTTTGCAGTTACGAAAAGTCCTCCATGCATGAAACAGTGCAAGGATGATTTTCTGAGAAGAAAACATGAAGAAGAAGAAAAGTTCTGTTTTACATACACGGATGTAAACTGGGGGTGATTCTAGCTATTAAATTAGCTAATTTACCTTTCCTGTTGTGTAAGCATGTAACGTGAGATGCATATGCAGCCACAGCACTGTTTTTTGCTCAGTGACATGGAGCTGCTGTGAAGCGGGAACCATGGGTCCTTTTTACACTAGTGTAGCAAAACTTAACTAAATCACTGGAAACAGGACAAATACAGACAAGCCCTTAGCTCTTTTCCGTCAGTGTTACACTAGAAGACAACGGTTGTAGCAGAAACCCAGTGAAGGAGGAGACCCAGGCAGGGCAGGCTACATAGCCTTGCCCTAAGGAAGCTGGTGAAGAGAGCTCCGAGGGAAAACGAATGTGGTTCATCCTGCACGACACTGCCAGGAGGCAGAGGAAACGAAACAGTGCCTCAGCACCACTTGGGGCTGGCACTGAAAAACTGCTGGTGGACCAGTGGTTATATCTCCCTGCTCAAGTGGGATGTCAGTGAAGCTCCAGTTAACTGGGATTTTAACACGCATAACTGGTGCTACTAAATAATATTATTCTGCATTTTCAAAGCAATGTACAATGGAGGATCTTAATACACTTAATGAACGGTGAACTGAGTCTCACTTGCATTACCCAGTGAAGAAAACCTCTCAGGGAGTTGATACTGTCACCCCACGAGGAAGCATTACATTTTTCTATGTACTGAAGTATGTTATTTTCATTTTGCATATGGAAAACACATAAGTGCCTACAGCTATAAGAGTTGTGTTCATTAAAAAAAGACCATTATTGGATTCAAGTGTTTCAACTAAGTCTTTGCTCAGGATCTTAAGACAGTCACTATCCTTTATTGCACGAGACGACAGAACCAAATATTCTGTAGGGGAACTTTTCCACCTGCTTCTGATAATGTTAAACTGTTACTTTGTTTTATAAACTTGAATATATGTATTTTTTCTGCTGGCAACTACTTTTTTTTAGATCATTTTACCTACATGTAGTTCAAGGTCACAGGAAATCCTTGGCGTGACAGAGAATAGATAGAATGGAGTTTTTGCTTTAAATGCAAAAGTCACTTTTCCCTCATGACAACAGCTAGCTACTAGATTAATGCCTTAAAAAGTCACCTATTATAACAGCAATAAAAAGGAAGCCATGTATAGCTGTCCTTTCTCCTGCTTAGATAGATTTGGGCTTTGACAACTGAGATAACAGCCTTGATCCTCGTTTAAGATGTTCATGTTGTTCAAGGAAGAAATCCATTTCTATGAAGATACTGCAAACTGCCTAGTTTTCCAGATTTCCCAAATGTTACTTGTTCTTACAGGTTTTGTGTACCTCGTTTCATAGCCCGAGGACTACCTGGGCCACTTCTGCTTCGAGAATCGGACTCAGAAGTCCTTGAGCTGGACCGAGAGCTGTCTTCTTCTTCAGATCCTGAAGATTCATCTATGAACGGGCTGTTGCTTATTTGAGTTGCCTTCTGCAGAAATTAACACAACATTCTTTGCAATCTTGCCTGAAAGATACCAGTCATTTCCTTCATCCTGCGGGAGAGCTCTGCTGCCTTTACAACATTCAAAACGGGTTCTCATTTAGTTTGTAAGGTTTGGCACACAAATATCAACATCCAGCTGAATTTCCCACTGCCCTCTGTATCCTCAGCCACCCCCACACTTAAAACAGAAAACTGAGGTAGCTCAAGGCTTGGATCTTTTGAAATCCCCAAAGGCTGCCAGAAAACAAACAATGCTGTGATTAGTTACTGCTGGCTATCTGAATATAAACAGCCTTGGCACTGACACAAAGACATTTCTATGCACACATACTTTTAATTATGGCATTGAACACCATGTGGCTCAGTTTAGTAATTAACTAAGCCTTTGGAAAAAAGCAGCAAGGAACCTAAGAAAAACTGACCTCGGCTGGTAACATTTTATAAGCAGCAATTTTTTTTTTCCAGCTATTTGACATTTCCATTACCGCTGGGGCTCTATGATCTCTAAACATGATCTTACGACATTTTTGGCCTGGTAGCATCAAATGTGAAACGGCAAGTTCTTGGATGTGAAGCCTAATGGTATTTCAAAACTTCTTATATGTGTCAATACAGTTACCCCTTTCAAAGTGGTGTAGACAGGAGTGGTCATGTTCTTATATATCAGAGATGTATATAATCCAGATATGGAATATGAAGTTAGTGAAACAGCACCTAAAAAAAGCAACATACTGTATAGAAATTATCTTCTTAATTTTACCCTCCAATTTATGAAATTTTAATGTCATTTTTTGCATTGTACGGCTCTGCTATAAAAAGTGAACAGACTCCTGATTTGTTCTAGATGTGAGATTTATAGGTGTTTGAAATTTACAGTGGTTTTAAGGATTATAAATAAATTGTAATCATGACCACTAACTCTTTTTAAATTGAAAGTATAATTTGCCACCTAAATACCTGGTACAGAATCTTCAGAATGAATTGCAAAGAAAACTGGAGAGAATGAAATACAAATTCACCACAAAGTCAACAGGTAAAGTAAGAGAAAACAATGGAAGATGATGTCTGATTTTCTAGATTTTAAAGAGCAGATAAATAAATCTTCATTAAAATATCTTAGAAGAACATGGGAGATTTGGTCCTTTCTTACAAATCACCGTAAGAAGAGAATTTTTAGTTCATGAGACAACGAACAGCTGAACCACTTACTTTTGCTAAGAGATTCCATGGTGAAAGCTTCAGACACCCTTAAGCCAGATTTGGCTACAGCATAAATTCTGCTTTCCTAACATAAAAGCAGAACGGATTTTATGGTAGATAATTAAAACATAACAGTGATTTTTCTTCTACTTAACCTCGCCATAGTCTTTGCATGAGTAGAACCATGTGATAAAATGGCTGATAAAATGGTGTACCAGTAGCAGTAGAAAAAAGGCAACCTTGCTTTTTATACCTCTCACCACACCCATAGTTTATTTCAACCTTTTTTCACACAATGCTTGCTTTGTAGCTAAGAGTTCTTCTTAAAAATACTAGTATCAGGAGCCAAAGGAGTTATGGCGAGAATATTTTATAACGGAAGACTGTATGTTAAGAACAGAGATCACCACTTTGGAGGCAACTTTTTAACACAAAACTGTTCAAGCCACAATAATGAAATCCATTATGAAAAAATATGAACTAAAATACATTCATAGCAAAGATGTTACACTAAGGCATTCGTCATCTCCGAATACTAAAAGGGACTGTAGAACTGCAAAATCAGCGAGTCTAGACTAAGTTACTTTTGGATTTTGTATAAAAAATACTAATTTCTATTCTAATTCTCTTTTGGACTGATGGCTTTAAAATTCTACCTGGAAATGCGATCAATAACTTCTATAATCAGTAGCTGGCCTATGTTAACTTCTTGTCTAGATTGTGAATGGCACATTGCTTATAGCAAAGTGCTGAAACCAGCACTCTTAGGTTCTGTTGGTGTTAAAATAAATAATTGAATAAATACAGTTGCAAGCATCACCTCATTGGGTACATACAAAAGGACATATATAACTTAGAGGCGACTTGGAAAAATTGGCCTTATCTACAAAAATAGTGACTATGTTTTTAAATGCTGTGCTTCAAATCAAACTTGTTTCTGAGTTTGTCCTCTTAGCTACCGTTAAGGCAACACCCTGTCTCATCATCAAACAAATAGAGAATGAGAAAGGTAGAGGCAAGAAGAATTATAAAAGAGAAGCATGAAAACAAATTAATTTCATCAGCAGGAAAAATATCTATAATTATACTTACCCAGGAGGGAAATCGATGCAACGGAGGGGTTGGAGGTTTGTTGCTAGCACTCTTTTTTGTCATATCACAAGGTTCCTGGGCTTCAGCATTCTGCATTTCCATGCAATCATAGGTGAACACTCCTTCATCACAGCCAATCTCCATTTTCTCTAAAATATCTGTATCTTCTCCATCCACCAGATCAATGTCTGTTTCCTGAGGTCTCCATGGACGTATCATGCTTATAGCATTTCTATTTCTACCAAACATCCTGTCAGAACTCAGCTGGGGCTGGCTCAAATGCTTTTTTGCCAACGCTAAATTTATACTAAACACATTGGGAGTCCGTAACTTTGGAGGCGGCAAATTTGAGGGAGAATCTGATGTTGTTATGCATTGAGAACCTGCAGAAGTTGCTAGAATTGGGTGTTTAGGTGTTAAAGCAGGGGTTAAAATTGGACTTGGGGTATTTGCCTCACTGGATGAGGATGAATAATCTAGTCTCTGAGACTGAAATTTCTTATTCAGTTCATCTGAAGAGCTATCTTGGTCTTTCTTTTTACTTAGGTCCGAGTTGCACTTTCCAGCTGRATTGCTCTGGCCTTTTCTCTGGGACCCTTGCTGCCAGGAGTACAACTTTTTGTGCTGAGTCCTTTGGACACCAAAGCTCTCTTCTTCAAACAGAGAACTGCTGTCATCAGATGCTGTCAAATACATTTCGCTCCCCATTCTGCTGTACCTTGTGTTCTCTTCAGATGTGTGGCTTGAGAGAGTCGATGCACACCTGGATTTTAGCCCTTTATTGTCTCCTCCGTCCTCGTCTGAGCTCCAGTCACTGCCGGTAGTGCAGGAGTTCTTTGACATGTCACTGTCTACATCTTTTGATGAATAGCTCACTCTTGCATTTTTATTCTGCTCTGATCCAGAGGAACTTTGTGGCAATGACTTCTGACCTTTATTGCTGTCATGTGCACGACCAGCAAAGGTAGTTTCCAGGATATCCTTCTCTGGAGGAGAAGTACAATGCACACGAGAAAATTACTTTAGCACACTTGACTGCTAAAGGATTTTGTTATCATGTCTGCAAATAATAAGCAGGCAATCATTTTAAATATGTAAACACATTTAATATTGTTGAATTTTGTAAGTAATAAAGCTTTAGAAAATATTATACATTTTTGAATGCAGCTGAAATTGCAACAGTATTTGCCAAGGAACTGTAACACACTTTACTATAATGTTTAAAGGTAAAGCCAAAATAAAAATGGCAATAACTGCAGGGATGAGCATAGTGGAGCCAAATTTTAGAATAAACTAGGTATGTGTGAAAACCAAAAAACTCAAAAAAGCAAAAATAGGCTTAAGTATATATATATATATATWTTTTTTACACACACACATATATATCTCTAGCTGCTAAGTATATATATCTAGCTGCTTTATTAAATTTAAAGAAAATTATAAAGTTGATTAAAGCTTAACAGAAGAGATTTACATTAACAAATCAAATATTCTAAGCATTTCTATAGTGTTTATATACAGAAATGCCTTCTGTAAGTTACTACTGTATTTCCAGTGGTGAATGCTTAATATACATAGAGTGGCTCATGAAAAATGCTTAGGAAAAGATTCTGTATTAAAATAGCTCTGCTTATGCAGAGCATTTTCTTTTACCTGGTTTTATAAGGGAAAGCCATAGCTTGAAGCAAGTTGGTGAGGCCTACATGCTTCACCTGAGTTAAAACAGATGTGTGAGCTAGGACTTTTCTACACAAAGACACTTAGGAAAGTTAGTTTATGTTAGATAGCTGTATAAAGTTAGGTTAGATAAGCAAACTGTTTTAATTTCATCCAGATTAAAGTAATTAAATCAAAAAAGTTAATCTATTGCCATGTAGACAAGCCTGAGGTTCTACTTCTCATCCTTTCACTGAAAAAAATTTTCTTCAATTTCCTCACCTATAAAAACGGAAGTTATAATGAACTTGGTGTTATACAGATATACAAAATATTAATAGGATCTATTTCAGTTTCTGATTTCCTACAGAACTCMACTTGTAATTTTGGATACTACAATTAACTGTGGAGAAAATGCTGAGGTCATAAATAGCACTGTGAGCCTTCAAATGAGGCACCAGAGCAGGAGTAAGAGTCTCCTGCCTAGACTTTTCATTGCTCCAGGGAAGCAGCAAACTGCAGTGAACTTGCTCATGCTTGTTAACAGCGTAACAGCATGTCAATTTGCTGGCATTACCAGACTTCAGGGTTGGCTGGGGAAATTGTATGAACTGATCAGGGAGTTTCTTCCTTCTTTGGATAGGAAACAATGGTGCAAAAAGATGCCTAAGACTCCCTTCTGTATTTCTGTCCTTGACCAAAATAATGAACGATTACTGAGCTTCTCTTGTTGAGCTGGGCATAAAACTAACATTGGGACACCAGTGATAGCATAGATAAAACATACAGAAACGGGACTTAAGTGAGACTCTACACAGGCATAAAAACCTAGGAGCTCTGCTCACCCTGGGGGACAGGCAGCCTGACCTGGCCCAGAACAAGGTCCCTTCTCAGCAGCTAGAGCGCTTGTCAAGTAGTGTACGCTGCCAAACATGGCATTCGTGACATTACTGAGAAGCTAATGCTCAACAGCATTTCTTAAGTAATAGAGAGAGAGGACTGCCATGCACTTTGAAAAAGGCTGGTTTGGATACACTTACGTAGTTGTCAACTTTAGTTTTCCACTTGTGTCAGAATAAAATGATAGTATTGATGACTAAATACCTAGCATGTTTTTGCTTTCAGTGTAGTCTGACTCTTTAGATGATGACTTGCTTATTTCTTCAAATTTAGGAGATGGTTGAGGACTTTTTGCTCGGTTTGAAAAGCATCCAAAAGTCAAACCGCTTAGTCGTTGACCTTCTCCAGGTTTTTGTGTTGAAGTAACCAATTTCTTGCTTGTAGCTTCTAAAGAGTAATAATTCAGAAATCCAGTGTTAATAGGTTATGGCAAGCTATGTTACTAGCCTCCTTTACATTGTAGTGTAAAGTTCTTTTCTTCTAATATAACTAAAATTTAACAGAAAGATAATTAAATAATTTATTTTAGGAATAATCATCTACCTGATACCTCCCCATATCAAAAGAAACCCAGAGCTAAAGTTCTAGTTCTTAAAGATCGATTTTCTAGTATAGAAAAAAAAAGAAACAATTTCTTTTACCAACTTTATTACAATAATATATAAAACATGCAGAGTGAAAACACAGTGAAAATACCCAGTTTCATTCTGCTATGACTGAAATTAAGCCTATAGATTGGTCTAGCATATACAATATGGGAAAGACTCTAGAACAATAGTATTAAAATATGTGATGGCCTTTCCTTCAGATAAAAAGAGGTGCTCCAGCAAATAAATATAAAGGAGTAAGTTACCAGGCTTCGAAGGTATAGTATACATCTAGGACTTCAAGCAGAGCTGAAAGCACAAAATGATTAACTGCCTCAAGAGCATGCAGTCTCCCCTAGGAACAGCTATTCTACTGGAAGCTGACATGTGGCAGTGCTGTTTATCCCTGTTTTTAAAAGGTTCTGTGGCAGATCCAGGAACAAAAGCTCTCATCCTTACCTGCGAACTGTTTAAAACAGTAATTAAATGACTAAAAAGAGAACAGAATAGTAAGGTACCTAAATGATCATAATCATGGCCTCTGCAAATGGTATTCAATTTCTTAATATTTTTTGAGCGTATCAGTATATGTGTGATGAAAACCAGTTAAAATCTTCTTCTTCTCAAAAAGCCTTTGAATAGATCTCTCAGAAAAGGATGACTAAAGAAATTAAGTACTGAAGAGTAAAGATTTGGTATTGATCAAAAATAGTGAAGAAACAAAACTCAGTTTCTTCATTAACAGAGGTGCACCTTAGTTAAAAAGCTTCATTTTGTGTATGCATATGTTTTGCATATATAAATATATATTTATATATTTATATTTTACATATTCTGTATCTTATGTATGTGTACATAGATATATACAGAAATACACACATATTTATAAATGACTGTGTATGTATATATGTATATGAGCTATATTATCAAGAAACAAGAGTTAGGTAGCAAACTAACAAGATTTTTCAGATGATACTAAATTATTAGGTTAGCCAGCTACTGAGAGGACTATGGGAATCTTCAGAGAGACTTGAACAAAGTTGGTGAACAGGCAACACAACAGCAAATAAAATTAAACTTCCATTAATGTAAAGTAATGCTGTTTGGAGGGGATGTTCCTCCTTCTCATATTTACATTTTATATTTTTTTAAATTAACTATATTTAGTCAGAAAGGAACCTGGGTGTTGGAGTGGCTGAATGAAGGTTTTGGATCATTGTGGTCAAATGTAATAATTAAAAAAAAAATCAGAGTAGAATTCCGATTCCCAGCTGAGTATTTTCTGGAAAGGCAGATGCAGACAGACATTCATCTATTCCTTAACAGTGCTAAGATCTCCTATCTTACAAATAAGTGAAAGTAAGGATCTGAAATAAATTCAGTCAAATATTACTACTTGCAAAACCTCTTTAATAATAGAAAGAGAAATACCCTTTCACCCAGAAAAAGCCAGTTGTGGTTTGTTTGCTTGTCTTTTTAATAAAAATTCAGTTACTGCTTGCCTAACACCTTTATGTACAGTCACTCTGAGGTCAGTAAATTAATACTCATTTAAATCTTTGAGGTTTTCTGCAAAATTTCAATTAGTTGAATGCATAAATTATTAGGATATGGTCAGAATTATGCCATACATATAGAAGTTTTTAAAAGATTGGTGTCATTTACCTTGCAGTTTAGATTGTACTGTTTTCATCTCTTTGGTTTGCTTTTGGTTCATCAAGCGAAGGTTCTGATTTTCCACTTCTAACTAAAAGCATATAAATTTAAGCTCATCCACTGGTAAAACAATTTTTAAAGTCATTACATCATCTAGATTTTCTCTGAATTTCTGATTTCTAAAGATGAAGCTATTTCAAGTGGTAAATTCCTCTCCGCTATTTCTCTTAACGCCGGTCTATGCATTTGTTTACTCAGAACAAATGAAATTACCTGCAACGATTAATTATTTGCACAACAATGTTTACTCTAATAAAATTATTCCCCCAACCACGCAAACCCAAGACTGCTTTTAAAAGCCTGAATAATTAAAAAAGATCCGTGTTGGTTTGGGCATTTTTACTAAAAGCAAAGTGCTAGAATTACAAGCAAACTTTTGTGCCATTTGGAAAACGCAAGAGAAAGCAGAGGAATTAGAGGGAATGATGGTCCTAGTGCCTCCTGCTACTCCACAGCAAAGTTAAAGAAAATATGTATCAAAGAAGATTATACAGAGCAGAAGAACTCCTATGAGAAGAAAAAAACCTCAACATCCCACTGCTATAGCCCACTACCAGGAAGTAAGAGGCCCTGCTTCAAACTCCTGCTCCAAATTAGGCAAAGAGCAGATCTGAATCTGAGTGTCCCACAACACAGATAAGGTAGCCATCAGTTCCTCTCCCCAGTGGGTGGCACCTAGCAACACTGTGAAACTGGCTTGGGACTCTGCATGTTTCAAACTGAATAAATAGTTTTAGTCATATTTGATTAGACTCAACTGTACCTTTTATTAAGCGATTTTAAAATCCTCCCTCACAGTGTAATGGTAAATGTTATTTCTAGCTTCCTACTTAAAAATAATATCATAAGTTGAATGGCTTTTAACTGGAGTGAGCATAATTTCCAGTTAACCACAGAAGAGTAGGATTTTAACTCTTATGTGTGGACAATTTTAAATTTAATCTAAATGTAAGGAGGAGAAAAAGCACAGCTGCATACCGGAACTGCAGCCTGGGGCAGAGCAAAGAGATCTCACCACAGCAGGGAAACAAGGGAAAAAAATGGTCTCTTTTGGGAATAAAGCTGGTGCCCCTGAAGCTATTCATGACTAAGAATACACTGGGCAATAGAAAATGAAAAATGATCTAGTCCTTTTTTCTGTCAACCCCCAGCAGATGTGGTTAATATCTGGAGTATTATTCACAATTTAAGCATCAACTTGAGCAAACTAAGTTAGCCAGATAATCTCCTGCAGTTAGTGGAGATAACTAGATCTTCCAGAGAGCAATTCTGGGTCTTCTCTCCATAAAGCAGACCCCGAGATATTAACTTAGTTGGCTAAGTTAGTAATCTGAAGTTAAGTGACATGGATACTCTCCCCTCTGTGCTGTTGTCTTCATTTTTCTCTTTTTAAGTAAATAACCATTCCACCTAATGAAATTGGTAAACATTTTAAACTATGACATTATCCTCTTCAACAACCAAAAAGCCTAAAAAATATCAAGCCTTGTATTTTTTGTATTACAAATACTGTCACAAAAGTCGTACCTCATGGAGCTTGACTGTCACCCATTCTTTTATTTTAGCTGCTTTTTCTTCTATGATTTTAGCTTCTTGTAGTCTTATTTGCTTCTGGAAAAAATGACAAAAGCATAGTTTTCATTGAGTAATTTTGTCTGGCTGAGTAGTATCTTCAAACATAAATTCTAATGTTTGCTTTAAATAATTCAGTCTCCTTGGCAATACATGGTGTTTTGTTTTTAAATGATGAATATGCCCTTTATAGAGGCTGCTGTTCCTCTAAGAAAAATGAAAAATTTTCAAAGGAGACAGTCAAGAGGAAGATCTTTAAGATCCCTCTTAAAATTTAAATATTATTTTAAAGGAAGCCAGCACACAATTTGCAAGTGAATAAATCCTATTCAGATGATATGCTCCTAATAGGAAACTCCTCAATGAAACAACAGAAATAATTCTAAACTTTTCTGTCCTCTGTTGATCTTAATTCTTTTCTTTCCTTTTGCATAATTAAGAATGAAATTGCTGCTCATCTTTTTACATAGTTATTTCTAACCTGTTCTTCAAGTTGTTGCTCCAGTTTTTGTATTGTGTCATTTTTTTCTTGTAACAGCATCTCCAGATCTTGACATCTCTTATACAACCTGTTTTCTGATTCACTTGTTTGAACATCAGCGGCTTTTAATTTTTCTTCCATAACCTGCACCTATTTGGTAGGTCAAACATAACATTGTTTTAATAAATAAATCATAACATAAAAACACAGTACTCAAAGAAACACAAATTATTACAGGCACTCTAAAAAATGGCTAAAAATATCTGGCTCATAGTAAGGAGCACATTCTAACTATGAATTAGCACATGAACGTTTGCATTCTTACAATTTTCAGTTTCTATCTGTTCCTACAGTGAGATAAGAAGGGTTTTTAGGGGATACCATAGATATGTTTATAAAATTATTGCAGTATATATACCTGCCATTTGGAATCAAAAGGAAACTTTGGTTAAATATGCAGCCTCAACCTCTTTCTTTAGATGACATAATTTATTACAAGAATGATGAACAACATAGAATAATCCCATTTACTGACTGTATTGGATAGCCTTTTTTTAAAAGATTTTCTAAAGTAGGTTAATGTTTCCTCTTCCTTTTGTTTCCACTTGCATTATATATCAAAGACTCATGGTGTATCAATGAAGAAGAAAAAAATATTATACAGCAAGGAAGTTCATTACATGCATCTATTTTGGATTTTTTCTTTTAGCTTTGACTTTATTATAGACAAAACTCTGAACTTGATAGTGAGCGAAGCAGTTATAACATCTCCGGTAAGACAGATCAATAGATTTAAAAAACTGTCTTCTCCCTTTTAAACAGTATTTAAGCAAAATAGCAATTTTCTGAATTTCCCTTGGTAACAGCACTTTAACATGCACATAGCTAATGGAGGCATTTTTCATTTAGATGTACCTGCTGAAAAGCCCTCTCTGCTTGACGATCAGCATCTATAACTTGTCTCTCAAGCTGCTGCATCTGTAAATACATAAAAAGCATATAGTAAAACGCCCACACCTTCTGCCCACTGCCAGAAATACCACAGTGAAACATATTTTCATGCTCTGTTTTGATAGATTGTGAGCAGAAGCTTAAAAAATAAATAAAAGGATAAACTGTGTGTCAGACTGGGGAGATAATTCATGATTATGAGCATATATATTCTTCATAGCATAATCTTGTGGCTGCTGTATGACATATTGCTTTTTTTCCCTGCTACCAAGAGTAGAAATCACTCTGACGATAACCCTTAGACTTTTCTCATGCATACTTATACTCTTGTAAAATGCTAAGCTCCTTCATGTCCTTCCAAAACTAGCAAGAGAAAAGGGTACTTGGCACCTTATACAGTTTGACCATTAATTCTTCTAAAGTTGACAAATTCAGCTTTTGGGAGGAATTGTGCTATCAGGACCGTTCCCGACTCTACCACTCTCTGAGTGAAGGAAGGGCGATGCAGCGCAAAGGCTACTGGGACAAGATGGGACTCAGATGCTGCACAGAAAAGTTTGGGAAAAGCAGATTAGAAACTGGTAAGAGAGAGACTAGCACGATGCTGGGGGTGCAGGTCCCTTTTGAGAGGTGAGAGGCCCCGATCTGCTACTTTATAATAGCTCCTAACAAATCACAGTCCCACCCTTTGCACCGGGCCCCTGAACCCCCCCACATTTTACATAATTTATTTTGAAGGCTTTTCCAACAATGTGGTAGAAAGGAGGCCAGAAACAAACACTTTTGTTAACAGCTTTCTAGTCTATGGATATCTACGGTCTATCTATGGATAGCGTAAGATCCTAAAATCAAAAAAAAAAAAGAAAAGGTAAATACTACTTTGACTTAATTTCAAGACGAAAAAGACAGATAACTGTGGCCTATCCACATTTGAAAAAGATTCAGCACTTGAGGTATACTTAAGCCTGATTTTCTATCTTGTCCTGAATGTAGCAACTTGAAAGCATGGCCCAGTTCAACAAACTTAATCTGAGGAATAATCTTTTCATGTACATCCATGGTTGGTTCAAGCCCCTTCCAAGACTCATTAAGGATTCTGAGGTCTCCTGTGATTATCTGTATTTTTTGTTTTATACTGTTAAGTATCAGGAATATATATGCTTTATGCACATTAACTACAGCTACATGCACACTGACTACTGGACAATGTCATCACAGGTACAGAGGAAGGGACTGTTACTTTAATCTGCACTTTCTCCTTCTCCTTGTAAGTGTAAAAATCTTCAAATTTTCAGACAATCTATGAGTATGCACTGCATCAATTATCTGAATTATGGAAAATCATATCTATTGTTAAACAGATTTGTTCTTAAACTTAGTAAGGAAATAACCACTCTACATCTGACATTCATCAAATCGAGCTATTTTTGTTCAAAGAATGAACAGAGAAATGCCACATGTGAATAAATACTGAATGCTTTGAAGAAACATAGCAGCAATAAAAACAAAAAGAGTTGTACTGCCTTGGAGGTCTGGTCATTGAAGCACAACACACATGCAATGGGGATTTTTTACAATACAAAAGCAAATTATATATTCTGTATTTTTCGAAGTTCATCTGGAAGTTTCTTGAGATTTCAGAAATGTTCAACATATATTTTTGTGCAAGTAAATGAATTTTTCATTACATTAAAATATCTATTGCATGAAATCCAATCTACCTATTTTCTGCACCAAAGGGTATCAGTTCAAAAGTCATCACCCTCATAAATGTCAAAAAATATCCCATGTGTATGTGTATGTGTATATATAAATATAGAGAGATTATTGTTCCTGTAATGTGCATTAGAGAAAAATTACACTTCTCCATTGACAATATTCCTGATATTTTGAATCATTATTTAATAAAGTAAAGGAAAATATTTTATTTAAAAAACTCATAAAAGAAAAAAAAGCTGTAGGCAGTCCTTCCTTCTTGAAGTCTGAAAATGTCTGTTATTGATAGGAACAAAAAGATATTTTTTTATCAAAGTCACTTTTCATTGTAGAAACCTGTCCCATTAACATATAAAAATTGCATTATAATCAATGCATAATACAGTGCATCCTCACTTTTAATACTATAAACAATACAGTTGTACTATGCAGACTTTATGGAAAACTTAGTGTATATTTTGAAATAAATAAATACAGGGAAAAAAAGGCAATGAATGAAGAGAAAAAAATCCATCACTTCTCTGTAGGCCTTTCAGCATGTACTAATATAGGTCAGAGTTATTAAAGACCAAAACTTAGTTAAAACCTAATGTTTCTGAACCAGAACTTGAGAGTGTCTATAAAGTGCAGTATTTCCAGTGACTTGAGAACAATTTAGAGCCTGTATTTTTTCTTGCATTTCAATGTTTTAAATTCACCTCTGTCTGAGAAAAGGCCCAAACCATCCATGGCTAAAAAACAGTGTTCCACACTGAAAGTAGTAAATCTGTCCATTTACGATTTAGTGATGTAGCAGTCCTCACACCACATCGGGTTTATCAAAACTGAAGAAACATATAACCTTTAAACTGGATGCAGTATAAATGTGGTATAGAATAACTTAAGAGCACTTAATCTAATATTAAAGAAATCTGAGCAGAGCTCTGTTGTAAATTATCACTGAGGARCTTAACGGCACTGTGTCTTGCCTGTATAGCCACATCCATACTAGTAATGATATGTTTGTAATTCTGAGCTGATGTGGGAATATTGAGTCCTCTATAAATAAATAAATAGGGGGAATGAGTGAGGGATAAACACACATGTAACTGTCTTTCAAAGCAGCAAACAGGTATAAAAAGGTGATGAATAATCGTTGCCTGGAACCTCATTTTCCAGATTGACTAAAGAAGGTTTTGGAACTGCCTTCTAATAGAAGCTGTACATGCAGAAGATCTGACTTTTTACAAGGTGCTTCATAAGTTTATACACGGGTTTAATAATATGCCTGCCAGATATCCCAGAGCACTGCGTAAGACCAGAATTTCCCCTTTCAGTTCTATATTCCTGTTTTGACTCAAATATTTGATCATGTCTCTGCATTTCCTTAGGAGCAAGTGCTGCTTAAAACCAAGTTATCTTTTCATCAGAGGCTTTGATCACCATCAGTTTTCATGTTTTAAAACATGGCTAGCCTAATCCAAGACCTATAAAGTCTTGCTTACATTTCTTAGTTAAAAGTGATAGTAAAACTGTTGTAGAAGCATGACTTACTCTCTTTAGAGTCTTTAAAGGTCTCTCTTCTGGTAGCTTAGCTTAGGCAACCACATTAATGTTCATCCTACTTTTGTAACTCATTTATTCAAAGGTTGACTGGGTATGTTCCAGCCATATTTTCCAACATTATTCCTTCTGTCTTGACACTGATTTCTCTTTTACATATTATATACCTTCCAGAAGGCCAGTGCTAAATCATTATAAACTACAACAAACTTTAAAGTATGAACTAACCAGTTAAGCCACATAAGCAAAACAGAAGCAAGATGTAAAATCACGTTATTGACATTTCACAGGAAAAAAAAACCAGGAAGAGAATTTGTAAAGGAGGAATTATCATATGCAGATTAAAATGTACTTCGTTCTTTACTGGATGATTTTTTATCCCAGAGGCAACACCATAATTAGAAAGTCTTATCTTTTATACAACTTTGCATCTTTTAACTGATAATGGAAGATTGTCTTGTCTCATAAAACCAGGAACTGATATTTCATTTTGTGACTATAAGTTGATCTGAAGTATACTCCAGTAAAAAAAAACAAAAAAAACCCTAAATGCTTTGGCACAAAAGCCTTTCCTTAGAACAAAATGAAACCTACAAAAATATTTCTCAAAATCTTTTTGTCATAGACATCAAATAAAAAGCTAATGAACCGTCTTAAGGGGCTCAAATGTTCCTTAGGCTAACCGCAGATCAAACGTGACAGATTTTCTTCACTATTTTACTGCTACGTAATATATTGAGTTTTACCATTTGTCATTGTTTTCTACATGAAAAATAATCTTTAGATGAAAAAATTAGTTATTTGGATGAAATYCCCAAAGCTGCAGCCTTAGTCTTCCTCCAGATCCCATGAAAAGGCTCACTTTGGTTATGACTGCTTGCAAAACTCAGCTTAGTACTTAAAACTTGGCAGCTGGCAAGCTGTCACTTTTCACTGCACTCCCACTTTTTCCTTCTCCCGTCTTCTCTTTTTTTATTATTAATTAAAAGGAAGAAAAATACAGTTCTTCTCATGAACAAAGCAGTGTCAACTATTCCTCTACAGATTTGTTATCTATCCACCCCCCTCCTCTCCATTTTATCTCTTTCTGTCTTCAGACTGTTCACACCCCAGGGATTATCTCTTTTCTCTGCCGCATTGTGCTCAGAATTATGTAGTGCAGAAGTAATTTAGGTCTTTGAAGCCAACCATTACCTATATAATGCATATGTACATATGCACACTCCTGCTGTTCCTCCTGAAGACTGCCAATAATTCTACAGCCTGGGCRTAACAAAATCACAATCTAGTCCGCTTCAACTACAGAAATGTCCAGCACTGCTCTCCTAGCTGGGCAAAAGGTGCTTCTTAACTGCRAGTCTCTCTTAAATTTGCTATATACAGGAACTATGTTTACCATGAAAGCCTTTCCTTAGAACAAAATGAAACCTACAAAATTATCATTCTCCAAAATGATCAGCCTCAAAATTTTTATCAGTCTCTGTCACATGGGCAGACCGAGTTGCATTCTGAGTTATTTCTTTTGAGTTCTTTTCAATCTTTAAACATGATTTTAAGAAAATTATTTTAGCTTAAATGGTTTCCCTAGAGCTTGCTAAATGTATGAAAAAGTACAAATGAAAAATCAATCTTTTTACATTTCAGCTGAGTTCATTCTAGTAAAATTACTGTTTTTTTCCAGAAATTATATAAATTAAAAATACAGAACAGAAAAGCCCAGGGAGAGAAGTCTTCTAGAATTGGTAGACTAGGACAACTGCCAATAAAAAGACAGACAGACTTAGAGAAGTTAAATTCAGTAGTGGAATTTGGGGAGGCAGTGTCACGAAGATCAACTGAGCAGCATGCAATGTTGGCTGAATAATTAGTTTGTGCTTTTCCCAACCTCAGTCACAGGATTTTTTTAAGCTTTGTAAAATATTAGGAATGTTCTTTCTGGCTCTCTTCTTTCCCAGCTCAGATCTTATCTTGTCTTATAAAAACATAAGCAAATACAAATTATGTATATTTCTACTCTGACAGAAATAGATGTTATTATAACATATTCAAAATCTTGAGAGAAGGGAAGATACTGTTTTAACAGGATGGAAGAGTGTACAAAGTCATACCTGGGCAGACAGGGAAAAGAAGTCTTACATATTTCTTAATGTTATGAGGGAAACAGTAATATCTGGTTCTTGATCTCCTACTGTAAGGCGGATACCTGTTTTTTTTGTTGTTGTTTTTGTTTTATTATGGTACTGCGATTGGGGAAATTCTGCTACTTTTGTCCGGCTGAATTGTGACTTCTGACAAGTGGCCAGAACCGTAATGGAGTTTAGAGCCAGAACATRAACATGTAAAACAGGAAGCCTTTTCTTGTGCCACTCTGAGAGGCGACTACTATCAAAGGTACAAGTCAGTGCCAAAGTAAAAAAAGTTGAAAACTTAACTTGATTGAAACTGAATTTATTCATAAAATTAAAGTGTATATGACATCTAGGGAACACAAATGATAAAGGAGCAAGAGGTTCCAGAAAAATCTGTAAGGCAGCATAGTGCAGTCTGAAAACACAACAACAGATATTTAAAGCCTGAAAATACTCATAAAGGAAATTAAAAATTAAATGTGTAATTAGTACAAAGAGAGTTCCCTCCAGGCAAAATGGAGAGAAGGTGTAAAGAAATCTTTGATGTGCTCAGGATCTGCCCAGCTGCCTGCTCACCATCACAGTTTCCACAACTTCCACTAGTTTCCCCATTTCAGGCAGCCAAAATAGAACTGACGCCCTTGCCTCCGTACCAGCCAGAAGATACTCATTCTCTGGTCTCATATTAAGGGCTGTGTTTTTCATGCCATTTTACAGTCTGTTCTCTACAAGAACAGCAAATGTATTGCTTCTTGAGTTCCCTTTTTTTCTTTTTTTTTCTGATATTCATCCTCCTTATAAAGAATATAGGTTTAAGACGTACAAAAAYAGTGAAACAAAACAAAACCACTGTTACAAAAAGACATGGCGCAACAGAGCACTGGAACAGGTTGCCCAGAGAGGTTGTGGAGTTGCATCCTTGGAGAGATTCAAAACCCGCCTGGACGTGATCCTGTGCAACCTGCTCTAGGTGACCCTGCTTGAGCAGGTGGGTTGGACTAGATGATCTCCAGAGGTCCCTYCCAACCTCAACCATTCTGTGATTCTGTGACTCAGTATTTCAACCTAAAAGCTTTCTTCTAGTCTCTGGGGGCCAAATAATTTAAACTGCCCAATGACTTAGGTCTGGAGCTCACCCTGGGCCCAGGTGAGGATCYAGGACAGGTCTCTCCAGGAGTGACTCCCCTAGGCACCACGAAGAGACGGCTTCAGGCTTGGCTCCTCCACTGCACACAGCTCTGCAGCGCTAGCCCTGTAGGTTTTGAATGCTCAAAAACCCATGTGAACTCCTGCTGCAGCATGGGGCAACACAAAACCTCAGTTATCTACTGCAAAAACATGATTCTGGTGAACTGCTGGGCAGTGCTCGCAGTACTTCCCACCCTTGGACCTGAGTTCCCCTCTCCTCCCTACGAAATACTAGTGGCAATGCTTCTGGGAACTGCAGTCCCTGACGAAGGCTCAACGCACGCTCTGGCTCAGCACCACGCTGCACTGTGCCAGGGAGGGCTGCACTCCAGCCACGCAGACGCAGCGGCTCTAAAAACCCCAAGCCTGAGGTACTGCACCAGCCCACATGCATTCCTTCAGAGGGACTCCATCTGAATTATTTTCTATGATGAGAAGTTTTTGAAAAGTAACCGAAATACTGAAAAATAACCTTCATGTGAGTAATTCTGGTACTACAGTATTTTGCTCCCTTTTACTTTATCCATCATAATCCTTTGAATGCAAATGGAAATATTCATTGTGCCTTATACGAATTTCACATTGGCAATCTCTGCACAAGTCAAATATGCTATGGACTTTTCCTTTAAAACTATTCATCTTAAAATTGTCATGCCACGGATAACAAAGCACACTGCATCAGCTTCATTTTTGAAATGTCAAATGGCATAGCATAAATATGTCTGCAAAATGAATAAATATACCGAACATGGATTTAGCTGTTGGTTTGTAAGAATTGAAGTCAGGAATGTATTATGTTTTGGAATTTATTAGAAATAGTATTTGGCCTACAAATCAGTTATTTTTCAATTTTCATAATCTGTGAGAAGTATTAATATTATTGCATTTGCCATGTACACATTCAGTTGCCAGCTGAGCATGTGTACGGAGAATATCCAAATGGAAGGTTAAAAGCAAACAAATCAACATACGTATAAAAATAATCCCCTCTCTTCATCGTGTGTATTTGTTGAAAATCATATTCAAAGTACAAAATAATGACCCTCAGCACTGAAGGAAACAAACCCAGAGATGTTCACGTAAATGCTGAGTATTACTGGATGGCCCATAATGCAAGATTTGGGATAGTGCCATATTCGAATCCTTATAGGGTATGATGAAAAAGAAATTTGATGCAGCCTGCCCAAGAGCAAATTTAACAGAGTTATGTAGTTCTTTAACTAAATTGATTTTAGTGGTAGGAAGAACATTAACTTTACATCTGATGTTACACACATTAATTAGGTGGAAAATGTACTTACCAGGAAAAGAATGACGGACACCAAATTTTACTATGACATTAAATGCTAGCTGGAAGCCAAACTTTCAGTAGAATACTGAAATATTTCACTCATTGAAGTTTTTTTTTAGTAAACTCTTCATATGTGTAACACTCAAGCTGCAACAAAATAAAGGCTTCTACTTAAAGCTCAGTTCCACAGACATCCTAAATTTGGCGTACTAGGGATACTTTCTACACCATTCCTTAAATTCCTGTAAAGACCTCTCCCGTTTACAGCAGCAGCTTCTGCTTAAAACTTCAACAAGGCGTCTTTCTCTGAAAGTTAGATTTATAAATATAGACTCTTTACTTGGCAAAATGAAAATAAATAAAAACCCAAACAGATAAACAACACTCTATATTCCTTTGCTCCATGCTCTTCACTAAAATATAAAAGCTCTGGTAGCCATACAGCTGAAGTGCTTTAAAGTTTAAATATAAATTTCTCAAACTCCTCAACCACTGAGGTTCAAGGAAGAATATTTGCTGGATTTACAAAACCCAGTAAATGGTTTGTTTTTCTAAATTTGAACACATCTATTGGAAAAATATACTGAAGACTTCCCATTTTGATCAGGCATTTACTTGCAGGCGCACTGTTACATAAAATAACTTTGCAAAGGTTTTCAATTTCCAATGTATAAGAGAAGTATTTCAATTAATCCACTGCCCAGATATATTTACAGAAGCACATGTGTTGCAGACCCAAACTTTTAAAAAGGATAGATTCAAGTCACCCTTCTGAAAATCTAGTTTTAGAATAAACTATGGAACAAATATATGGAAAAACTACAATGTTAGTTGCTGAGAGGTCATACAAATGCTCTACTAGCATGTAAGCTCTTTTTCCTGATTCACTGTCTTGAAGAGATACCTCTCAAATACAGAGAAAGGAAGTAGGCTGGAGAATTACCAWGCTAATTCATTTATATTACCTTCCTGTAGAGACTACTATCACTCTCATTCCGTTTTCTACAATTACCTAATTTATTACCCAAGAGGGTTTTACATCTGTCATGCTATGGTACTGTGATTTCTATTGCTGTTTTAAAATAGAACACTATCTGGTGCTACTGTTCAATGTTTTAGTACACATTTCATAGCACAGAGATGATTGTAAACAAAACCACAAATAAATGACTAGGCTAATCAAAGTAAGAGTGTGAAATATTTGTGTGTTTTGCAAATTAGAAATAGTTTAATTCACTAACAAATAACTTATCTAGAGAGTGGTTGTATGGACTGACAAAACTTCAGCTGTGTTTTCCTCCCATTATTAATATTTGGCCACACATCAAATATTAGCTCATCAGGTCTTCATTATTCACTTTGCTATTTTCCAAACACATTTTTGAGCAAAAATTCCATGTAGCTTAATTTCAAACTAGTGTGAACACATCATTTTCTTTACAAATACTGATAACTGTTTGTGCAATTTGGAATTTTAAAAATAAGTGAAAAATAACCACTGGATCATTACAAACAAAACAAACATACAAATAAATGCATGTAATACATTAGTGTACAGTTTAAAAATGGCTGGTTTTGAATGTCAACAAAATTGATAGGTCTGCAGATGAATATGGCCTCATTTTGTCGAGCTTTGGCCAATGTCTCTGGTATGTTTTATGTTTTAGCTGAATTACAGTTTATAAATGAAAGACTCGTATTAAAAAGTCAAAGTGGCAAAGTGAGGAGAAGGATCATTTTTTAAGTAGTCTGTTAATGTTATGCTCTGGAGAGAAATATATGAAATTATCCCAACTGAATACCTGTTGGACTCATGCTTTTCAATGGAAAATATTTCTCCCCCTTTCACCTCCTTTAAACATTTAATTTTTGGTAAGATTTCTGAGTAGGTTAAGGAAAACCAAAACAAGAGGATTACAACACGACAAATTATTGAGAATTTTTGGTATCTGTTTCGGAGTAATGTTTCTCACAGATGAGAAAAAATGACTAATTTTCCTTTGAATGCTTTGTTTCAGGCATAGTGCTGACAATTTGTGATTTCATTCCTCATATTATTGTCTTTTTTTAAAACACTGACTTCTGAAATCATGCAATATGCATACATTTCTATTAATTTAAGAGGTCATTTCTAGCACCTAAGAGCCTGCAAATGCAAACCGTAATGGAACAAAGCAAAAAGGCAAACAGAAAGAATTTTACTTCTAAACTTTAGTTCTAAAATCTTTTTTTAACTCAAATGATTTTGTAAAGTGCTGTTCACGAACCTTAACTTTTTGGTTGCCAAAACTATAATCAGCAGCAGCTGCACACAACATTGTAGTTATGACTGCTGGAAAGTCCCTAAAAAGTCACGTCCAGGGTTCAGCCAGTTGACTTCTATCCCAAACGGCAGTGATCCAGATGGGGCACAGAGACACAACATATATATGACATCTAACAGCCCAGACTATGTAATTGTCCAAAGATCTGTTGAGTGTTACAACAGATGGTATTAGCCTCTTTGATAGATGCTMTCCTCCAGGACTGATGATAGTGATTAACTCATCTGGGGGCCCTGCTAACTGGAATGAAGGATGCAAGCAGTTTTCATGCTTTTTTCTTTTTTCTTTTTTTTCCCCAAATTTAATGAGGTCTCAAAGCATGGCATTTGTGCAGCTGTACAGCTCATTTGTGCAGCTCTTTCCAAACGCAGTATTCTGCAAGACCTACTCTGTGAGAGTATGCCATACACAAAAATTACAGGATTGGGTAAAAAAATACAGAGTTTTCAATTACACTGCTTTTTAACAACAATAATATTTTTTAGTCATCCCAAAACAGAGGTATTTAGAGTGTCAACTATAAAAATAAAATTCCAGCAGAATACAATTTTAGTACACAATAATTTTACACTGCTGTGAATTTTAATGTTCACTTTAGTAAAAAAGACATACTTAATAAAAAAGCCTAATTCAGAAAACACTGAATTCCTTTATTTCCACCTCAAATTGAAGTTCTGTAACCTCCATAGAAGAGCTAAAGGAATGAATACATCAGATTAACAGTAGGAAATTGCCAGGACCAAATGATATTCAGTCAAGAGCTAGATGATACAGGTGAACTGCTAACTGGGGTGTGTTCTCTCTCACTTAAGATTGTCTTGGTACTTGAAGTGGTAAAGTGCAAATGTGGCACCAATATTTAAGAAGGATTTCGGCAAAGATGCAGGCAATTACTGATCTGTAAGCCTGATGTCTGTAGTGAGCAAATTAATAGAAACTACAATAAAATAGAAGTAGGGATCATGTGGATAAGCATGGTAGACTAGGGAAGAGTCGAAGTGGCCTCAACGAAGAGGAGTGTTGGCTCGCAAAGCTTTTGGAGGTCTTTGAGGAGCTTACCAAGGCTGCAAATAAGGGAGATCTGGTTTATATAATCACTTGAATTTTGAAAAGTCCTTAAAGGAGACAAACAGCCACAGGATAAGAAGGAATATCCTTGCATGAATAAAGAACTGGCTCAAGGATGAAAATAGAGGCTAATCAGCCACTTCACACAGTGAAGGGAGGCCATCAACAGAGGTCTGCAGAGATTTGTGCCAGGCCTATGCTATTCAACAGCATCGTAGGCATCTGGTAATGGCAACGGGCGTGAAGTGACAAAGTTTGTTGATGGTATTTTGTTATTCAGAAGAATAGAACCTTTCTGACTAGAAAGTCTTGCAAGAAGGTCCTTACAAGATTTAGGATCAGTCAATAAAACAACTGAAGCATAACACAGAAACCTGAAGGACTTTGAGTAAGATCCTGGAATTAAGATAGACAGCTCCATGAAAACATGCTCAGTGGTCAGTTTAGCTGTCAAAGTAAAACAAATGTTAATCATTATTAGGAAAGGAACAGAGCACAAGGCTTTTGACATCATCCATGTTTTTTTGTAAACACACAAAGAGATTTTTTCCTACTTGAATACTATTTCTATTGCTTGTCTCCCCAAAAATATGGTAGAATGGGAATGATTCAGAGAGGGCTAAATGTGGATGCTAAATGTTTTTATGGCATCAAAGGGAGAACAGATAAATTCACAAAAAGAAGTACCAACATTAAATGTGGAAAATTATTAAAAACAAAAACATCTTCACTCTGACATACCACAAAAAGATCTGAACTTTATTTTTCTTTTTTGGCGGAAGAATTGGTGAAAATTTGAGCTCTAGAAAGAATAGCGCAGTTCTGACAAAATGACTTTTTAACTAGAAATTCACTGAAGTGAATATTAATAATGGCATAAAATCACACAGTTCCAAAGATTCTGTAAACTATTTTGTCCCTTGTACTGTTTTAATTACCTTGTTCTGCTGAAAATGCTACCTCGTAAATACAATGCTTTTTTGTATTTCAAATTTAGACTTGTTTCCAGCTGATTGATGGGGTATATGTATCTAAATATGTCAAGTGTAAAGTTTCTCTGTGACAAAATAAACTCTAGATTGAAACAATATACATTATATATATACACACATATATATATATATATATAAAATAATTTTCAGCTTCCCAGGTACCAAGACTCAGATGACTAGCTGTAGTTTAGAGACACCTTATTACAGGAAAAATAAGTCTAGTGAACTGTATGATTTGATATTGCAGAAAAAATAAGTCTAGTGAACTGTATGATTTGATAAGGAATACTGAGGAAAATAATACTTCTAGAAATTTTTCCCAGTGACTTCTCCGTGTGTTAACTCAGATCCTAAATACTTAGAAAAATGTGTTAAGCATTAATTTTGATGTTGTAAAGGTGATTATTAGATACATATTTTTCTCAGCAGGAGATCTGCCTGCATGTTCTTATTTGAAAATGAACATTTCTTTCTGGCAAATCAGACGTGTGAAATTCCTTGTCAGCATTAAAAATGTCCGCTTTCCATATATTTTGTCTAAAAATGCTTTTTTTTCCCCTCCAGAAAAAATCCCAGTAGTTTTAATCTCAAACCATGATCTGTGATCAGCCCCTACCATCAGATAAAATCATTTATCCAGTATTAAAATTAATACCATAAGACCTACCTTCTCTGCTAACAACTCTCTGATCTTGCTTGCCTGAATACGAAACTTCATTAACTGTGTCTCCAGAGTTAAACATCTTTCCTTCCAGTTTATAGTACCTTCTGGCTCTGAAAGATCAGCCATATTTATGCTGGAAAAAGAAAGGGGGTGGGGAAAAACATCTTTAATTGAGTCTGTATTTAATATATCTGTCATTCTTTTAATATACACACTAACCTGTTTTATAGAAATCTCAGGAATACCCCAAACTTTTGTATATAGGTAGCTTCAAAACACTGAGTGAAAATTACATTAGTCTACAAAGGCCCTTATCATAAGGGGGAGATTTCTGAAATCTGTGTTAATAATATTTGGGTTCACGTTAACCTAATTTAAATTACTTCAGAACTGCAAAATGTTTTCCTTGATAAGCAGAGAAACATCACACATTTTAATCTTCACTTACTGTCCTTTCATGCACAGAAGAGGCTTGTAGAGAACTGAGCTTTTGCAAGAAAATGCCATAGATAGGTGTCAACTACAAATGAGTTTTGGTTTTATAAAAGTTTAGCATTTGACAGAAAAAATTTTAAAGTGTTTTAAAACTCTTATGCTTATTCAAATTGTCTTGAAAATTTAATACCACTAATGAGATGCAAGGGGGAGTTTACAGTGCCAATTGTAAAGTCAGGTGAGCAAAGGGCCCCTAATGGGCCCCTGCAGGAAAAACAGTCCTTTCATAGTAACTGTTGCAAATCTTGGAGCATTTGGGTTCACTTTGGGGTTCAAATTCATGCTTTTATCTCCATTTAAGTGGTCATGCTTTCCTGGAATTAAGCTCAGTGCCCTTCTGAACAAGCACAGCTGGAAAAATTGTTCAGGATCAGAGCTGGCTTTACATTGTGGGTTGAGTCAACCTGAGAAGCCAAGAAAATCATCTGTATATAAGCAGAAGGACTGGACTCTGCTGTAGTCCAAAGTATTTGTAGACAGCTTAATAGAGAGTAAGTGGATGGCTGCACGTAGCCATTCAATCCAAGAAGTTTCCTTATGAGCAAAGGCCCTGGCCTTTGCAAGGGTCTGAACATGCAGGCCTGGCTTTGAAAATAAAGCTCGAGTTCCCCGTAAGCATCCAATTTATCTCAGAAGTAAAAAAAAAAAAAAAAAAAAAAAAATAGAAACACTGTGCTGTGGAAGGCAGTTGAAAGACCACAGCAAACAAAAATGTCAGTCATGTGGTTACATTGCATACGCATCACTTCTGTCATGGGACAATGAGACTTCGGCAAAGAAAAGCAAGTCGCCACCAATTTCAGTGCAATGGGAGAGATCGGCACAGGAGACTCATCCATAGCCCAGGCCCCTGCACTCTATCTCCTGACATAGTTAGAGGAGCTCGATCAACAAGTGACATCCTTTAAGCATTCCTCCCCATGACACAAAAGTGTGGCTCCCAGCTTCTCCTCCTCCCACCGCCAGAAGAAGAAACCCCAGCTTCCTCCCTCGCATCCCCAGCTCCCTCCCTTGCATCCCCGGCTTGCATCTGCGGCAGGGCAAGAAACTGTTCTGACGCCACAAGGTAAAAAAGAAAGGACGAAGCATTGCAAGAGAAAGGAAGACTGTGAGGAGGATTCCAAAAAATCCTTAACTTTTTTTTGATACATGAAATATTATTTTTCAGTTGTCTTCTGAATTTTGAATGTCCTAGATTACTCTCAAGTTTATCATGGCTAAGCAGGTGAAAAACTCTCACCATCTCAGAGCTTTTCTTTCCTCTCCCATTCCCTAATTTCCTTGTGCCTGTCATCCTTGCTTTTACCTACAGTCAGAAGGACAAAGAGAAAAGAAAAACTGACCAGACTTAGTTTTTCACCATCATCATTTGACTGAAGGTAACTGCTCCATTCCTAACTCTCTATTTCTCTCGGTCTTGCATGCTATGATTCAAGCTGTTATGCACGAGCTTATAACCATCCCTATTCAGGAATCCCAACTCAGGAGCTCAGGAATCAATCCCCATGGCATTAATGGGATTTAAGCACGTTATTAAAATAGTTCCTAAGCTGATCCTGCAACACCCAAATTCTAAGCTTTAGGCACACGAGTACTTCTTTGACTGCAAGCCTCCTCRGGGATCAGCATCTTTTACTGTTTCCCCCATGCTTTAAGCCAGCCAAGGAAATTCCCTGGACTCTCAGGAAAGCAGATTTCTCACYGTTGTCCTGTCCCCTGCCCTCGGTCCCTTCTCCTCCTGTGAAGTCCCCACGTATAGTGGCACTTCCAAGCAGCAGGGTCTCCTACTTTACAATGGAAGGAGAAGTTTCAAAGGCGGATTGATTCGGGCAGACAGTCTGGATTCTGGTCTCCTAGGGAATGAGGAATGACAATTTCCTTATTAGACTTTGTCCATTTAGGAATTTTTATAATATTTTCCCTTTTCGACTGATTGCAGCCGCATAAGACAGACATGAACTCTGCCAACATCTAGTTAACAGTAGGATATTCCAGTGTTTGTGGTGGTGAAAACACAAATGGATAAAGTAGTGAAAGAATTTTTGTTTTTCTGTGCTGCATAATACTACTGGGTGGAGTTAAAAATGTTTGTGTTTCAGCAGAAAAAACATTTGAGTAGATAAATTTCTGACAGTGAACAATGCGTTCAGCCAAGTGGAGTTTCTCAGTGTCCAAGCTAATTAATATTCCTCTGTATAAACACTGCAGATAGAAAGTTTGAAAATAACTCTTTTTATTGTGGGTTGTTTGTTAGAGATTATAATAATTTACTTCATATTTTCCAAAAAGCCAATGGGTTCTGGAAATATTTACAGGCACATAATACGCTGTTTACAATTGCGGAGTGATCTTACTTTGAATCAATGACTTCCTGTTTCTTGTTTGATTCCTCAAGGGAGGAAAAAAATGAGTTCATCTCTTCTGGCTTAATAGAGCATTCTGAATCAGCACTCTAACCTACACAAAGTCCTCCCCTTCTTCCTGCTCCAGTTCCCACTCCCCAAACCTTCCTTTTTTCCCTGATTTTTTTTAAATAAAATCTTTTGAAAAGTAAACTAAAAAAGCACACCTTAAAGTGGTAAGTTCTAATTATGCCATCAAAAATTAATTGAGACAAGTTTGACAAGTCTGGAAAGATTAAACTCTTCTTTTTCATTTTTTAAGTTTATAAACCTCTTCATAGGCTTCCAGAAGTCAGAATGTCACATTCTCCCCCAACAGGACTGAAATAATTTCCTATTCTTTGCCACTGTCTTGGAAATTATCAAAATACCTTTCAGGGGGGAAGGAGGGAACAATGTTCTAGTTTTTTGAAGCGTGCTAAGAAATTTACATATTCCTTATCACATTGTCAGTGTTTTCCTCGGCTTTTAACAAAATGCAATGTTTGACTAAATATTTTCTACTCTATGTTCTGTATGTCCTTTTTCCGCTGGGGAAAGTTGGATAAATGCTTCTGTTTCCCTAGAAATGGGTTGGCAAAGCCGTATTTGTTGGGTTCCCTACAGCAAACAGCACCATCCTAAAACGTTATGGCCCAAAGGCATTTGGACCATACCTCCCAAATTTCCAGCTCCTCACTTCCACCCCTTTCACCCAAACTCAGCACTTTCAAATTATTTTGGGACCATAAAGGTCACCTGGGAGGAAGGAATGGACGAGACACAAAGTGGTCCTGTTTGGGAGTCAAGGAAGTCCTTTCCAGGGTTGTCACTGGCCAGGGCCCTGCGTCATGAAGAAACACTGGTAACTTTATTTTCCATTCGACTCATTTTGCATGATTCTAGGCTTGGACAAGCTGTAGCCTAATATATTTAAAACTTCCTTCAGAATCTGATTTATGGAGGGTTTTTCTTCCTGCTGCTTCCTGGCTACTGAGAAGGTTGTTCCCCCGGAGAAACGAGGCGGCGGCGGCGGCGGCTCCCCGACACCACCCCACGTGCTCACGGCCGAGCGCTGCCCTGCCGCACGCGCCCGGCCCGCGACGCCACAGAGCAGAACAGAAGGARCGTTTGGGTGATGACAATTTTAAAGGTTTAAAGCAGCACCACGTTGGGTACAAACATCTGTACAAGACCCTGAAAGCTGCAGGCGGGGATATTTTTTGAAAGACACTAATTTGGCTGAATTTTCGTTTGGCAGTTACATTTTTCATCCCCTTTGGGGCAGCAAGGGAAAAGCGACGGGACGAGTGGCGGCCGGGCCGCAGCCACCTCGGCAGCTCGCGGCTCTCCCGCCACGGGGCGCCGCCGCCAGCGATGCCACCGTGACGGCACGCAGCCTCCCCCGCCGCGTGACGTCACGGAGCGGGCGCGTGACGGGGCTGCCTGGCCGGTGTGACGCCACGTCGCGCCCCGCCACCAGGGAGCGGCGCAGCGCGGGGCCCCGCGGCCGCGCAGGAGGGAGGGGGGCGGGAGAGGCGCGGGGAAGGGGGCGAAGGAAGCGCGGTCAAACCTGGCCGGGCTGTGGGTGGCG